>NC_090273.1:63000998-63345373 GCF_040414725.1 Anabrus simplex | reverse complement strand
TGGCGACAAGTGGGAAGGAAGCGACCATGACCTTAAGATACAGCCCCAGCTTTTGCTTGGTGTGAAAATGGGAAACCACGGAAAACCATTTTCAGGGTCTACCGTCATTCAGCTGGGCACTACTGTATTTTCCATTTCTTGCCCCCTGAATTCGAAGAGCACAAGGAAGTTGCGAATGTAAATTATCTGCACTGTGTATTTAAACATAAACAAAGGAATCGTTTATAAGTGTAGGTTCTTAAGGACTTGGCTCATGTAGACGACAAACTCAGGATTGGTCCTTTTTTTCTTCAATTTGCTTTTCCGTAGCACCGACACAGATAGATGTTATGGCAACGATGGGATAGGAAAGGGCTAGGAATGGGAAGGAAGCAACCATGGTCTTAATTAAGGTACAATCGCAGGATTTGTTTGGTGTGAAAATGGGAAAACCACGGAAAACCATCTTCAGAACTGAAGACAGTGGGGTCCGAACCCACTATTTCCCGCATGTAAGCTGTCAGCCGCGCGACCCAAAACTGCGCGCCCACTTGCTCGCCGATTGGTCATTCAACATCACTTGTAATTGGTAGTATTTCCTGCAGATGATAAATGAAAAAGCTATTCCACTTTTCTTCCCAGTTCTCTATCTGATAAGAGTTTTGAGAGGTCTGTTACCACGCGGACAACAAAGACATATAGTACAAAAAAAATATCGACCGTCAAAAATCGGCTACTTACATCTGCATCGAGCCCACAAACCTAGGAAGAAGAGTCGGACGTCCTACCATTGATCCACTGAAGTACTCGTAGATGTCATTTGAGTACATTCATTGTACAAAAACAAAGTTCGATGTAAACACGTCGAAAGGACAAGTTTTGAGGTATCTATTAACAAGGCTGTAGGTGCCATATAGAAGTGTTGGAATGTTATTTACATTACCATTATACTCTATCTCCATACGGTGAGTGCTGCTATGATGGATGTGTGTGAATATGAAATGTGCCGTCAAGCGCAGGCGGCACATACACCATGGCACAGTAACTTGTATATCATAATTCAGATGTAGTTCCTGTCCCCATCGATTTGATGAGCTGTGTCAGTCTAGACGGGAAGTGAAATCTACTGTTCACACAGTATTCACCGGAATCACAGCCGCAGCGGGAATACACAATCCCCTGCAGCGAGTTTTTACAGCATCCCGCGATGCAGCACTGCCGATAACTAAACTCCAGCACCTTCCTGCTTTTGAAGGGCTGCTGATTGTAATTTCAAGACCATGGTAGCCACTACTACGCACTATTTACACTAAGAGAAGTAACATAAGTAACTATTTACACAATGAGACCTCGTGTTACTGTAACTCTGTCTGGTTCCATGGCTAAATGGTTAGCGTGCTGGCCTTTGGTCACAGGGGTCCTGGGTTCGATTCCCGGCAGGGTCGGGAATTTTAACCATCATTGGTTAATTTCGCTGGCACAGGGACTGGGTATATGTGCCGTCTTCATCATCATTTCATCCTTATCACCACGCGCAGGTCGCCTACGGGTGTCAAATCAAAAGACCTGCATGTGGCGAGCCGAACTTGTCCTCGGACACTCCCAGCACTAAAAGCCATACGCCATTTCATTTTACTGTTACTCTATGGCAGGCACTTCTTCCGCGTTTGCTACTCCAATAATTACCGACACTTCAACAATATTCACAACTATAACAATGTATACTGGCAGCCATTTATATAAATATAACACAACGCAATTGCTGTAAAGGAAAAAAAGCCCGCAAACTTTCATGAATTTAACTCTCATTAAAATGTTTGTTCTCAAAACTAGTGCAGTATTTTCTCACTAGGAATAGCTACATGTCTAGGAAATGCAAAGAGTGAACATTTGAACAGAAAAGTGTGAAGGTGGTCATGTTTGACGGCGACAGAAATCAAAAACTATGTTTGGCAGCTGTGAATATGCCACGCAGTCCATATTTCAAATATTTTTAAACACATTCGTAATTCAAATACAGCCAAATTATTTTGGGATCTAAGATATGAAATAGCCACTAAAATTTGTTTTTGGAAAAAGAACCTGAAGTTTTAGTGCGGAGTCTCTCCTTAATCACGGTCCGATTCACCGCGGATTCGAATTAAACGCGGTACATTAAATTTTTGTTTTTTTTACGTCGCACAGACACTGATAGGTCTTATGGTGACGATGGGACAGAAAAGACTTAGGAATGGGAAGGAAGCGGCCGTGGCCTTAATTAAGGTACAGCACCTGCATTTTCCTGGTGTGAAAATAGGAAACCACGGGAAACCATCTTCAGGGCTGCCGAGGTGCGATTCGAACCCACTATCTCCCGGATGCGAGCTCACAGCTGCGCGCCCTTAACTGCACGGCCACCTCGTCCGGTATTTCTTATTTTTGTAGTAATGCACTGCATACAGGGATTCTGCATTACAATCTATAAACAGTCTCCGCGCTAAACAGAACTTCAAGGGACGACTGCGTGCCTCTCTATTCACAGAAATAACGGGACGTGAACTACTGTCCAAGCTTTTGTGGACAAAGGGAGAAGTTAAGATGACCTTTCCCCAAACAACTTAAACATCATTTGCCTGCACCCGCGCTTACAAAACAAGTGATCGTGTTGCTTTTTAGCTTTTGTCAGACAATCTTCTGGTTAAGTTCTGAGTTCGGTGAAGGTGGAGAGAGAGAGAGAGAGAGAGAGAGAGAGAGAGAGTGTGTGTGTGTACTCTATAAACGAAAAATTGAACAAAATGGATCATGTGAAGAAGGGAATGTCAAATGTGTGTATTTTAGGTGCAATGTTTTTCACAAAATTGTGTTCTCTTGCAGTTTACTTTTTCCCTCTTCTGTCGCCCTATAGCTTATTCTCCATTTACCGCGGTTAAGCTACAACGCATGTCCACCGACAACAGCGTCAAATAGAGCTTCTACTGTACTTGATGGAAAAAGCGGACTGACAAGCAAAATATGAAACAATCGCTACTGTTCGGGACCATTGTTCCCAAATGGGAACGTTCTGTTTGGGGGATATTTATGTACAGTTTTTTTATTTTATTGCAAAGTATGATTTAATATGATGCCAAGAAACGAAAAGTGATGATTACCGGAAAAAATTAACCACTGGGGCTGGGACCAAATTGGTTAAGAGAGCTGTCTATGTCTATCTAAGACAGGTTCCGTTATATTTTCGAGTAAGAAATTCAGGCATTCTAACAACATCAGTACCCCCTGCGGGTGGGGGACGCACATGTAGAATACACTCGCGGTATCCCCTGCCTGTCGTAAGAGGCGACTAAAAGGGACGACCAAGGGATGATTGAATTAGGACCATGAAACTACTTTTGATTCGTACCATCACGCGGGGAACACCATGGGTTGCCTGTACTTGCGAGTAGTACCACTAAATTAGGTACAAAATAGGTTTGTGATTTGTTGCAGTAAAAAGCCTAGCCTGGTGGTTTCCAGTACCCGTGCGTGTTACCCACGTGAGCAACACCGCGGGTCTGGGCGTAGCCTGTGAGTTGTACCGCTATATGAGCGGCACCGTGGGTCAGCGTTGCCTGTGACTGGTACCCACTATGTGAGGAACACCACGGGAATACCGGCGCCCGTGACTAGTACACCTAGGTGAGGAACCTTACCGGTTTGCGTTGGCTATGAGTGGCGCCACTGTGTGAGAAACACCATAGGTCTGCGTTACCTGTACTAAGTACAATACTTGTGAGTAGTAGCATCTTTTGTGGAACACCGTGAGTCTTCGCTACTTTTGATTAGTACCCTAACATGACAAATAGCATGGTTCTACTTTACTCGCGACATGTACCATTCTGTGGGGCCTTAGTCGTGGATTTTGCATCCCTGTAGACATCAAGCATCATTGTGCTTTATGAATGGTCCCTTGGTCACGACCTTTTTTGTGTCATGTACCATTCTGTGGGGCCTTAGTCGTGGATATTGCACCCCTGTAGACATCAAGCATCATTGTGCTTTATACATGGTCCCTTGGTCAGGAATACTATTATTCACGACCTTTTTGGGTCTGATCCACTGTTTTTGTTTGTTTGTTTGTTTCTTGTTTTTTTTTAGGGTTCATGTCCATCCATTCATTACTCATGACATTTTTTATTTTATTTTGTTCAGTGGATTGATTTTCAACTTTTTGTTATTTCATTTCGTACCATTAGAGGCCGATGACGCCGATGTTAGGCCCCTTTAAACAACAAGCATCATCATCATCATCATCATCATCATCATCATCATCATCAACAACAACATCAGCTCACACAGTGCAATGAATAACAAGCAACATCCCTGCTACGATTTGAAGAGCGTAAAAGAGAAAGACATATGTTTTAAGTGTTGTTACTGACATTTTATTTCCAAATTCAATAGGACGTTTCACTGATTACAATCGTAGCAAATATAATTTTCTTTGCATAATGTTCCCCTCCCATTTTCAAAGCACACGTTCTTTGAGAACAAGAGTGTTAGTTCGTATCCTTCCGCTAGGGATGGGGGAGGAGAGCAGTTTGCATTTTATTTACATATTTTCGTGCAACAACTTCGGTAATATCAAAGGAATAGGGTTGAAAAATGGTCTGTAATTCCATTCCTACACTTCCGCTTCTTTTTTAACAATTGATATCCCGTCGAGAATTTATACTTTAATGAGTGTGTTGCGTGCCCAGTGGTATTATGAAAACATTTTTGATACCGTGCCTGGTGCAGTAAAGTTATTTAACATTTCTTCCCGTGACGGGCCGGGTTGGTTCTAACGTTACCTAGTGTCTAATTGTTAAACTTAGTACTTCCTTCTCGAGGAGTCACCACTTCTTATGGAGCTCATTAAGAAAGACATTTTAGCAAGACATGTTATGTACACTTGAGCCCTATTCTCAATACATACAAAGCTACATCAATTTGTAACTTGGGATAGAGCAACGGTCGGCAACCTTTTAAGCATGAAGAGCTATTTAAAAAAATGAGGTTTACTATGGGGGCGCCAAGGAAAGTTCCATTTTTAGAAGATTAAAAACTTATTATGATGGTCTCACTTGATGATAAACAACTGAAATTAACATGAGAATAAATATCAAAACTCATCAAACTGGTTTCTTCCTTTTCAGTAAAATGTAAGAAACTTTAAAGGAGGCAACTGTTGCATTTGATGCTAGCTTGTTTTGTGTAGTAAAAACTGACTTTTGAGATTTAAACTTGGTTAACCGTTAAAATCGGTTAACTGTACTAAGTGCCTCTCGACACTGCTTTTCTTGGGGATAAGTACACTGGCGTTACAAAGTAAACACACGCATTTTACCTCTTACATCTGCAAAACAAAACTGTTGCTCCCATTCATTAGTAAAATCATTTCTGTGAGTTCTCTTTGCCTTGTTATTATACATTCTTAGCACTTTCCGTCACAGCATAAAATACTGACAATTACGTGTCGGCCAATATGCTATCGTAAGAAAGTCTTCCCAACCCCGTATCTACTCCATCACTATAGAGCAGAATCACGGCCATCCTGGTCGTTTTGATAGAACACTAGAGACAGTAGGTTACTATAACGAAGTTTCAAATTGCTTGGCCAATGAGGACTGCTTAACAAATAAATTTAAATAATTACTATTTATCACAGGAAACTATTACAAAATTTGTATAGAATTACAAAATGTAAGGCGGGTGACAAATCCCCTTGTGAAAGGGCGCCATGGCACCCGTGATCACCGCGTTGCCGACTCCTGGGATCGTGTGTCGGTTTCCAGATCACATATCGGGGTTTCAAACCGGGCACAATTACAGTGGTAACCGAATTGTTCGGTCGGGTAATGAAATGCCCGGTTAAACCGACAATACTAAAATCAAGGTCCTATCCAGCAATTTATAATAATTTAATTACGATGTTTTAAATAATATTGCTCAACACGTTAGGTTTACAAACTACATTATTCAGTGGGTTGGCAGGCCGTTTAAGAGGGCATCGTGTGCAGTCGGATTTCTAAGGGGACAAGTTGCAGAGAGTCTTCGTGCTCGTATTATGGAAGGCTGCAAAACCATACGCAATAGTCCAGGGACACATCAGTGCATCCAAGACCCAATGCGATTGCGAGCTGAATGCATGCATCAATGCTAACGGAGGGCATTTTGAGCATTTCCTGTAAGAAAATATTTCTTGTGATATGCTGGTACGTTCTGTTCCTGTGTGTTTCCCGCCATTAATGTACTATGTAGAGTTGTAGAAAATGAGTTTTAACATGGAAATAAAGCGTTTCCGGAGAGAATCGTGCGCAGTGGATTTCCAAGAGAACAAGAGGAAAGAGTCTTCTTCTACGTGTGAGGGATGTGTCCTCAAAGTTTGATCTACCTTACAGTAAGGTAGAACACAGACATTTATCAGTTTAGAGCAGATGATCAACATAGCGCAAGCGCTTTACATGAAGCAACAATAATAAGTAACGCCGATAATCAATGTACCGGGGTATAAACTCAAATTATTTCATTAATACAGTCAGGAGATGATTGGTTAAAATATTTAACTTTTCATTTTTTCCTGTCCTACTGAATGTACTTTCCTGTTTAATCACGTGTCGTTTTAAGACAAATATATCTATTACTTCAAAAATGTGTATGCCATTCGCTATGTCCCACTCTGCCATATAGCCCATTTTCTATAACTTCCATTTTTTATACATGCTTTTCATTATCCAATGCTTCAAAAACGAATGAAGATATGTCTGTGTAACAGGAAAAAAGCTTTTGAAATAATATCGGAGAAAATCTAGAGTATGAAGGCTTTCACGGCCGAAATCAACATAATTAGTCTTCCGGGCAGTAGTCGAAACGTCTGGCAGGAATGAGAGGAGTGGACCACGGCAGAATAGGCCGGAAGATGTTAATTATATGTTATCCATATCTTAAAATAATTTCAACTGAACCATCGTGCAAATATTAATCAATTATAGTATTTATAGCGTCAGACCCATTTAGTTTCAAAAAATGTGAACTTGATAAATATTTTACAGTTAACTGCTAAAAAAAAAAAAAGAGTATCAGTTCATTAATTTATTTTTGAACATATGTGAACTCCACCATTTGCAGAATTACCCTGAAAGAATCGGTCTGTACCTTTTATATCATTCACTTTTATGTTTTTTTTTTTATTATTTTAGATTATGCTTATCGTTCTTCTCTTGAATAAGTCAATAACTTTCTAACTTTTTTTCTAGTTAAAACTTTTTTAAATTTGTTCCTTGTCTTTTAGATGTACTGTATATAGTTCCGTCTTTCGTGGCACAGTGCATTTATTTATCTTTGTAGCTGTGTAGTCATTTTTAACATTCTTTAAATTCTATTAATCTTGTATCCTCCTTTATCAATCGTGGCAATCTTGTAAACCAAGAAAGCAAGAAAATAAAAACTGTTAAACAATACACAATTCTGATTAATTACGATATGTATTGCTGAAAGAAAGTGGAGTTTTACTAAACTTGAACTAATGACAGGTGTACCTTCCCCTTTAATTAAATTTATTAATTTAGCCGAGTGGATCAGACTCATGAGCTCATGTTGGTAAGTCCACTGCTTTTAGAAGGTGCTCAAATGAGCCAGCCTCGTAAAATAACTTCCACGGGATAATTTGCCAGCCCCTCGGCGTCTCCAAAAGCCGTAAACGTAGTTAAGCAAAAAAAGAAAACGAACAGTGACATTATTAATTTATTCATTTAATACCGAGCGGAGTGGGACAGTATTAATGGGCTATGGCTAAGGATTCGAGAGTCGAATGGGTACGAACCCCACGGTCGGCTGCCCTGACAAGCGATAATAGTTTTCTGTGGTTTGCCCATTTTCACTACAACAAAAATGCCTCAGCCAATTCCTTCTACCTCCTTTTACAATTTCATTCACCATCATTCATCTTCATTAGTTCCTCAACTGACAATGGGCATCCGGCCGTAAACATATGCCATATAATTTCATCTCACTTCAATTCCGATCCCGTAACCCGAAATGGGACTAAAGGGTAAACACAGATACTTTACACAGCCAACCTGTATGCAATTTACAATATATTCGAAGCATTCGTTCTTGCGAGCGCTTATTGAACGAGTCAATATCCATCGCAAAGCAAAGATTTACAAAGCGGTTTGTATCACAGTTTATGAAGAGAAGCCAAACCTCAAGCTATCAAGTGAAGTGAAGAGTAAATTACAATTTCACACTAATGCTCGCACAGACGACTTCCGTTTCTCAATCACGCTCTCAATACCTCTGATCTTAAATGAGAAATAAACCTTAGTTACAAACAGGCAACAAGAGAACAGAAGAACTACTACACAAACGTTAGTCAACCAAGACACTTGTTTCCATAACCCATTAAGAAATGAAGTCCCACGCTCAATCTCGAACACAGCTCGTGGGAAACTGCTTATGTTACAACACATTAGCACGATCTGTGTAATGTTAAATATAATTCCGTGGTCAAAGTGCTGTAAGGCTTACACGGCTTACTTCTCAGTTTCACTTGTAATATCACGCCTCAGCAGTGCGGCGGCATACGATTTCTAAATCACTAGATTGCGTGTCAAAAGACTAGGTTCAACTGAAAACCTCTCCGCTGTGTTCATATGGACTGAGGGCATATGAAGCGGTTTATAACGATTCGTCCGTCACACGGGGACGTTAAGACATGAGCAGATCTCTTGATGTTATTCGACAGGAGTAGGCTATGTGCCGACACCGGGTTTCACCCTCTCGCTACATCATCGCACATAGACAAGTAAATCGGCCAAGGGGGTCAAATACGAGGGCTGTAAATAAAGTAGTGGCAACATAGTCCAGATAATGGCAGGAGTTGGGGCATACGCATATAGGATATGGGAGCGGTCAGGTGGCCCTGCTGTCGATGTGTAGTGTGTATTTGTTGGAAGTGTTGTTGTTGCATAGCGCTGAAGTGAAGAGTGTCGATTTCACCGCTCTAAAGTATGTTTTCGAAAGATGATCAGCGTTCGTGGATTAAAATCGAGGTTGCCTATGGCAAAAAATTCACCAGAATGTTATCGAGGATAACGTGAAGCCTTTGGCGAAAATGCATTACCGGGTACGACGGTTGCACGAACGGTAAATGCATTTCGTGCGTATCGGAGTTAAGTCTTGGAACATCTTCGTACTCACCAGACATGAGTCCTTGTGACTTCGACCTGTTTCCGAACTTGAAGGAACTCCTCCGAGGCCGCCGATTTCCTAACATGGCATCTGTACTCTGCGCAGTAGGACGCTCCGTCGCTGTCACCAACAGAGAACGCCTTTCTAATAGTCTCCAACGGCTTCCCGACTTTGGCAAAAGGTAATAGACTTTGCATGCCTTTGCTGGCAGGACCTAGTGTTTACAGTGCACTATGTCTTCTGGTATAGGCTAGAGCAATTTTGTTACTTTCATAGATCTGTCTCTGTCTTATCCTTGGCTTTGACAATATGAAAGTGACTGAGGTATCAGTGATGATAATAATGCCAATCCTTATGCAGCCAGTCCCTGCTATGAATGGTGTGAAAATGTTGCTCATAGGGTCGGTTGGTGTATGCATTTCAGCGGGCTTGGCAGACTGATATGTAATAGCAACTCTGGCTCGGTGAAGAAAGCAACTACCTCACTCCTCATTTCCCTAGTACGCCTCTTCAGTGATACCTAGGCCATCTATTACAATCATTATAAAATATCAAAGCCATTTCTTATTAGCAGTGCTGATGTAGTTATTTTATTATTATTATTATTATTATTATTATTATTATTATTATTATTATTATTATTAATTGTATACAGTCGTATCAGCACACACTTTGTTAAAACATAACCGGTTTTCGGACACTAAGGTCCACCATCAGTGTTAAAATTTAAATTTAATTCCACATAAGTGTGTCGTCAAAATTGGTTAAAATGAGCTTAAAATGTAGCCCTGTTGAAATAAACTGTAAAAATAAGAAAACGAAAAAAACAAGTGTAAAATTACAATGTTGTTGTAAAAGGAAGAGGAAGGGCTGGCTTTTCCTCGTGCTCAGGCTGTTGGTCGAGTCCTGACAAACGTTCAGTTTTAAGTACGGAACCGCGCTGCAAGCACATGATGTTACGTCACCTCAAGGTTGCGTGGAAACCCCTGATGTTGCGTCAACTCAAGATTGTAAACAAAATGTTGCTTGCGACTGTTTAATTTAAGATTTTATCTGGATCCCTTGTCTGCGCCAAAAATATCTCAATGTTTTCACGTGTATTTATTTCACATCCATAATTACCCTTAAAAATTAATTTCACGTCCTTTTCGATCCCTAAAAAGCTGTGGTTATTGTTGTAAATGTGTTCCGCAAAAGCTGAATATCTGCTGTACATTATTGCCTTGAAATGTTCTTGATATCTTTGATTTAAGGTTCGCCCAGTTCTTCCTATACGAAACATTTTACAGTCGTCACAAGTGAGCCTGTATACTCCAGAATTGGTATATATATATATTGACACTATGTGCATTATACACTGACTGACAGAGCAAATGCAACACCAAGAAGGAGTGGTCAGAACTTTATGCCAATTGCAGGGTAGACTGACGTCACTGAGGTATGCTCATGATGTGAAATGCGCCGCTGTGCTGCGCACGTAGCGAACGATAAATGGGACACGGCGTTGGCGAATAGCCCACTTCGTACCGTGATTTCTCAGCCGACAGTCATTGTAGAACGTGTTGTCGTGTGCCACAGGACACGTGTATAGCTAAGAATGCCAGGCCGCCGTCAACGGAGGCATTTCCAGCAGACAGACGACTTTACGAGGGGTATGGTGATCGGGCTGAGAAGGGCAGGTTGGTCTCTTCGTCAAATCGCAGCCGATACCCATAGGGATGTGTCCACGGTGCAGCGCCTGTGGCGAAGATGGTTGGCGCAGGGACATGTGGCACGTGCGAGGGGTCCAGGCGCAGCCCGAGTGACGTCAGCACGCGAGGATCGGCGCATCCGCCGCCAAGCGGTGGCAGCCCCGCACGCCACGTCAACCGCCATTCTTCAGCATGTGCAAGACACCCTGGCTGTTCCAATATCGACCAGAACAATTTCCCGTCGATTGGTTGAAGGAGGCCTGCACTCCCGGCGTCCGCTCAGAAGACTACCATTGACTCCACAGCATAGACGTGCACGCCTGGCATGGTGCCGGGCTAGAGCGACTTGGATGAGGGAATGGCGGAACGTCGTGTTCTCCGATGAGTCACGCTTCTGTTCTGTCAGTGATAGTCACCGCAGACGAGTGTGGCGTCGGCGTGGAGAAAGGTCAAATCCGGCAGTAACTGTGGAGCGCCCTACCGCTAGACAACGCGGCATCATGGTTTGGGGCGCTATTGCGTATGATTCCACGTCACCTCTAGTGCGTATTCAAGGCACGTTAAATGCCCACCGCTACGTGCAGCATGTGCTGCGGCCGGTGGCACTCCCGTACCTTCAGGGGCTGCCTAATGCTCTGTTTCAGCAGGATAATGCCCGCCCACACACTGCTCGCATCTCCCAACAGGCTCTACGAGGTGTACAGATGTTTCCGTGGCCAGCGTACTCTTCGGATATCTCACCAAACGAACACGTGTGGGATCTCATTGGACGCCGTTTGCAAACTCTGCCCCAGCCTCGTACGGACGACCAACTGTGGCAAATGGTTGACAGAGAATGGAGAACCATCCCTCAGGACACCATCCGCACTCTTATTGACTCTGTACCTCGACGTGTTTCTGCGTGCATCGCCGCTCGCGGTGGTCCTACATCCTACTGAGTCGATGCCGTACGCACTGTGTAACCTGCATATCGGTTTGAAATAAACATCAATTATTCGTCCGTGCCGTCTCTGTTTTTTCCCCAACTTTCATCCCTTTCGAACCACTCCTTCTTGGTGTTGCATTTGCTCTGTCAGTCGGTGTATATATATACGTTCTGATATTTTATATTTCTGGTTCGAAAAGCTGTTTTAAGTTGAAATTTCTTAAATATATTCGCTTTCCATCACAATTTCAAGGTCCCGAATCCACCTGGTCATCCCTGAGGTGGGATCAAGATTAGACAAAGGAGATACACTGTAAGTTGCTTCCCAAGAGCTATGTTTTCCCCTTTACGTCGCGCCGACAATAGGTCTTCCGGCAGTGATGGGACAGGGAAATGATAGGAGTTGCCGACAGCTGCCGACAGTGGGGATCGAACCCACTATCTCCCGAATGCAAGCCGACAGATAGATGACCCAAACCGCGTAGCCACTCACTGGTTGACTAAACCTGTGATTATATTCTGTTCAAGTAATTTGTCGATACCTTTCTTTCCGGCACCTTTCTCAACGGCGAGCGTCGTGAACAACTAACCTCGGTATTTAACGAGTTTGAAATAGTATTAATAGCCTGTGTGTACGTGCTATTTATAGCACCGCATGTACTTGTAATTAATTAGAACTACCTGAGATGGAGGTGGCTGTGGCCTATGCCGTCTATCTTGACTTCTTTTCGGAGTTGAAGTAGCTTCCTCCGTGGATCAGAGGGAAAGGGTCGATCTCCGCAACCCAAGAAATAGTGGGATATTTTAAGAGTAGAAAAAGTCTATCCGCCTCTGTGGTGTAGTGGTTAGCGTTATTAGCTGCCGCCCTCGGAGGTTCGGGTTCGATTACCAGCTCTGCGACGAAATTTGAAAAATGGTTCGTGGGCTGGAACGGGGTCCACTCAGCCTCGGGAAGGCAACTGAGTAGAGGTGGGTTCGATTCCCACCTCAGCCATCCTCGAGGTGGTTTTCCGTGGCTTTCCACTTTTCCTCCAGGCAAATGCCCTGATGGTGCCTAACTTAACGCCACGGCCGCTTTTCCTTGTCTATCCCTTCCAATCTTCCCATCCCCCCCCCCAAGGCCTCTGAACAGCATTGCAGGTGAGACCGCCCGGGCGAGGTACCGATCCTCCTCCCCAGTTGTATTCCCCGACCCAAAGTCTCACCCTCCAGGTCGGATCCCGCGCTGAGTGCGAGGAAGAAGCCAACCCTGGAGGGTAAACAAGTTAAGACAGAAGTAGAAAGTCCATTCGACACTCAAGTAATTTACCGATACCCGTTTTTCCGGGACCTTTCGTACGATGTCAGGATGCAAAAGATCTCTGGTGAGAGGTTTGGTGTTTATCTGACAAAATTCATTAAAACTCAGCCATAGATGCCGAAGAGAGATCTGGTTTATTCTGCCATCTAGTAGGCCTGGAGTAAAACGGAACGTAGGAATTGACGAGCAGCCAGCCAGACGGCGTCAAATTAAAATGTTTGCACACGGTAGCTGAAGCCATACGATTATTATTATTATTATTATTATTATTATTATTATTATTAATATTTATTTATTTATTTATTTATTTATTTATTTACTAGCAGGTGCCCGCACCTTCGCCCGTGTTTATTAATTCAACCGCGTTAGATTTTTCTTAAGCGTTTAATTAAATGCAAAAGAAAAACTATATTTATTAACATACATCGTATTCATTTTTAATATTGTTCGTTTTCTATTATTTTAATATTTCACCCCCTTTCAACCCCCGCCCGTAGGGGTGTCTTGCCCTACAGTTTTCTTTCCCAAACAATAAATAATATGAGTATCGTGTTTGGTTGAGAGCTATGCTGGAATATGCCCAGGTACATCCATGATCTCTGTCATTTTGGACATTCCTTTCACCCCTTTTAACCCTCATCCCGATTGGGAATGAACTTTGGCTCAAACGGCGTCCAGAGTGTCACGGTTCATCTCAGTTACCCCAAAGACTATGAACTCGCCATTAATATTGGTCATTTTGGATTTTAAAATTTCACCCCTTGCTATAGGGGTGCTAGGGGTTTCTTGCCTCTACAGTAAGTTTTCCAGATATTAAGTTATATGTGTATCTAGTTTGGTTGAAAGCTATGCTGAAACATACACACCCGTAATCTCCGTCATTTTTGACATTTCCTTTCTTCACTCCTTCTCACCCCCTATGTCATGTCATGTGGACTGAACTTCGACTTTTCATTTTTAACTACCGTTTATAGAAGAAGAAGAAGAAGAAGAAGAAGGAGGAGAAAAGTTTTGACAAATACATCATAATCCTTACATACTGTTGGTCAGGCAACCCGCTCATCAGACTTGTTATGCGGTTTACTTATCTTCCCCTATTTTTTCCACCCTTCTCACCCCTATGCCGAACTACCCACCAGATTCCGTTCATACCACTTCCTAAACCCTTCCAAGAGCAATAAGAACAAATTGTGAAATTTTCAGCGAAATCGGTCCGGTAGTTTTTGTTACATTTTTACACACATATAGCCCTATATATGTAAATGTATTTATTTATTTATTTATTTATTTATTTATTTATTTATTTATTCGTTATGTCCGGCTGAGGAGCGCGTTAGAACTTATTTAGGTGATGTCATAGCCTTTTTTTCTTCCGAAATCGCATCACCTTCTCGCTGTGGCTTTTCTTGCGAGCTTCTGACCGGGTTTTGTTGGTGGTAGCGTTTGGATGGTGTGTAAAGCGGTGATTGTCGATTGTCGACTAATTTTATTAACTTAAATCTGCCTAACGCAACGTCGTCTGTGATGCCTATTTCCAGAAAACCTTTTCCAGCAGCCAATTGTTTTTTGTTTGTTTGGTTTTTGGTTTTTTATTTATTTTTTTTTTTTTTTACTGAAAGGGCAAGGTTCAGAATTATTTTCGTCAATCTCCGATTATTCATTCTAAGAATATGTCCGTAAAATTTCAAACGTCTTTTCCTAAACGTGTCTGAGATTTCCTCTGAGTGTTGGTAGGTCGTGAGATTTCCGTATCATAAAGATTCTCCCAGTATAGACCGGTCAAAAATGTTCCGTACGATTTTTCTTTCTTGCTTTTCTACATCTTTAAACAATGATCTGTCCCCAATGATCTGTCCCCAATGATCAGTGATTCATATGCATGTAGTGCTCCAGGTTTGATTACAGTGTTGTAATGCCTTAATTTTGTACTTCAGAATATGCATGTTTTAATATATCTGTTTCAAGTGAGTTTGTAGTATAGCGATCCTTTCATTGTTTGCTTCTCCCTGGTATATGGATTTAGACGCTAGGGATATTTTACCTTTAGGGTTTTCATTAGTTGTGTTTCTAGGTACAGAAGAGATTATTATTATTATTATTATTATTATTATTATTATTATTATTATTATTATTGGAGCTGAAGGTGGAATCAACGGAAACCTTCAAACCAGTCATAAATCGTGAAACAGTCGGAAAATGAACCTGGTCTCTCCTGTATCACGATGGAGGACTGTAAGCACCGAATAGTAATTTCAAGCCAATTGTACAGACTGTACATCCAATTTGTTAACTAACTTAAAAACCAGCTACATTTCCACAAGCACCCATGCCTATATCAGTAATTTAACTGCACAGTCTCTCACTATTAATGCCAAACTGGTTCCATTTCGATTAACATCATCAAACTACAAGGCAGTGAGTGTTTGCAAATTATCAGCATTATTCTCTTCCGGTACTTTGTTGAATGGATAACATGACAAAAAGCTCTCCGCATTGAAACGCTATAGCTATATCATAAAACGTATTGTAACATTTTAGGAATATGCAAATGTACGTTAGAGTTCTTCTGTTAAGACTCAAACAAAAGCAACAAAATCAGCAGCGCATAAAATTCGACCTGCATGCGTGGATCGCACTGCATCAGTATGGAAAGGGGAATAACCAAGCAGGTGCACAGGTATTCGTGATCATGCGCCACATGCGTATTTTAACAAGAGTACGGCCACTCCCTAGTTGTAGGCATCCCTTCTAACGCCTGCAAATAGTGAAGTCTAACGGAGATGGGCTGAACTGAATGATGTTTACCTACATTTGAATCGTTTGTTTCAGAAACGACACTTCTACAACGTACCAAATTGTTCAGAAAACAGGAAAAACTGTCTGTAGTGTGTAATGTCATATCTATCCCTCCGATACTTATTATGCGTATTCTACCGTTGAAATGACTATGACAGATAGGTTGTTTGTATGAATTAGTCAAATACATTCCTTTACAGACTTTGTTGAAAATGGTGGAGACGTGCTGTTTCTGCAACCAACACCATTATTGATAATATGAAGAAGTGTAACATTAATTTTAACGTCATTTCAATTTCAAAAGGAACTTTATTAAATAAAGTACAAATTTTGTACTGAGGAAATACAGTGTTTAAACCCATTATTTAATAGTTATTTGTAAGACTTACTTATTTGCACATATTATGATTAGACCACATTGTATAGAAAAATAAACAGAAGATTACTCATTTTATGTTCCTTTCCAAAGTTCGTAAAATAAAACAACACAATATAATACAAGTGACATGTAAGTCTCTTATCTTTGGACAATACTTCTCACTTCTATTGCGCTGATGTTGTCCATGCAAACAGTTCATTATAAAACTCATGGTGTTCTTCTGGTATGTAAGATCCCAACTTCTTTATGTCTGCTAATTTCTTTTCATTTAATGGAACACAGCCTTGTGGATAAGCAAGTCTAATTGGTAACACAGGGAAACGGGTTGCAGAAATAAGCAACTTGAAAGTATGAACGCATATTCCATCAATACAGTATTTTCCTAAGACATGATTTGCCTCATACTGAAACTCCATAAATTGATTTGTATGAAACGCAACTTTTGCATCTCTTTTCACACATCTTCCTAGCGACTCAGGCTAAAGTAAAAACAACACCTCTCCAGGATAAGTGTTCTTTCTGCACAAAACGGAAACTTTCATTCGCGACCGACAGGCAGAGATATATGGTAGAAGTGATTTTTCTGGACAAAATGGCCTCGACGAAAACATCAACGTATTGCAGCTCGTGGTGGGCACATCCTGTATTGATTGTTGTCCAAACTTGCGGTCAGAGGGATCCGAAAGTGTAATAATCGAAGCACAACCGAACACTCGTCCTGCAAGTTCAATTGCAGCAATGTAGCACCACTCGTGGGTGTTGCAATTTCCATTTCCTTCAGTGTAGTTTAATGTGTGACATAAAACCACTCAGTATGAATAATAAATCTGTCTGAACAACAACTGAAACGTAAGCTGGCACAATAAACAGCAGACTGATAGAAAATCTCGCAACATGTACAACAGTACTTTTGTGTGATGATTTGAGCGTCCATGCAATACTTTATTAACAAATCCTAAGTTTCACGCTTTGATTAAGTGAATCGTAACACTTTAGTGAACGGGGATTGTTCTGTATTGACTTCTAGCTTCAAAAGAAATATACGGTAACTTACTCCCTGACAAACGCCAAGGTAAAGGGCTTAATAAAGTAACATCCGTCTCTGCCTTGAATTTAAGACTTGAGTCGAAAATCTGAAACCGGTGAAAACTCAGCCTGAATTACCATCCCATTCTCGGTTACCATAGAAATGGTTTTTCAAGGTACACCTTAACTCCATGCAAATCATCATCATCATCATCATCATCATCATCATCATCATCATCATCATCATCATCATCATCATCATCATCATCATCATCATCATCATTATCTTCTTCTTCTTCTTCTTCTTCTTCTTCCACGAACTACGTAGAATACTGCATTCAGCTTTCACGAGAACAGCCAAGTTTATTCTTCTTTTCTATGGAATTATTAATCATGGCAGCTGTTCTGTCGCCTTTCACAGTCTCGGTTGCCAAAAGCATATCCTTTTGAGTATAGACAGTCTAGCTGATGAGATTTCTATATTCATTTTGAATCAGCAAGGCACTAAATTCTCACTACAACGCGGGAAATGTTTCAAGTAGAATAGGTATTTATCGTACACATGCATTGGTTTTGCAGACAGAATATAACAAAACAGCTTCGCATTGATATTGCATCTAATAGCATGCATGGGTGAATGACAAAATTTACCTCGTAGGACCTTTAGCTGCAACTCATGGCCACTAGATATCGTCATCAGCTAATGACCAATCACGAACCACCACCAACACCACTCACCTAAAACAAAGAAACGGACAAAAGTTACATTAGTAAGTTAGAATAGCATTTCAGCAGTTTGGAATTTTTAGAAAACTCACACAATATGGCCCTAAAAGAAATTTAAAACTGCAGTAACATAATATTTTATAAATCACAGACCCCATCTTTGTTCCACCGTGAGTTGAAAGATGACGGAGGAGACGGAAAAATAGTGAGCTGCTGAATATGATCCGACATCTGCAGTAAAGGTCTGTCAGTCTGTCAGTACCTGAGGCAGATGGGTTAAGAAAAAACAATTATTGTGAACAGGCGTTGTACTGCGGCACGATAACACTAGGCCTCACTCACACGTGTTTTACTACGGCGCTACCACTACAAGGTATTTGATTATCTTGTCACAATCCTCTATTTCGTACTATCTCTCTGCCACACCTCTTATCATTAACTAATTACAAACCGAGTCTAATCATAATCGCCTTGGTTTCCCTCTTATGTTCATATTACCCTTCACGGCGTAGTCCATTATTCTCCTATGTAACATATCCTCTTCCATTCATCTCACATGACCCCACCACCAGAGCTGATTTATATGCGGGTACAACTTAATCCATCGATTTCATTTTTAACTTGGCCTTATCTCCTCATTTCAAGTACCCTCCTGTCATTGCTCCCACATGTTTGTAAGGCAATCATTTTCCCTACTTTTATGCCCGTTTCTTCCAACTTATGAGTAAGAAATTCCGTGTACATCCAGCTTTCATTCCCGTACAGTAAGGTCAGTCGAAAAACAAATCAAAGTAAAGATGGTTTCGTCCAAAAGCTAACTACTTTCTTACAAAATACCGCTGACCTCAACTGTTGGCTCATTGCATTAGTTTTGATTAACTCCACATAAAGAAGTCCAGCGGGTTTAGATCAGGTGATCGTGGAGGCCTAGAAAGTACCGCATTAGCTTTGCTCCAGTTTATGCAATTTCGTTTAGTACGCTATCATCTTGGGATATCGATATTCTAAATACCGGTACTTCAAATTATCCACCTGTTCCAGTTTCGTAATAATTCCAAGCTGACATTCAGTCCTCTTAGGTTTCCTCCGTAATACAATTACTTTCGTCTTGAAAATACATATTTTCAAATCACACTCGCTGTATCTTCTTTTAAGCCTCGAGATATTACAATGCAGTTTTTCAGCACAGCTGCCATAGAGATCAAATCACCGTCATAGGCTAAACTATCCAAGCGAATCCCTCTGAATCACTTTATACCTTTCGGTAGATGATCCATGTAAACTACGGACAACAGAGGTGGAAGATTACAGCCTTGACTAACCCTTCAATTACTGTTAACCAAGAACTCATTCTACCATCAATTCTTACAGCGGTCCGATGTCCGGCTCAATGGCTGAATGGTTAGTGTACTGGCCTTTGGTCCAAACAGCCGCGGGTTCGATTCCCTGTCGGGTCGGGGATTTAAACTTTCATTGGTTAATTCCTCTAGCCTGGGGACTGGGTGTTTGTATCTTCATCATTAGAATTCATCTTAGGTATGGCCCCGTTCTTACAGACGTGCAGGTCGCCTACACGGCGTCGACTCGGAAGACCTGCACTGGGCCTCTCCGGAAGCCACACGCCATTATTATTATTATTATTATTATTATTATTATTATTATTATTATTATTATTATTAGATAACGGCGGTCCGATTGGCAATGTACATGTCTTTGACTGCCTGGAATAACTTACCCCTAATCCGATAATCCCCTAGTTCGAATAACATATCTCTTGATACTCTTGTCATATGTACCTTCTGTAGATATACAAAACATAGACGTAACTGTCTGTCACTCACGTAGTATTTTTCGACAGTTGTTTCAAGCCTTTCTATTCCCTTGTTTATAGATACCTGCAATTACTGCCTTCGTCCAGTCAGAATGTATCTTCAATTCTAAGTTAATTTTTGTTATCACCGGGCGAGTTGGCCGTGCGGTTGGGGCCGCGCAGCTGTGAGCTTGTATCCGGGAGATAGTGGGTTCGAACCCCACTGTCAGTAGCCCTGAATATGTTTTTCCGCGGTTGCCCATTTCCATACCAGGCAAATGCAGCATCGTCGCCATAAGACCTATGTGTCTGTGCGGCGTAAAGCAAATTGTAAAAAAGAAAAGAAAAAAAACTTCATGAAGTTATTTCCTCCATGCCTTCCCAAACATGTCTAATTTCGTCTATTCCTGCTGCTATCACCCCTTCCATTTATTCATGAGTAATTTCACTGCCACCATCGTTCTTCCACCAATAAACGCCATAATCTGAGACTTCAACAAAAGGATTTTCATAATAATCCTTCCATCTATCCGGTGATTCACTAGGTTCTACGAAGAGTTTACCTGACTTACCCAATTCACTCATTTCCCTTTTCGCCATCCCTTTCTAAGATTCTCCCATTATTTCAAAATCTGTATATTCTGTACTCCCCTCCTCGATCCGCGCTAATGTGATCCTGGCTAGGAGCCTAGAGCCGAGGAAGCGTTAATTGTAAAATAGGGAGCTTCTCAGGGGGAAGTTCATTCGTCTCTGAAAGCGCGAGCTTATCGCGACTTGCACCATTGAGCACACACGCTCCCGACTTGGCGCGCCACCGCCAGCTTGATAATCAACAGTTTCGTTAACAGCTCAGCTGCCCACTGAGATAAGATAGAACATGGGAGGCTCTATTGGTCAGTGAAGTTGAGTGCTGATTGGTACAACCAGGGAATTAAGAGCAATCCCACAGCTGCGAAAGTGGCGAATTATTATTATTATTATTATTATTATTATTATTATTATTATTATTATTATTATTATTATTATTATTATTTAGTTATGCCCATCCACAGAGCACGTTCGAAATTGTTCACTGCTTGATGACTGTTTCCCTCCCATTCTTCCAAATTCATGGACTCACTGTGTTGCCTCTTCCGTTATTCTGACGACTTTGTACCAGTCCTGCTGCTAGTTTTCACCATGAATGTGTGTTTATTTACTGAGGTCCTGAGGACTTAGCGATTTTTCCTGACAATTCAAACAGGTCCCCTCTAGTATCCTCCAGCCAATTTATTCCCTGTTTTTTGGGAATTTATTACACTGAATAATATTTTTAGCCGGCTCCGTGGTGTAGGGGTAGCGTGCGTGCCTCTTACCCGGAGGCCCGGGTTCGATTCCCGGCCAGGTCAGGGATTTTTACCTGGACCTGAGGGCTGGTTCGAGGTCCACGCAGCCTACGTCATTAGAATTGAGGAACTATCTGACGGTGAGATAGCGGCCCCGGTCTAGAAAGCCAAGAATAACCGCCGAGAGGATTCGTCGTGCTGACCACACGATACCTCGTAATCTGCAGGCCTTCGGGCTGAGCAGCAGTCACTTGGTAGGCCAAGGCCCTTCAAGGGCTGTAGTGCCATGGGGTTTGGTTTGGTTTGGTTTGGAATAATATTTTTGTGAGTCTATTATTATCCATCCTCAAAATTTGTCCCAAAAATGTCAAACGCCTCCTCCATACAGTATTGATGAAACTATCTGTGTGATTATAGAGGTTTGCAGTTCGCCTTTTGATCCAAATACCATATTCTTGCATGGGGCCGAAAATTTTCCTAAGAATGTTACGTCCTTGTTTTTCAATATCTGCAACTTTAGAATGACCTTCTAAGTCATGGTAAGGTTTTTGATACATGTAGAGCTTCCAAAAGGATAACTTTTTTGTAATGTTTAATAATTTAGCATTATGCGCCTAATCCTCCGTGGCTCATGCAGCAGCGCGTCGGCCTCTCACCGCTGGATTCCGTGGTTCAAATCCCGGTCACTCCACGTGAGATTTGTGTTGGATAAAGCCGAGGCGGAACAGGTTTTTCTCCGGGTACTCCGGTTTTCCCTGCCATCTTTCATTCCAGTAACGCTCTCCATTATCATTTCATTTCATCTGTCAGTCATTAATCATTGCCCCAGAGGAGTGCGACAGGCCTCGGCAGCGGGCACAATTCCTATCCTCGCCGCTAGATGGGGCTTCATTCATTCCATCCCTAACCCGGTCAGTGACTGGAAAACAGGTTGTAGGTTTCCATTTTCATTATGTGCGTCAGGACATCTGATGTGTTCAATGACCACGACGATGGGCGGTTTGCAGTCATCATTAATGTGTCCGTCTTTGGCCGAAGAGTTAAGGTAAAGGGACAGAGGAGAATGAGGTGTGTAGACGGTATCTTTCACGAGACATAAAGAATCCATGTGTACAAACATACAAACATCTTCATAATAGGCGGTTATGCCTTTCAGTGTTCAGTCTGCAAGCCTCTGTGAATTTACTAAACGCCTCCAGCTGTAACTAGCTCTGTGGCCTCGTTCAGTTCCATATCTCTTACATTTAATTCAATAAAAAGTTAGTCTAACCATCGTCGTGTTGATCTCCGTCTACTACTTCGCTCTCCACGACAGTTCATTGTTCTCTTACGTAACCAGTCTTACTCCATTCGCCTCACATGACCCCAACACCGAAGCCGGCTTATGCGTACTGCTTCGTCGATCGAGTTCATTTCTAACTTATCCTTATCTGCTCATTCCAAATAGCCTCCTACCGCTGTTCCCACCTGTTTGTAACAGCAATCATTCTCGCTACTTTCATGTCTGTTAGTTCTAACTTATGAATATGTAAGTCCACCCAGCTTTCATTCCCGTAAAGCAAAGTTAGTCTGCCTATACGCATAGGTTTCAATTACTTTACAAACCTTTACCGGGTCTGATATACGAAACTAGTGGGGACCATTAAAAGGAAGATATAGGTGTCACAAAAGCTGAGGGTAATGTGTGAACTAGGGCAAGTATAAAAATATTATCTATCCACTAGAACACTGTTCAAAGGAATCAGAACTTGGAAGTTTGGTCAAAGAACCAAAGTTGTCATTGTTAAAGACGACACGTAAAACATTGGTAATGCATTCAGCGGACCAGAACCCTTGGTATCGAATTAGAATTAGGAACTGAGCCAAGACCAATAACAGCTCAGGCATATCAAATGAACTCGATAAAGTAATTCCCATGAAAGCGTGCGGGGTGAAATAAAGATGCCTGTAAATAGGAAAACTACAGGAAGAATCTGCTGACCAAAAAAGTTATCGAGAGAACAACATCTTATCATTATACATATTTTACAGAGATTAAACTATTCAAAATAAACCACAGGCAATGCTAAACTACACTAGAATACGAGAGACGGTCCGCAAATTCTTTACACCCTCCAGAACCACATTTTCGGAATATGTTGTACCCAGTCCCGGACAGTTGTTTCCAGTCCTTCGTGGTCTGCGGAATGATAGCAGAACAGCGTTTTCTTCAAAGTCCTGAACAGGTGATCATGAGCCGAGCCGAGTCTGAAGAGTACGGTGGGTGTGGAAAAACTTGGAAGTTTACAGAAGTTCACATAGTTGAAAGAGGAACACCAAAACCTTTTGTTAACTGGTTGTACTGACACAGTGATGCGAAATTTTCAACAGGACGGCGCCCCTCTGCACTACGTGAACATGGTGCACTCCTTTCTTAGTGAGACATTTCCTGTCAGTTGGACTGGGAGAGCCGGAGCTACTTCATGACCACCACGATCGCCTGACTTGATTCACATGAACTTCTTTCTATGCGGGTTTGTTAAAGGAAACAGTGGTTTGCACTCGTGTGGGTGATATTTCAAGTTTACATGCCAGGATCACCAAGGCGATTGGACATTGGACTGGCCAGAACGGAGAAGTTTTCGAACATACGGCGGAAAATCGACTATCACCTTAACACAGGTATGTCTGCGTGCATGAGAGACAGCTGTTACGAGCGCTAGTCCAGGACGTTATCAGATAGTGCAAGCCTGGAGCGGTGTACATTACACTTTCAAAATTTTGTACTCCGCGCAATACATGTATATATTCTTTCATGTAAGGACATACATAACGAAATGTATTGAAGAAGGCGTTCGCATACAATGTGCCGAACGACACGCTTTGTAATCACACTAATCACCATGTACCAGGAAAATAAATAATTACTTTAAAGGTTGTCATAAGCAATGAAGTCCAAAATAAAAGGCATTTATATTTTAGGGGCTTTTTTTTCAAGTTGCTTTACGTCGCACCGACACAGATAGGTCTTACAGCGACGATGGGGCACAAAAAGGCTAGGAATGGGAAGGAAGCGGCCGTGGCCTTAATTCATCATCATCATCATCATCATCATCATCATCTGTTTACCCTCCAGATTCGGTTTTCCCTCGGACTTAGCGAGGGATCCCACTTCTACCGCCTCAAGGACTGTGTCCTGGAGCTTCAGACTCTTGGTCGGTGGATACAACTGGGGAGTATGACCAGTACCTCGCCCTGGCGGCCTCACCTGCTATGCTGAACAGGGGCCTTGTGGAGGGATGGGAAGATTGGAAGGGATAGGCAAGGAAGAGGGAAGGAAGCGGCCGTGGCCTTAAGTTAGGTACCATCCCGGCATTCGCCTGGAGGAGAAGTGGGAAACCACGGAAAACCACTTCCAGGATGGCTGAGGTGGGAATCGAACCCACCTCTACTCAGTTGACCTCCCGAGGCTGAGTGGACCCCGTTCCAGCCCTCGTACCACTTTTCAAATTTCGTGGCAGAGCCGGGAATCGAACCCGGGCCTCCGGGGGTGGCAGCTAATCACGCTAACCGCTACACCACAGAGGCGGACCGTGGCCTTAATTAAGGCATGAAATTGGTATGGTGTGAAATTGGGAAACCACTGAAAACCATCTTCAGGGCTGCCGATAGTGGGGTTCGAACCCACTATCTCCTGAATACTGGATACTGGCCGCTCTTAAGCGACTGCACCTATGAAAAATTACGTAGCAGAATAATGCCGAATACTGTGCCGTTACCATATCACTTCTAAACCAAAACGTCATTTTTAACAAACTTAAACAAAAGAATAATAAAAGTAGCATCTTTTCAAGCAACCATATTGATACAGAAGTACACTCCGTAACTGGGACAGAAGTGTATCCATTCATTCATTCATTCATTCATTCATTCATTCATTCATTCATTCATATAGAAGTACACAAACACACTAACAAATTACTGTATCAATTCTTATGCCACAGCCTTTGTAGTCGTATGTTTCAGCCATTACTTGTAGACCAAAACAGGCATTTGGAGCCTGTCACCGGTAGGCGTACCCAGTCCTGAGTCAGCAACGTGGGGAGGCGACTTGCGCCCTCGTGCACAAGTATTTCTAGCACTGGCACTGCGCTTACGGCGGTCAAGCTCTGACACCCGCACCTTAATACAATCCGCGCTCACATAAATGTCTACAATTGGTATGTATGTTGCGTATTCAGCCGAAGGCTGGTTTGATCCTCCACAGCTCCACCAACAGCTCTCATAGATAGCCTAAGCGTCACTGAAGAGGCAAACTAGGGAAAATGAGGAGTGAGGTAGTTTCCCGTTGCTTTCCTCACTGAGTCAGACGTTGCTACTACATATCAGTCTGCTAAACCCATTGAAATGCATGCACCAACCGAACCTATGAGCGATATTTTCACATCATTCATAACAGTGACTGGCTGCATAACGAATGGTATTACTGGCATCGTTCATACCTCGGTCACTTTCATATTGTCAAAGCCAAGGATGAAACTGAGACAGGTCAATTAAAGTAACAAATTTATTCTAGCCCATACCAGAAGACACAGTGCACTGTCAACACTACATCTTGCCAGAAGGGCATGTCTACAATAACTTTTTGCATATCTGTCTTTAGCCATGTGAATTGCAATGCGGCAACTAAAACGATTTCAGAGATATGTCTCTCTTTTTTATCAGTTCATTCACCGGTACTCCATATATAAATGGAGTAGCTGATTCACAACACAGTGCTTACTAATTACCGTACTGTCCCGGACTTCATTCACATCCAGTAGAAAACTCGGGAAGGAGGAGGAGGGACTTACTAGACCATGGCAGCGGACTCTTAATGAAATTTTACAGTGTATACATACGAGAAGTACTGGTATGGATGATCTCCGAAAATAGTGAGCCCTGTCCTAATAACTCTAATGCCACCGTCAATCCTCTTAACAATCGCCCGGTATGCTAATCAGAGAGATCCTTCTGGCAGTAATCAACAGTTATCTCACAACAAACACATGTGTCATATGCTTCAACCACAAGATCCCAGAGGCTATCAGTGAATTGAACGGAACGGAATGACACACGCATAGCTAATGACAGAGAGTCAACCACCTCCGTACCGTATTGTCAGCTGATACAAAGGAGACAATAGTGGATTGTGGTCACGATGCGGATCGCTAAACATTTCGTTCTGTTCGCAACAAATTCGCCCTTCAGCCCACAGCCTGTCAAAGCAAGGAATTCAGCATAGCTCACTCACGAGGTTTACTATTATGGTATGGTGCTCGAGTTATTGTCTATAATTTTTCATTTCTGTCTCATTCTTCGTTCTTTCCTTGCACTGGTCATGTAATAGCTAAAAACAGGTTCCGATAATGTTTATGTACGTTCCTTTGACGCTGCATTAATGATTTTGGTGACGACGGGTTACAAAAAGTCTGGATAGTGGCGGTAATTGTTTTGTTGTAATAGTAGTAGTTTACGTCGCACCGACATAGATAGGACTTATGGCGACGATGGAGTAGGAGTGGGAAGGAAGCGGCAGTGGCTTTAAAGAACAGCCCCAGCATTTGCCCGGCGCGAAAATGGGAAACCACGGAAAACCATCTTCAGGGCTGCCGACGGTGGAGCTCGAACGCACTATGTCCCGAATTTAAGATCAGAGAAGCGCGCTCCTAACCGCACGGCCTACTCGCTCGGTGGTTATTGTTTAAAGTGGAAGTACAACTGGACAACCATCGCCTATTACCACTAATCAGAAGGAAAATAGAAGAAGTCCGACACTTCAAAGAACAAAGGTGAAAGAAAGGGCAAGAAAAGGCAAAAAAAAAAAGGGAAGGGCCATGAACAGGAAAGATGAAAGTGAGGAGCCTAACACACGTGGACGCAATGCCAGACTCAGCTGAGGGAATCTTGGTCAGCCCCTCACGCTCCCGAATTGAGAACTTCTGGTCCCTCTTTTAGACGCCCCTTACGACAAGCAAGGGAAACCATGGATGTATTCTACCGCCCCCACCCAGAGGGGGGAATGGTTAGGAATGAGTGAGGAAGCGGACCTTAATTAAGATACTGAAAATGGGAAACCAACTAAGAAAATCTACCGAATAGAAGCTCACAGCTACGCTGCTTGGACCAGCTCACTTGGTCTGTTTGTCTCTTTGTTTATCTGTTTATTAAAACATCACGTGCCTAAGACGGCAGAACGCTGGCAGGTTCGATCCAGGTTCAGTGAAGTGGTATCTGAAGATGCTGCAACCTCAATCTCGAGTCGACAGACTTACCGACATGTAGAATAACTCCTGTAGGACAAAATTCCGACACCTAGGCGTCACCTAAAAAAGTGAAAGTAGTTAATGATGCGTAAAAGCAATAACATTACTATTAAGACGTTGCAACAACTCGAAGAATGCAGGTGCCAGTCAAGGAAAGCGAAGGCGAGAAAATGAAGCACTCTCTACGCCTTGCAAACCAAATATATTTGTGCTCGGGAAAGAACAGGAATCTGATAGGGACGATGACACAAGGAATGTAGCAAAAGTAACCAAACTCTAGCGGATGCTGAGATCGCAGACATCGTTCACACCTTCTGAGTGCTACTTGTATAGTACCCTGTTGGTGGTAGCGATTTTTGTTTTAAGAGAAAGTACAATCGTACTCTATTAACACTAATCAGAGCGAAGTCGCCAACCCACGCTTCCAAGTTAAGAGCCCCTAGGGCCCTTTTTAGTCGCCTTTTACGATAGGCAGGGGATACCGCAGATGTTTTTCTACCACCCCTATCCATGGCGGGAAGTACCCTTCACGATCAGGAATCCTTTACTTACTTGATATAATATGCTGGCATTTATTTCTACACTTGAAGCGGTACGGAACCGATGATCTGACTCAGCAACATAAAGCTTGCTCACCTTTACCTACACGTCAAGCAGATGATTACTCGCTCACCTTGGCATCTTCTTGTCTCGTAGATAACGGCGGTTTATGGCAAGTCAAACCTCATGTCTTTTATCATAATAATTATTATTATAGATGGGACACGATTAATAACGATCGCCTGCCAGTCCCGAGCTGTAGAGGTAGCGCGACTCCTACCGGCTAGTGTCCATCGCTTTTAATTCTGGACTGAGGGCTGAAACGGAGTTCGCTCAGCCTCGTGAGACCAACTGAGTAGCTACTGTAGTTGCTATTATATGGCCTATAAAATGGATCTTAAAACATGCAGGTTTCACGTCCAGGTGGCCTTAACTTACCCAGCACACTTTACTTTCCTTCCAAGAACACGTTACTTCATACCCGATGACAGTCGGATAATAACAGATTTCAAGACTAGCTTCAAAACAAAGATCTAACTAATCTACAGCTCCTTCTTACAACAGGACACTCCACTTGGTCTCCGAACCATGCCCGCACACACTGACCTTGCGTGCCTCACACATAACGTCCAGTCCACACGAACAGTAGAACTGTAGTACGATACAAGCCTACTTTCACGGTTTAGTGTGAAAATATTCAAGAGAGGAAGTAGCGCTGCACGCGAAGTGACACGAAAGAACATGTCGAGCTTTATACTGTACATGCAAGATAAAAAAATAGGCTATACGATTTCCAGAGCATATCTCGCCGAACATACTGTTACGATTTTGTTCTCCTGGCCTCATTTGAAATACTATGGATTAAATAGGTGGTTGCAGGAGATGGAAAGGATATCCACTCAGTAAAAATCGCTATCAGTGATTAGAGAGATCCAGTTTGTTTCCTTTGTATGTATAACTCAATGAAGATCTAGTACCCTGTCATATGTCCTCAGCGTATTGTTTCGAAATGCAAACTGAAGCTTACGGAACGGAGCGGCTGCAGGTGCTGGATTATAAAAGGGATGAAATGAAAACTATTTGGAAGTCGCAGATTAGTAGTATTTTCAAAAGACATCAGTTCACAAACCATGAATGAGCACATGGATCCTGAGTTTTTACGATTTGGACAATGTTAACCTGTAAATACTGTAAAGAAAGAAAAAACTAAACGATTTATCATTTAGGAGTAGTATAAGTGATGATTTAAAACAGTCATTGACGTTCAATGTCAACAATGTTCTTCAGTGCAACACCTGCCCCAGTTTCTTGAAAACAAAAATTGGGCTCAGCAGTCACGTCTCAGTTTCGGAGAGACATGCACTCGAATAAGGCCAGGAACAATCACACACACAGTTTAGAAATGCCGGACTGAGTGGTTTAGACACCACAAGACCTGAACATCTGGGCATATCTTCCAGGGTTCGATCCCGGCTCAGTGCGGTGGTATTTAAAGGTAAAACCTACAACAGCGTTCATAAATATTTAGTTAATTCCAAGTTATATAGCATATCAGACAACGACCCAGTACAATGGACATCCATCTGCGACAGATCATTTGCGAATGTTCGACACCAGATGTTGTACGTACTTCCTCCTCCTCTGTATATGCCTGCTACATAAATAATGTTTATGGATTATTTTCACAGCTCACCCGAAGAACATGTTCCGCAATTCGTAATCTCATTTCGGGAACGATTCTGTAACAAGCTATACAGACCACTTCTACACAAGACTTTTCCATTCATAATATGGTGCGTGACATGCACCTTTTTTAAAAGTTTGTTTGCTTTCTGCTTCTGCAATGATTTGTTTGAAATGCCCATCAGTCCTAAGGAGAGGAGAACCGGTTATGCACGGTTCAAAAAAAGTAGGGGAACATGTTTTGTAACGTCTGGTATGTGAACGTTAATTTGGTAGATGGGTTCCAATGGTCGTACAGTATACCTTGAGACCTTAGCGTATGTCAAATCAAAGTTATACTCCATCTCTAGGCGTAGCCATGCATTAAACTGTCAGGTGACCCCTCAAAACAAAGTGGACAGCGGCGCGTCTGTATGTCGTTGTGAGGTAGACAGACTACTGCGGTCATTTGAGCATGTTGTACCTAAACCATCACATCCCATGAGACATCTTAACGACATTCAAGTCGCAAGGGCCGTCACTTTGATCCACGAAGAATGGACTTTTGGTCGTGTTGTTGTTGATCTCAATGTATCTCCGTCAAAAGTCAAACGCTTGTGGAATCGCTGCAGTAAGAAAGGCCAATTCACGAGGAGGTTAGGACAAGGTCGTAGACGCATGACAACCCCAAAGATGACCGATATCCGACCATCTGTGCGTTGCGGCGTCGTTCAGCAACTGCCAGAGAACTGCAACAAGACCTCAGGAGAGTCACTGGAGTCACGGTGCCTGACCAGACAGTAAAGAACAGGTTATGAGAAGTGTCCTTACGACCCCGACGTCCTGTTCGAGTGCCGTTTAACGCAGCTCGCCTTCGGTTTTCCCGTACCCATGTCAACTGGCAACTTAGCCAATGGAGACCTGTGTTGTTCACAGACGAGTCCAGATTTGCCCTGAAACAGCGCGATGGACGTCAACGTGTACGGAGACACCGGTGAGCAGAACATGCCAAATGTTATCCAGGAAGGCGACCGATTCGGACAAGGTTCTGTGATAGTGTGGGGTGGCATCAGCATTGATGGTCGTACGGTTCTTGTCGTCCGTGGTAATCTTACCGATGCGGAGTGCATCAAGCACAGATACTGCTACGGCATGTGTTGGTTGCTGCATACGGTGCTGACTCTGAATTCGTACTCATGCACGACAGTGCCAGGGCTCATGTAGCGGGCATCCCCAGAGCTGTCTTGCGAGAACTGGACATTCAAGAGATGGAATGGCCAGCAGTGAGTCCCGATCTTAATCCCATCGAACATGTGTGGGGTAGGCTTGACAGAAGTGTTCGTGGGCGTCCTGTTCCACCACGGACTCTCCAAGACGTTCCACAGACTCTCATTGAAGAATGGGACATGATACCGCAACGTGACCTCCGTCGACTTATACGGAGCATACACGTAGGTGCGAAGCTGTGATAAATGCTCGTGGAGTATATACACCATATTGAAGCTCTCCAACTGTAATAAAAATCCACCCTGGTGGACTGTTATCACTTTGGTTTCGCTCCTATTTGGACATTTCAGTTTGTGTTGTGAAAATGAACGCGAATCCATCGAAGTTCTGTTGTATATTTCAACGGTAAAGAATAAAGGTTTAGTTGATAATATACCTGGTTGTGAGGTATTGTTTTGTGGAGCATGGCATACGTTCACAACCACGTTCCCCTATTTTTTCTTTAACTGTGTAATATGATCGTGTCATACCATTTTAGCTGTGTGCTGAACGTCCGTGTGCCATGAGCAATGCAGGAACTAATAGTTGTAAAATGCTATTATAAAATTAATGCACTCCTTAAAATTAAATACTTGGATGAAGAGTATGGGAACTAGAATTTAAGGCATACTATTCAAGCATCACCTAACAATGGAATATAACTTGAGCTGTGAAGAAAATAAACTGAGATGTCGTTAATGAATTTGCACGTAAGTAAACTCACCAGATATGAACCAATAACTTCTGTATTTACAACTACTTAAATGAAAGTTGCCTTGGCCTCGTTGTTTTATTTCAGCCCTCTCTTTTGTGTTTTCGCCCCAATGCGTACTTACGAACACAAATTGACCATTGAAAACGTTGAAGTTCCGTGGGCAGAGCAAGAGAAAATTGTAGGCATCAGTTCGATGTTGGGCTTGATACCCCTAATGCAGGAAGATGTCGAGACAGACATGACAATTCCACTACCATTATTACTATTTTTTTAAAGTTTGACTTAACCTACTTCAGCGGTTGGGCTTGATTCTGGTTCGGAAGTAGCTGCTTTAGATGAGGAATCATAGCTCTCCTGCTCCAAAAATATGACTACTCTGTTGAGAACATTAGAGACAGTTCCATCCTTCTCCCAATATTCACCTTCTAGTTTTCACTATGACGATACACTATTTCTCCCAATCCACTCAAATAACCTCGGAGTTTACAGACGGGCTATTCTTCAGTTACGTTGTTCTCTCTTACCACACTATGCAGACTCTAACAGAGGTGATGAAACTGGAAAGAGGTCAGCGACATAAAACGAAGATCACGCACTGATACTACGGAATCCCAATATATGTAACACGGAATCATACGACATAAAATATATACAACGCTCTAGTGGCAACACGCAAACTGGAGAGAGGTCAAAGTTTTTGTGAAACTTGTATGAACTTGCGATCCAGAAACTGTCAACTGCAGAATCGATTGTATAAATGGCATTCCGAGAGCACGACCGAATTGCAAGAATTGTACCAGTCAAACGCACAGCGGAGAAATCAGCCTGTTAGCATATGACTCTTTTTAAAAACAAGTTCACTTATTCACTGTACTTCTGGCGAATAGCATGCAGGTGCATCATAACTATGCCAAAAACAAATGTCAGGGATGCACTTCGTGTTGTTAAGAACGATGGTAAAATAGGATTGGTGGAGAAAATTTTTTTTTTCGAGAAAATGAGATTACGGTACTTTGTTAGTTCCGGGTGTGCGATTCAAATTGACGAACTCGCCGTATTTGCTATGCCAGAGAGCCAGACGCTGCCTGTTGCTGAGCGTCAGAGATGATTTTTGATGATGTTAAGAATAATGGAGGTTCAAGTAAATACGAGTAGGCCTGCTGGAAACGTTTTCGTGAATGTTTACTGAATGGTTTTAGTTTATTTTGTGAAATTACAAGGGTGCCTCTTCTGGCTTTACACCAACTTCCAACAAAGAGCAGTTCTTTTCCCTTTTTCACGTACTGTTTCCGAAACAATAACAAGAACTAATTTTGATATGATTTGTCCGTAAATGTATACTCAGTATCTACCAAAGCTAAGATAGAAAGACATTTACAAAAGAATAAACAAACTTGTTCTCTCGCGAAAATCAAGTGACCCTGCACTAATTTCCACAACTGTGTCTGTCTCTACACCACAGACTACCGGGCGAGTTGGCCGTGCGGTTAGGAGCGCGCAGCTGTGAGCTTGCATCCGGGAGATAGTGGGCTCGAACTCCACTGTCGGCAGCCCTGAAGATGGTTTTCCGTGGTTTCCCATTTTCACACCAGGCAAATGCTGTGGCTGTACCTTAATTAAGGCCACGGACGCTTCCTTCCCATTCGTATGCCTTTCTTGTCCCATCGTCGCCATAAGACCTATCTGTGTCGGTGGACGTGAAGCAAATAGCATTTAAAAAAACATAGAAACGTCCCCCTTCAAAAAGGGAATGATCAATTTTGTAGCCCAAAGATATCAATCATGCTCAAGGAGCCAAGCAATACAGCACAGGATAGCGTCGCGCTGATCACGTGGAACATCAATATTTACAGGCCATCTGGCTGGGTACCAGTAATCACGACAGGCTACACAGTAGTTTGCGACTATTGTTAACTATTTTATATGACACGCTTGGGATAGGGCTGTTATTACTACTCAGATGTAGAAATGCAGTATTTTAGAAGAGTTTCACTCTCTCTAAGTGCGGGACAGTAAATAACATACACCTAAATGCAGTAGGCCTACATTAACATGATGCAGGAATATTACAATTCCAACAAGCAAGTGGCGGCGTGGTTTAGGTCGCGCAGCTGTAAGCTTGCATTCTGGAGGTAATGGGACCCCCTGAAGATGTTTCTCCGTAGTTTCCCATTTACACACCAGGCAAATGCTGGGGCTGTACCTTAACTAAGGCCACGGACGCTTCCTTCCCATTCCAGGCCTTTCCTGTCCCATCGTCGCCATAAGACATATCTGTGTCGGTGCGACGTAAAACAAACAGAAAAAAAAAATCCGTTTGCAATTCTGAAGCAGTACATTGAGATAAAACCATTCTACTTAGTGCAACTCCGGACGTTGAACCATTAGATGTCGTCCTGTACGTTGTTTTCGTAATGCACAACCACATTCAAATGGGGCAAGTAATGCAATGCCGTTTCAACGAGGTCTGCCACCCAAATATCCTTTTAAATCACAACTATTTTGCGAACCCCACTCTTCGATTTCTGGTGGTTTTATTAATTAATTAATTAATTAATTTATTTATTTATTTAGCGTATGTTTTTAGTGCCGGGAGAAGGTGAAACCGTTGTCGAAACATAGCCTACTCCTCTCTAATAACACCAAAAGGTCTGTCTGTACAAGGCTTAACGTCGCCGTCCGAAGGACGAATCACCAGCGGCAGTCTTCTATGCCCTCACTCCCTGTGACACTGTGGGCATATTTGGAATTGAACCCAGCATCTTGGCACGCAATCAAGTGATTAGAAATTGTATTCCAGCACCTGTCCTAGCCTGCCAGTCAGCATTCTGGTGGTACAATTCTCGATTAAGATTTTTGGTGCGAAGTCCACCAACGGCGAGCATCACTGACGTGATCATATTGTTCAGTCGTCATGGTAACGAACTGGCTTGTGATGGTGGTGGTTTGTTTCATGATTGTTTTTATAAGTTGAAAAACTGCGAGGCAATTAGGTCATATTGATCAGAAAGGCTCTTGCTGTTAGTCTCTTCTGCTGCTACCCCTTTTCAGAAATTAACGGGGTACACCACAGCTGATCTCTCCTAAGCTGTACAGAACAAAATTGATCAAAAAGGCATTTTGATCAGTATAGTAATGTTTAAGAATTATATACGCTTTTTTCAGTTATATCATGCATACTGGTTGACGACAAACTCTGCTGACAAACTTTCCGAGGTTGTACAGGGATACCTTCTAAATATATTGGTATAAGGGCCCTGTGGTGTCCGGTGGCTCGTTTGAGTCAAAATAATGTAATTATGATTTATTCGGTTTGTTACCCCCATTCGTCCTTACTTCTGTAAAAAAATAAAAAAAAAATAAAAAAAAACACCACCTTCACAACCGTGAAAAAGCCTGTAATATGCAACAACCAAAACGTACAACACAGCATACGGAGTAATGCAACAACCCTCAGACGAAACACGTGCACTTTTATCACAGTGTGTTCAATCTGTTTTGTCCGTGCACTGTACAGTACAGTACGTAAAAAATAAAAATAAATGCAGAACTGTTCCCTTACGGATAACAACTCCGTGCCGTTGACTTCTGGCACGTCAAACAAGTCCTGCGGGATAAAATTTCGACACCCCTGCGACTATCAAGAACTACTATTTAGGGCGGACAACAAACAATTTGTTTTTCGAACTCAGCGTCTATGGACTGCGTGTTAACAATCAATCTCATTTTCAGTGTTTGTGTCTTGTTCGTCTGCCGGCTTTGACGTCCTGCCAGTATCTCTTGAGCCCATCGATCAATTATTATTATTATTATTATTATTAATTTGAGTTCAATACAGATATACTGGGTCAACAAACGAAACGCACTGTAATTACTCCGTAATGAGCCACCGGAGTCCACGGAGCCCTGATACAAATATACGGTACACAGGTCTTACTGAACAACCTCCGAACGTTTGTTGGAGGAATTCGGCTTCACCCTGTATATATAATGTAGGCTATTGTCAAATATGAAACGAACGAACTAACTAGCTGTTTTTTCTCTTTTTAGCAGGTGCTCCTAATTATGGTCGGTATTACTCCAGTTGAGCACGTGATAACAGAGATGATACTCGGAATTCAGAAACAAGGTAATGAAATAGGATTGGAGTAATACGTTATGATGTGATAATTGGGAGCTGTACTTTTATTCTCCAGGTCTCCGTGAAGGGGCTAATGAGATTACACCTCGTTGATCCTTTGTTCCGTTATTGTGATTAGTATACGAAATGGGATTGTGAAATGAAGCAGAATTCGTGTATAATGAACTGATAAACATAGCGAGTTGCAGTATTTGTGTGCGGGGGAAAGGAACGTGGGTGCATGGATTTAAGCCACCTTTACCTTCATTTTCTTTCGAGACAAACTAACGTGTCTAAAATCCCCGACCCAGCTAGGAATTATAGGCGCACCGTGACGTTGGCCATTCAGCCAAAGAACCAAACAAGACACTATTCTTTGAATGGAAATTTGTTCCTGTTTTCTGCTTGTTATAACCAAGTATCGTTTCTCTGTTTGATATCCCTACAAGCTGCTGCTGGGAGACACAAACTAAGTGGCAATAAAATTGTTTAATAACATTACTGCTTTCCATCTTTAATTAATATGCGTATACATGTCATAGATTCCTTTTTAATTTTTCATTAAATGCTAAATTTACAATTGATGTGAACGGAGGAGAATAATTTAATTTCAATTAACATTTCACGTTACTGTCCGATGGACAGGACTTGCTTGGTGCAAAACTCCTATCACAGACACTCGGCTTGGATCTTCGCTGTCTGTATTATTCGTCTTCAGAGTCGAGATCGATATATGAAGTCTTCTCCTCCTCCCCCTCTTGCACATTTAAAACTGTGAATTCTTCGAGAATAGGTCTAATAATGTTATTGTTTTTTACGTCCCACTAACTGCTTTTTGACGGTTTTCAGAGACGCCGAATTGCCGGAATTTTGTCCCGCAGGAGTACTTTTACGTGCACGTAAATCTACCGACACGAGGCTGAAGTAATTGAGCACCTTCAAATACCACCGGACTGAGCCAGGATAGAGCCTGCCAAGTAGGGATCAGAAGGCCAGCGCCTCAACCATCTGAGCCACTCAGCCCGGCGAGAATAGGTCTACATACCACTGTCTTGTATGAATGTTTGTGTGAATGAAATCAAATTCTTCTTCTTCTTTTCCTACAGCTGTGAGGTCGCGGGTGCGAACTGCGTCGCACATGTGGATATGGTCCTTTTTACGGCCGGATGCCCTTCCCGACGCCAACCCTGTATGGAGGGATATGATGAGGAGAGTGTTGGGACGGACACATACACCCAGTCCCCGAGCCAGAAAAATGAATCAGAAGCGATTAAAATCCCCGACCCGGCCGAGAATCGAACCCACCCTCTGAACCGAACGCCTGTACGCTGACCATTCAGCCAACGAGTCGGACTGTGAATGAAATCAAATGTTATAAATGAAAGCCTACCTTCAGTTATCCTTTCTACGTTTCACTTGTATTTAAAACTAGCTGCTGAACCTGTCTAGACGGCTTCGTTTTTAAATGCTATCTAGTAGAAATGCGTGACTCCCGAAGAGGGAGACCTTATCTCGTAAGGAGATCTTGTCATCGTCTCTCCGCCGTATGATCCATTTTCAGTATACTGCACATGCAGGCAATAAAGGAAACTTTCATCGGTGCAAATTGCAAGGCGCAATACTCCCAGAAAATGGGATTTGAATATTTCGAGAGCGCTTCACAAGACCAGCACGCGACACATTCTCAATTGCAACGTTTAGCGTAACGAAGAAGCTCTCCGCTTCACAAGTTCGTGATCCACGGATCGATTCCTTCGGTTCGGCGATATCAGGGCTTCAAGGGAGTCTTTCGTTTCCACCTTTCTTCAGGACTCCCTTTTCTCAGTTTATTTTTCCTTCTCATTTCTATGGTTATCTTAATGATCTCCCTGATCGATATGGGCCGATGATCCTGCGGCTTACCTTATAAAACACAACAACAATAACAACAATAATAAGGAATAAAGTGGGTTTCATTAATATTCAGGGGAGCTAATCACGAAAGACGAAAAATGTGATTGAGGATGTCTATACATGCACTCGAATATGGATTGAATGTGCCACGGATTTGTTTGTTTGTTTGTTTGTTTGTTTGTTTGTTTGTTTGTTTGTTTGTTTGTTTGTTTGGAGTGTATATTTACTGTTTAGGGGCGATGGATAGGAGGAAGTTGTTGCTTTTGCCCCACGTAAGTGCGACTGTGCAATTTTAGCTACTAGGAAGTGCTCTGTCTGTTGTGACGCGATATATTAGCGAAGGAACGTCAACATTTGCAAGCAAGTAACCATGTGGCCTCTACAAGGAGGTTAACATTTCGGCAACCCAGTCCATTCATTATTATTATTATTATTATTATTATTATTATATTTGTTATGCAGCTTGCTTTACGTCGCACCGACACAGATAGGTCTTACGGCGACGATGGGATAGGAGTGAGAAGGAACCGATCGTGGCCTTAATAATTAAGGTACAGCCTCATCATTTGCCCGGCGTGAAAATGGGAAACCACGGCAAACCATTTTCAGGGTGGCCGACAGCCCGAATACAAGCTGACAGCTACGTGACGCAAACCGCGCAGCCACACGTTCGGTATTATTTCTTGGTAGGATTACATGTGGGTGAAGAGTAGCGACACTTAACCCCAGTTGAGTCTGACAGTGCTTCCACTTGTGCCAGTGCCCTCGCTTTCATTTTCTCTATCCTTCTTCCCTTGTTCAACTCTTGCTGTTTTCAGTCGCGAAGGGTACAGTATTAGATCTGCGAGGGCTTCGGAGTCTTTCCACTTCAATTCCTTCGTGACCCTCCCCTTACTTCTGCCATTGGCTTCATTCATCGCAGGATCGGATCTCTTCTGTTTTCCCTTCTGATTAGTGTTAATAAACGGTGGTTACACAAAGCTGTACTTCCTCTTAAAACAATAATCACCACCACTCTTCATATGACAAACGCAAATCGATTCCTTGGATTCAAATCTACACATGGGACTTTTTGCAGGCTAAGTTACAATAGTTCCAGAATCAGAACAGTAGAGTTTCTGAGAAATGGTATACAATGTAAGAGCAATCACAATTCAACTTAAACAAAATGATATTAATAATTCTAAGTCGTCAGCTACCGTGTACACTGAAACTCCTCACTTTAGACACCCCTTTATCCTAGACACCTCTTTTGATTAGACATATACTGAAGGCAACGTTTAATTCCCTATACATTTACATGTTAAAAATCCTCTGTACACTACACACCCCTCAACTCTGGATATTGGACAGCCATTAAATAACAGTTTAGACAGGTTCAAAACTATTTTGTTTTGTGTTTAGTAATGGTTTAGTGCAAGCAATTTTAACATTTGTCACTGGAAATTATGCCGGTCCAGGAGCATTTAAAAACAATAATGTTAAGACAGAGTCTTCCTATAATTTGGCTGATAAGTGCAACAATGCAATCTAATGTACCCGGAGTGCGATGGTGGTCGACGCAATTTGTTGAATCCTTGATGCTTGGATCGACGTATCTAAAAGAAACAATTGTGAAATGTGTTGACTGAGAAATTGAGATGTCTTCTTGCCAAGTCCTTCGCAGTGAATTGTGAGACGCTGGTGTTTTTAGTGATTTCGATAATGTGTTGGAAATCCACGATGATATTCCTGGAACAATTGATGGATTGTTATAAAAAGTGATTTGTTACGAAGAAGGAGGAGGAGGAGAAGGAGAAGGAGAAGGAAAAGGAGAAGAAGCAGAAGCAGTTTCTGCCTCCAAGGAACCATCAACTCATCAAAAAGCTGTGCAGTGTATTAATGAGTTGCAACCTTATGACTGTGTATAACCGACCAAAAATGATTGAAACTCTATTTGGATTACATAGAGGAAAACTGAATCAAATGAGCACTTAATAAAGTCGAAAAATAAAACTGACTTGTGACTGATTTTTTTCGCTAAGCAGAAAAGGGTGAGTACTGAACAGTTCAATATGCAAAATAACACACAAGACAATACTGTAGAGCTTTTTAAAAACGTTTAGTAGCTATGAAATTCAGTGTTCTGTACTGTGTATGAATTCAAAGAACCACGGTTTTTATTATGTATATATACCGTACAAAGATCTTCCTTTCCTGCACTGGCAATGTACTTTTGAAACACTGTACATCCACCCTGTAGATTGGACATTCCACTACATTGGACACATTTTTACGGAACCGTAGGTGTCCATCTTAGAGGGATTTTACTGGACTAGATTTTAATTCGACGCCATTTAGAACTGACGTTCCGTTTTCCTCTGTTGGGTGACCTATGGCTTTGTTTTACTTAAGTTAAATTTAAAATCGGCTAAACACTGAATGTGTCGCCAGAGGTCGTTTACAGGCCGAGAATACTAATCTAGACACTATGAATTTGCTGACTTCAGGCTGTTGGCCCTGGGACCTTCTCCTCACTCGACAACAGTAGAAATACTGTACTTCATTACTCACACTGCACCGGTTGTAAGAAGGGAAGGGACCTATAGTATCGAAGATTGTGCTGAAGTCGGCGTCTTCTGGCGTTGAAACGTATCTCCCTGGCGTGTTGTTACGTCTATTTACTCAATAAAAGCCTGTGCCTTTTGCTCTCCGAGATAGATTGATTCTCATTTCGTCACGCTCTACTTCGTCTCCCCAATCCGGAGTAGCTCCAAAGATCGCTGTGAATTCATCAAGGGAAACGGTTACTGGCGTGATGAATAAATGGCATGGTACTTCTTCGTGGTACTTCGATCCTTTACAATGCGCCACCGCGCGTCGCACCAATTTCTTCTGTGTTCTGTTTTTGTACTTTTCTTGAGCAACGCTGAGCAGCTAATCCAAACCGACTTTCAACCTATTAGGTCGTGTTACGTACATTTAGTACGTGTTGAAGAGATGTTAATTACAGAACAAAAATGGCCAACCAGACACCAGTGGGATCCGAACCCACAACCTCCCGATTTCGCGTCGGTTGCTCTACCAATTGAGCTATGGTGGCCTAGACCATCTTTGTTCTGTTGGAAAGGATCTAAGCTACAGGTCTGGTACTACTACCATCACACTGTAGAGTGCGTTTAAGTTGCTTCACTTTACCCCAGAAAATATACAGAAAACTTAATTTTGTGTTATTTTAATAAGTTTAATGGTTGGATTGTGCTTTGAAGCTGAATTGTTTTTATTTTAAACCTGCCTTACATCGCACCGATACGCATACGTCTTATGAAGACAATGGGATATTTGAAAGAGCTAGGAGTGGGAAGGAAGGAACCGTGGCCTTAGTGAAGGTACAGCCTCAGCATTTGCCTGGTATGAAAATGGGAAACCACGGAAGACCATCTTCAGGGCTGCCGATAATGAGGTTCGAATCCACTGTCCCCCGAATGAAATAAGCCGATAGCTGCGTGACTCAAAACCCCACAGACACTTGCTCGGTATCAAGTTTGTTTGTTGTTCTTACCTCAGTGTGATTGTAAATAAAGCTAATATTTTCTATTGTTCAGCTCGTTATACTTGACAGCGTGATTGCATCGAGGGAGTAAGACAAATGCGTACATAACGTTAAACAGATACAATAAAGCTACGACACATGGGACTTGCCAAAAAAAAGTATTATTTGATCAACAGTGGTTCGGATTACTCGTAGAATCTGTAGATCTCGTATCTTATAGTCATAAAAAACTCCGCAACTGCTTGGGATGCTGTATTTTACTGCTTTTACTCGTCCGTGACAGCTCTGCTCTCTCTGTTTAAACTCTCCTCTTTACTTGAGAAATTAGATCTATCTTCACACCACTCTATCAGCTATAGGTCCACTATCCCCTGTTGAAGGCAAGCAAATTAGAGGTCGAAACTATGCCCTTGGCTAAGAAGCGGTATTTTTCCTATTGTCAGAGAAGAAAATAATTACCTTTTTAGTGTATGTAATTTTTGAGATCGGAATGTGTTGAGGGTGGAGGGGGTAACCACCCTTCTTAACAAACGCCCCTATTAGGGGTTTAATTCTGAGTTACGTTAGTGGGAAAAAGGTTTAAAATTTGAAAAAGGCCGAAATAATTTTTCGTTTCCTATTTAAAACTAGTCGTGAGTTAACCAAAAGCCACGGTGTTAGAAACGTGTGTTCGGCTTCTTGGTCCTAAAAGCAGGATGCCAGGTTCGGTTGATTGGCTAAGGAGGATTTTAGACTTGGTCATCTTTACTATTTTGTTGATATGAGATCTTATAAGCAGAAAGGAAGTTCGGTTCGTATCTTTTTATTAGATTTCAGTATTGGTGCGTTGGTCATCATTCTTCATGTTTCTGAAAACTTGTAATTTTGAAAGTGGAGTTTTTGGCACATAGCCCCAGGCCTCACAACCGTACAGCAGGATGGGTCTGACACATGCGAAGTAAATATTTCTCTTAATGTTCAAGGATATATATTTAGTCCCCAGCAGAAATCTCAAAGCAGCTCCTCGTTGTTCTATATTGTGCCTCCAGGACAAACTACGGTCCATTACTAAGCTGAGATGGGTAATTTTGTTTGTGCAAGACAATGGGACATTATTAATAGTAAGATGACCAAATTTAGGCGGACGCTTTGTGAAAATAATAGCCTGTGTTTTAGTAGGATTTATTTTCACCTTGTGTCGGACGCACCACTCCCGGAAAGACGTGATACATTGTTGCAGCGCGGAGACAGCATGGGCATTTCTGCTTTTCCAGGTGTAAATGGCAATGTCGTTTGCGTACTGCTGGACCTCCACTCCCTAAAGGGTTGGTAAATCGTTCACAGATAGGCCGTAGTGGGTGGGGACAGAATTATTCTCTGCGGAACACCGCCTTTAAGTGCCCTAGCGGTGGATTTCTCCCCCTCATAGTAAATATAACATTTCCTGTTCGTCAAATATGACTGTATAATTTTGACACGGTGCTTTGGATCTTTGTACTTCTTAATGGGTTTAACAATGAGAGTTTGGTGCCAGAAAGTGTCGAAAACTTTCTCTACGTCGAAAAATACTGCTGGTACGCTATGGCGTACATTGAACAACTTTGTGGCATACTATATTAAACGTAGCGGCGTAAGAGGGGCACTACGTTTAGACCGGAAGTCAAATATTTCTCATCTCAGCATATTTTGGGTACCCAGGTGCCCACTGAGAACTGTCAGAAGTCGTCTCTCGAACAGTTTCGATAAATGTTATAACAGGGTTCTCGGTCTCTAATTTTGTGGGAATAATTTGTCCTTCCCTGTTTTGGAATGACTGGCATTTTACCAGTCTTCCATATATCAGCGAAGTATCCCAATTTAAAACGAGCCGAAAAAATTGCAGCCTAAAGTATCACTGCTCTGTATGGCAGCGATTGTTCAATATCCTGTCATCACTAAGATACTTCTTCTCATTTCGATTCTTAATAACTATGCGAACCTCTGCAGGCTTTATGTCCGGAATGTCACTGCCTTTGGAAAGTTGAGGCTTTTCTGTGTACCTCACGGGTCCGTCGTTCGTGTTCGTCATCGTCAAAGTAATCGTGATTTACACATTGACTTTCAATTGAGTGAGCGTGGTAATAGTTCATTTTCATTGAGGAGCTTATAGCGGTGTTCGTAACAACTGCTGCGTGTTGTCTATAAAGATTTCTGGTTAAAACAGCATGATCACAAGATTGTGTAAGGAAAAGTGGCAACAACGCATTCCCGGTAGGTAATGCTTTCGTCGATCGCCTTTCATTCTTCCATCCTCCATAGCCACCATCACAGACACACACTCAGAAACTCAAGTGTGATATGTATAGTCTATCACTTCCCTGAATCAATTTTCATTTTCTACTTTCACTGACTAACGTCGACTTTTTTTTTTTTTTTTTTTTTTTTTTTTTTGTCTACGCGAGACATTCGCTCTTTAGTTACACCAGAGTAGCTAGCTGATCGATCAGACAATTCGAGTGCGACAGCCCTTCGACAGGTATACACATTAGAGATGGATCATACATCGTTTACACACTCGTAATTATTGACGAGAGATAAATCTCCTACCTTTTATCTTTGAAACTGACTTCAAACCATTTTTTTACCTAGTATGTGATCTTTCTGATGTATGAATAATCTCGGAAAACTTGACCTAATAATAAGGAACTACGAGCTTAGATTTGATCGTGTCATTCACTTTAAGTTAGGGAACAAATTCGTTAGAGACAATGCAGGACACTGCGAGGTATCAAGGGACAGGAACTTCCCCTGTCGTAAGAGACTGAGCATTAGTTGGCAAAGTTTTGTTATTATTTATGCGTCTGGAGTACGTTACAAATAGACAGCAATTGTGAATATGATTCATTTGAATCTCATCCCAACACAAGCGGAAAGATTTGTGCTGTGTTTGACAGCAATAATTTTGAAGTGCAGAAGAATACATGCTCCTTCATCCGTTTCCCTCGTGAAAAAATGTGTAAGTAGAGATTGTGTTCGCATATATATTCTTTCAGTGACAAAGGCGTTTTTATAGTGCTTCCTAAACTTCTGAGCTACACGACTCGTATTTTAACTGGCTTAAAATATAATAAGCTTATTTTATAGTACAGCAGTTAAGCTTCAGCAACGAAATATTATTGTTAAGGGTGTGAGCAGTGGGTTTTGAAATGTTAAAGAAGTGACTTTGATGAAGCGTACCGTACAAGAAAAATGGACATTTCGCTTAAATAATGAATACGGTATAATGTCTGTTCAGATCATGTGCAAGTCAGCGAATTTAGACATTCCCGATTGTGCAGCCAAGACTAGTAGAGTGTAATAAAATTGACGCTCAAATTTTCCGTTAATATTCCTCAAAACAGAATTATCGAAATATTTCCACGCATTTTCTATCACTTATTTTATTTCCTGTTTTTCAGACAAAATTTGTAGATGTTCTTTGTAACAGTAGGCTTCAGGTTAAAAGAAGAATAGCCCAGCAAATAAATGTGAATTCAATGAATTATGTGTGTAAAGAATCTGTTTACTGCTAAGTGCCTACATGTAATGATGCAATGTTTTTTCAATGAGGAAAAAAGAAAAATCTAACCATAAACATTCAGGCAGGAATGCTAACGCAAAAAGAGTAATGAATGAATAAAATGTATACCTTTCACGATGGTGCACTTCATATCCTGAGTATATGTCTCATTTCAGTCTTTAAATCATATCCTGCTAAATAATTCTCAATACATTTTTATTTCTACACGTAACTTATTTATCTTTTCAGTTTACGAACTTGCATTTGGCTACAAGTTACCAGGTTACCACTACGAACGCCACTTGTAAATTGTCTCCCATTTTAACAACATTAAAGCAGTAAGTATCCTGTATTTTACCTAACGTATTTTTGAGGAAGGAGCTTCTAAACTAGCAGTATTTTTTACCTGTTGATTGTAAGTTGTCTATTAATTTCATAACTAAGTAACTCACTCACTCACCTCGATATCTCAGGAACCATAAAGCCATTGAGAATGACACATGGTTGGGTTTATATCTCTGTTAGAAATCTATAAAAGAAAACTCCAAAATAGATGTAAATCATAGACAACCCCTTCGTAATGTTGCTTACACATCCTAAGAACGGAGGAAGTTTTTTTTTTTTTTTTTTTTTTTTTTTACATACAGAAGAAGAGTTATTAACCAAGATCCCCTATGCGAAAAACGGCAATTTCGCTAGCATCCTATAAATAATACTGTAATACACTGCTGTTTGGAGAAAGTGAAACACTCAGAAGCAATGGTCTGCAACACGCCAAAATCAGAGGACGTGTAGAACAGTGGAACCATAATAAGTGATTTAAATTGCTGAGAGATGGCGTGCACGTAGGTCCAGCAGTGCTCTTCTGTCTGTGACCGGCCAGGGCAGTGTTAAGCAAAGCTCAGTCAGTGCGGAGCCGTCATACGAAGTGGAAACGTGTACCTAACTGCCACTATGCTTCGCCGACATCACAGGAGGGAATATCAGCATGTGAGTGCGTTCGAACGGGGCAGAACGATAGGGCTCCGGGAGATGGGTCTGTCGTACCGTGACATAGTGGCTCGTACAGGGTACGCTGCTTCAACAGTGAGGCGTGTGTGGAACCAGTGGAGAGAAGAGGGCCGTACACAGCGCCGACAGGGTACTGGTCGACACAATGTGACTACAGCGCGAGATGACCGCCATCTTGTCCGCTTGGCCGTAACGGACAGAACAGCTTCGCCACGGTGTTGGCTCTACGTTGGAGCACTGCAACGGGTATGGGGATGTCAGCATCGACGGTTCGACGCCGTCTTTTGAGGGCCGGACTGGTGGCACGCATGCCATTGCACGGGCTTCCATTTACTAGCAACCACCAACGCCGTAGACCGCAATGGGCACGTGAACACCGACACTGGCAGGCTGAGTGGCAAAATGTAGTATTTTCGGACGAGTCCCGCTTCAACTTGTCTTACAGTGATGGCTGCATACACGTTAGACGCCGCCGTGGTAAACGCCATCGGGCAGACTGTATTGTTGAGTGGCATAGCGGACAAACGCCAAGTGTGATGGTTTGGGGCGCAATTACCTATATCATGCGATCTCGCCTCCTACGTCTTGAGGGCAATCTGAACAGCTACCGCTACACCAGGGAGGTTTTACAGCCCGAGGCACTGCCCCTCCTGCAGGCCGTTCCAGACGCCATATTCCAGCAACAATGCCCGGCCGCATGTGGCGAGGAATGTGCAAGCCTTCTTCGAAGAACGACGGATACCACTGCTTCCCTGGCCTGCCCGTTCGCCGGATATGTCACCCATTGAACATGTCTGGGATATGGTCGGTCGGCACCTTGTTCGTTCAGGTCCTCCTGCAGCCACTGTTGATGATTTATGGACGCGCCTACAAACCGCGTGGCAGAGTATTCCCCAGCAGCATATTCCGGCGCTCTTTGTTCCATGCCACGACGTCTAGCGGCACTGACTGCAGCGCGTGGTGGCGCTACGCCGTACTGAATTTCCACGGTCACGGTGCATGTACAGTTCTGTAATTGTAATCATTCGTGTCTTGTCATGTCCCTACTCTGTGGAATAAATTGCATTGTGATCACAGCTCTCAGTCTTGGTGTTTCACTTTCTACAAACAGTAGTTCTAGACAAAGTTATTAGAGAGTGGGAAAAGGATATCAAGGGTGTGAACATCGGAAATTTGGGAAGCAAGGTCAATGTGAAATGTTTAGCATTTGCTGATGATCTCGCAATCATTACTAAGACCAAGGATGAAACAAGGTATGCCATACAGAGACTACACAATATAGCATCAAAGGCAGGCCTCCAGATATCTTACGAGAAAACCAAGTACATGGAAAATCTACGTCAAAATAGCAAAAGAACTCCGCTAGAGATGGAAAACGGCACAATTTCACAGGTGCCCTCCTTCAAATACCTTGGAGAAATTATACTACCATCAGGATTAGACAGTAGTGCCAATGTAGAAAGAAACACCAAACTACATAAGGCCTACAGACTGACGTGGAATTACTACAACAAATGGGTCATATCGCGTAATGCAAAATTACGACACTACAAGACAGTTGTATTGCCCGAAGCTTTATATGCCTCAGAAACCATATGCTTAGGTGGTCACTCTAAAATTACAGAAATTGAAAAGCAGGAGCGGAAAATTCTCAGGAAAATTTATGGTCCTACGAGACAAAATGGAATGTGGATTAAGAGGAAAACAGCGGACCTCTACTCCTTCACCGACAGGTTTACTGATGCTGTACGGAAAAGGCGCCTTAATTTCTATGGCCATATCTACAGAATGAACAGCGACAGACTAACTAAAAGATTATTCAAAGTAATCAACTCAAAGAAGGTCAAAATAAAATGGCTAGAAGAAACTAAGGCGGACCTCCAAGAAATAAATATTACAGACGACATCATGGAAAATCGTGGAGCTTTTAGAACCAAAGTAGCTAATCATAAATTTAGGGAGAAACCAAAAAAGACAACTGGTAGGAAGTGGTCGACAGAACGCAAGATGCAACACAGTGCATTCATGAAGAGATTTTGGGAGGATAAGAAGGCACAAACCATCAAACCAACTAACAAGTTCAAACGCGGAACTCTCTTGGGCGTCTATGGCTGAGATTTAATGAATTTTTTCGGGTAAACACCAAATGTTCACCAGAGATCTTTTACATGCCAACATTGTACCACATGGAGTGTCGAATGGATTTTTTCCGCCCTTCAAAAGTCCGACTACCTCTGCCGCGTTTGAACCCGCTATCTTGGGACCCAGAGGCCGACACTCTACCACTGATCAACAAAATGGTGATAATTGATATATTTATTCTTCATTGGTGACAAGTGACACCACTTACGATTATAGGACAGAATTGTGTTTTAAATGCCCTGAAAGCGAAGTGTATCACACAACCGCAGGTTTTATTAGAGTGTTGCGATTTTGCCCAGATAAATCATGCAAATACGCAGGAGTAGGTGACAGCAAGAAAGATGAGACCAAGAAGTGACGTGAGCCGGAAAGAGGTGGAGGAGGGTGCGGCGTAACGCTGAAGAGGTCGAGATTCATTGTAGCGTAAAAGAACACTTCGAGGCCACAAAAAGGAACTTTGAATTCTATAAAAATAGAGAATACAACAGAAGAAATGGGATCGAACTGGTACTGATCGATAAAAGAAATACTGAGCTAGCTGAAACACTGAGGTCCCTATTCCGTGAGACCCGTTGGTTATTTGTCTTACTACTATTACTACTACTACTACTACTACTACTAATAATAATAATAATAATAATAATATGCTGGATGCAAGGAAGTATACCGTAAAAGCAATCCGTGGAGTGAAACGTGCCTTCAACAGAAACCAACTATTAGAAATCGAGCAACATTTTACGAAGATGACGACGACGACAAACATCACCAACACCACCACTACTACGACCGAGCTCGATAGCTGCAGTCGCTTAAGTGCGGTCAGTATCCAGTAATCGGGAGATAGTGGGTTCGAGCCCCACTGTCGGCAGCCCTGAAGATGGTTTTCCGTGGTTTCCCATTTTCACACCAGGCAAATGCCGGGGCTGTACCTTAATTAAGGCCACGGCCGCTTCCTTCCAATTCCTAGGCCTTTCCTATCCCATCGTCGCCGTAAGACATATCTGTGTCGGTGCGACGTAAAGAAAATAGAAAAAAAAACCACTACTACGTATCATTTCTGCTTCATATATTATATTTTTCTTGTCTTAATAATACTGAGAATACTTCCACTGTGGTATTCATCTTTTTTTTTTTTACGATTTGTTTTACGCCGCACCGACACAGGTAGGTCTTAAGGCGACGATGGGCTAGGAGTGGGAAGGAAACGACCATGGCTTTAATTAAGGTACAGCCCCAGAATTTGTCTAGTGTGAAAATAGGAAACTATGAAAGAACCATCTTCTGGGCTGCCGACAGTGGTGTTCGAACCCACTATCTCCCAGACGCAAGCTTACAGCTGCGCGCCCCTAACCACATGGTCTATTCGCCCGCTCTGTGGTATTCAGGGATATCCTTCAGATCGCCCATGGGCGTCAAACAGAAAGACCTAAACCAGGTGAACCGAATATGTTCCGACACTAAAAACCATACGATAAATAAAAAATAAACAAATAAATGGCGTATGGCTTTTAGTGCCGGGAGTGTCCAAGGAGGGTTCGGCTCGCCAGATGCAGGTCTTTTGATTTGACTCCCGTAGGCGACTTGCGCGTCGTGATGAGGATGAAATGAAGATGAAGACGACACATACACCCAGCCCCCGTGCCAGCGAAATTAACCAATTAAGGTTAAAATTCCCCACTCTGCCGGGAATCGAACCCGAGACCTTTGTGACCAAAGGCCAGCACGCTAACCATTTAAACATGGAGCCGGATAACAAATAAATAAATATGACCCATTCAAGACGCATTTGTCTTTAACAAATGCCATTATTAAATGTCTAATAACCAGTTATTATGTATATTGCTTAGATTTATCAAGTTTGTCGTAACATGTGGGGGAAAGAAATATTTACAGACGACAGTTTTAACAACTTGGCAACAACAGGACCAACGCGGAGCTGGAAATTGGAGCTGCTGTTTCCGTCTTATTCTGGTCATTGTTCATGTCTGTTGTGTCTTTTATGGCTTTAGATTTGCCTGTTTTTTTCACGTCCGTTAACAAGACTAATGGCGTCTTTATCGTCGTTCAAGCAGATACGAGCTTTCCAATAACGTTCGCTAGACAGATAGACAGCCTGACGAAAATCTCGTGGTCGTTGAGGTGTACACGAGAAGATGGATTGCAGTTTCAGATGAATAGAAAGGGAAGAGAGAGGAACGCATTACAAATATTTACTGTACTGCGGTGCTGCTATGTATTATAGACAAGTGGGTTTTTATAGGCCTCGCTTTGATCGTCTTTCTCTTTTCGTAGCCTGTGCGTCTGCTTGTGTGTGCGCGCTCGTTCTTGTTTTGCCCGAACGTTATTTTTTCTTTTATGATTCTACTACTAGAGGGGATGTGTGTAAAACACACCTTTATAAATGTTTAATACTTTATAATGTGGAGAACCATACATAAATCCGTCAGTCTGACCACATTTTTGCTCACTTTTTAAGAACGTTGCCTCTTTAAAAAAGGCTATTAGTGCTACTGTAAAATTCAACTTAAGTTTTCCTGAGAGCGACTTCCTTTATAAATATCATACTTTGAATAATTAGTTTATTTAAAGCTGCTTCTGAGATTCAAACAACGCCACCTGGATCTTGGCGGCGCGTTGGTCCGACACATTATGCAGAATTCACAAAATTGAATACGACTGAAGGTAGCCGATTTCCGAAGAGCGGTAAAAATCTTCTTGGCAATCCGTGTCATAATATACTGTTGGCTTGTTAAAAGACTGAGGTGGTGCACTGTGCGTCTACCCAACAAAATTTACTCAGCTGTAGAATTCCACTTCACTGTTAGGTGGCACAACTTCAGCAGTCTTACGACCCATTATTATTATTATTATTATTATTATTATTATTATTATTATTATTATTATTATATTTAATCTCTTTTTGGGCCTTTGGCCGACTAAGGACTACGGCATTTCAACCGTTTTCGTCTTCTTCCATGTTATTTATCCTTTTACCCTGTGTTCCCACATATATATTCAGTATTCTTTTCTCTCCTAACACAACGTCTTTCTTGTCTTTAATGTCGGTTTTTCTTGCAAATTCCTGTGCGACGAAAGATTCTCCTTAGGAGCGTTCCACTGTTGAATATCTTAATGAGTAAATATCATTTCTTGTATAAGCCTCTCAATCTCTCTGACGCAGTTTCCATCGGTTTCTTTATCTGGAAAATACGTGAAGAGTCGGTGTACACGAGGGTCAGGGGATCATAAAAGGGAATCCTCATTTACCGAACTACGTTGGTGATCTTTTCCACGTTCGTGTATACTTCCTGGCTATGTCTTTGACAGGACCAAGGAACTTTCTCTAGATCTTTTGTTCTTCGATTTTCAATTCCTCTATCGGATCTTTCCTTCCCACTGCGTGGCATTTAGCTGCAACTGGTCGGATGACCTTGCAGTATTGTCTGATTTTGGCGTTCAGAGTAATAGATATTTTATTGTACAGTCGTTGCCTTTGGTTAGTTGCTTACTCTTTTTCTCTCTCTTTTCGTTTCAGCCGTTTATAGACCACGTTTGACAATCTTTGCAGTTTGTTTAGCCTTATCTGCCTTCACTCTCTCCCTGTATCTTTTCATCCTTTCTCCTACTTCCTTTTTCTGTTCTCCTTTATATGATCGTCCTTTTCTCACTAGTGTTTCCCCCATTCTCCAGGATACCACGGAACTTTCTGAGGGGTTGTCTAAATCGATTTCTGTCCATGATATAATCTTAGTCAAGTCCAACCTCATTTTTCGAAACTACTGTTATCACTATTATTATTTCTTTGATCTTGGCCAGATGTGGATCACGTGAAGTAACTTCATGATCTTCCCACTCCTTGCCTTCTTCTTTTCACAGTATTTCTTCATTCGTTCACTGTGTTCCCTCCTTTCCTCCGTCCTGGAAAAAAATCTTTTGCTTCTTCTCTTTCTCCTGGAACACCCAAACTATTTAACCCTTTTTCCTTTAAATGGCTCTATCTGTTATCTCGTATCTTATTACACCCAGCTCCCTGTTGAACTCAACTGGACCATCCGATTTGTGTTTTGGGATTTTTATGGAAGAACGTGGATCTTCTCTTCCGGATGGTATCTGAGATCTTTTCGATCTTGAGGTATAATTTTGATTGATGATTGATTGATGTTTGTTGTTTAAAGGAGCCTAACGTCTAGGTCTTCGGCCCCTAATGGTACGAAATGAGACGAATGAGATGACAAATTAAAAGTCCAAAATCCTCCACTGACCAGAATTCAAAACGTTCAAAGCGTGAGGACGAAGAATGAATGGATGGATTGATATGAAGCTAAAACGATCAGTGGATCCGACCCACAGTGCCTCACATGCACAGAAGCTGGCACAAAACTATTGTTGTACGGACCAAGGGACTGCTTCTATAGCACGATGCTGAATCGATTAGAATATGCTCGTTCTCGAAACGGGTCCAAAATCCAGGTCATCGGCCCTCATAATGGTATTTATCGCTAGAAAAGTAGAACCATGGTATTTTCATGTTGCAGTACTAATCAAGAGTAGCGTAGACTCGCGGTATTCCATACATTATGGTACGACTCACAGGTAACGAAATTCGCACATGTATTACAGACCTAATGTGTTTCGCACATTACGGCGCCCTTGACAGGCAACGCAAACCTATCGTGTTCATCACCTAAGTGTACTAACCACAGGGACTCGTACTATCCCGTGGTGTTCTTCATATAGTGGGTACTAATCATAGGCAAGCCAGAACCATGGGTTTCTTCATCCGATGGTGTCGCTCATATAGTGCTACCAATCACAGGTACTGTAAAAGCCGTCGTGCCCACGTTTGCTACTAATCACAAACCTATTTGGTACCCAACATAGTGGTACTACGCGCAAGTAAAGGCGACCCATGGTGTTCCCCGCGTGGTGGTACTAATCACAAATGGTTTCATGGTTCTAATTTCATCATCCCTTGGTCGCCCCTTTTAGTCGCATCTTACGACAGGCAGAGGATATCGTGGGTGTATTCTTCGTCTGCGTCCCCCACCCACAGGGGGGTAGATAAAGAGAAAAAAGAAAAAAGTGATCCGGCACTTCGAAAAATGAAGTAACGGACAAAGAAAGGCAAGGGCCACGAAGGGCGTGAAAATGAAAGACTCCCTAGGCTTCGAATACTCTAATATCGTCGGGGTCGGAAAAGAACAAGAGTTGACCAGGGGAGGTCGGACAGGATAGATGAAAGTGAGGAGCCTGGCACAAGTAAGTGTAAGCAATATCAGGACTTAGCTAAAGGCCCAGTGGTCGCCAACCCACGCTCCCAAGTCGAGAGCCCCAGGGGGTCCCTTTTAGTCCCTCTTAAGACAGGCAGGGGATACCGTGGGTGTATTCTTCATCTGCGTTCCCCATCCACAGGAGGTGAGGTATAATTTTCGGTTTCCTTTCTTTCTGTATGATCCATCTTCTGTTCTTTGGGACCCCAGTATCTTCCTCAGAATCTTTCTCTGCACCACCTCCAAATTCTTGACCAATCCTGTTTTTATCACGTTCATACATTCAGCTGCATATAACTGTGCGGATAACTGTCTGATAGTGCCTAAGTTTAGCATTGATCGAGATCTTCTTCCTGTTGTAAGTGTTCATACTTTTTTTTTTTTTTTTTTGCTAGGGGCTTTACGTCGCACCGACACAGTTAGGTCTTATGGCGACGATGGGATAGGAAAGGCCTAGGAGTTGGAAGGAAGCGGCCGTGGCCTTAATTAAGGTACAGCCCCAGCATTTGCCTGGTGTGAAAATGGGAAATCACGGAAAACCATTTTCAGGGCTGCCGATAGTGGGATTCGAACCTACTATCTCCCGGATGCAAGCTCACAGCCGCGCGCCTCTACGCGCACGGCCAACTCGCCCGGTGTTCATACTTTATATGCCAAGTTATTATTATTATTATTATTATTATTATTATTATTATTATTATTAGTATTATTATTATGAGGAAACGGTGCAAAGTCATCGAAAAGTGTAAAGTTTCTCTGTAGTATGTGGCACTTTATTCGGCACAAACCCAAACGAATATCCTGTGTATGTTAATAGCTATTCGCATAGGTCACACGAGGCCTTGTTTAACGAGCATGTGAAGTCCTTAGCACATGGCGTTTGTACACAAAGGTGGTGGTTATTGTTTTAGGAGGAAGTACAGCTAGGCAACCATCATCTATATAACACTAATCAGAGAGAAAAAATGGAAGGGGTCAGACACTTCGAAAAATGAAGGTATCGGTCAAAGAAGGCCGTAAAAATGAAGGGGACTCCAGGATTCGCATACATAATACCATCGGAGTCGGAAAAGAACAAGAGTTGACCAAGGCAGGTCGGATAGGATAGATAAAATTGAGGAGCCTGGCACAAGTAAGTGGAAGCAATGCCAGGACTCAGCTAATGGCCCCGTAGTCGCCAACCCACGCTCCCGAGTTGAGAGTCCCAGGAGCCCTTTTTAGTCGCCTCTTACAACAGGCAGGGGATAATGAGGGTGCTATTCAACCGCCCCCACCCATAGGGGTGTTAGTATACAAAATAACGTATTTTGTTTCCTCAGCATACTCTAATTAACTGAATACTCTAACTGAATAGAACGAGACATTCGGCACAATAAAACTGATACAATTTTAAATCTGTTCAGATACGCGCGCCTCTATTACTGTAGTTGCAACCAAGAGTCGTGCAAGCAGCTGCTAGGCTGTACCTTCCGTCACAGCGCATAGTCGGGTCGTTTTACTATCTGCGTCTCACGAGAAGTCGCGGCTGCTTGTAGGTACGGCTTGAGTTACAGATACTACACTAACCTACAAACATTAGTCGTGATAAACAGTGCGATCTCTCTCAAACTGAAGCGTGTTCATTATTAAACTGTTCATTATGCAGTGCTTGCAATAAATGTGTAACTAAAGCGCAACTGCAGTACCAATTTGAGACTTCACAGCAGCACCTTAGTTCACAGCGGACGGAACCGATGTTTATTGTTAGACCTTGAGACTTGAGATTGGTGCATGCGCAGCAGCCGTTACCCCGCATGCACGCGACTTCTCGTCAGACGACCATCGTACCTGCCTCAGGTGGAGCGATGCTCACTGATCCGAAATGTACTCACCTTTGCTCTACACTCTTCCTTGCTGGCCAAAATTCTGACCATTAAACAAGCAAGACCAAGCTACATCACAGTGCGATCTAATCTTGGATTAAAGATGGACTGGCATGCGACTGCCACAAACACACCAACCAACATGTGACAGTCTGAAGACAAATAATGGTCCCGTGATTACTATGCATCTATCAGCAGAAGCGGGATCCACGAGAAGGCATCATAATACACGTGCAATTTGGATTCATTGTTTCGAGTTCCTATTATTACTCAAAATTAGCTGCTTGACCTCTTGGTATAATGGTGCACTAGAGGTAAATCAAGGCAATCAAGCTGTAGAGCGGTCAATAAACATTATTCGCTGACGTGTTAACATAGGCTACATTACATGATAAAATAACGGGGAACATGTTGTGGGTAGCAGCTAGCGTATCATAATCACCAGAGCTTCACAACGAGCGCGCACAATCAAATGAAGACCAGTTAACAAGTTAGCTAACAGCGAGGGGTCACATGGCCATCCGTCACCTCCTCAATGACCGTTAAGACACCAACTGAGGCTCACTAGCCCGCGATCTTAGTATCCGGAGGCCGATACTACAAATCTTCCAATGATCCACAGTGAGAAATAATATGAATAAAGTAATAGTATTCGGGAGATAATGGGCAGCTCTGAAGATGGCTTTCCGTCGTTTCTCATTTTCACACCAGGTAAATGCTGGGGCTGTACCTTAATTAAGGCAACGGCCGCTTCCTTCTCACGCCTAGCCCTTTCCTGTCCCATCGTCGCCATAAGACCTATCTGTGCCGGTGCGACGTAAAACAACTTGTAAAAAAAAAAGATTAGAAAGAGGAAGTAATACAGTAACGACGTCAGAAACAACACGATAGAAACTTGTTCAGACCACAAAGGATTAGGACGAAGAAGAATGGAGTGGAAATCTACTGCTTAGCTTTCACGGATGATATACGTGATAAAGAGTTTTGGAACTGCGATAAAAGAAATAAATGTGCTGAAAGAAGCAGGAGAAGAAATAGGCTTGCAGATACCCTTTGAAAAGACGGAAATAATGTCGAACATCAAACACAGCACGACCCAACTACACACCAAATATGGAACAATAAACCATGTGCCTAAGTTTGAACACCTTGGTGAATGGATCCAATGAAAAGGACTAGAGGTAGAGGCCTTAGCGGCCAGAGGAAAAAATGCAGGCAGTTTCCAAACCAAACGGAACCTCTATGACAAAAGTGTTTTTCTATAAATATTAAAATTCATCACTACAACACTCTCGTCAAGCCGGCATCTCTATGCGTCGGAATGCCTTATCCCCCCTCAGAAACGTGCGCTCGGATAGAACAAGCATCGTTACTTTCGGGTCTTTCCGAGATGATAAATGGACAACTGGTGCAGATTGGTCGGATGAACGCCGTGATCGACAAAGCGAGATAACGAAAACCAGCTAGACCAAACGAAAAATAAAACGCCTGAAAGTATAATGAAGCTTACCGTGCTCCCTAGTTGGCCGACTAGCGAATAAATAAATAAATAAATAAATAAATAAATAAATAAATAAATAAATAAATAAATAAATAAATAAATAAATAAATAAATAAATAAATAAATTACAAATTCCACTCACTCACCTATTCCTATCTCGGGAACCAATTAACCGATTAAAGCGAAATTTGGCACAAAGGTCACAAGTATCAGGTAAGAAACCTTTCTTGAAAAATCACGCCTCCCTCTTCCCCCTCCAAAGGAGGAAAACACAAATTCACAATATTTCGTAGCGATCGGTTGTAGGCTACTATGATAGTTAATTGTACTACCGCCTGGTAGCGTGAGAAATAAAAGAAAAGAAGGAAATCATGGGCAACTCTGTGGTGTTTCTCTGGATATCAGGGCGATGGCCTAGATGTTAGGCCCCTTAAACCAACAACCATGAAACAAACTATTTCTGGACATCCAAAGAACAAAACTAGATAATTTATTTTTCAATACTGGCCAACTGTGCACCGCGCAAGCTTTCTGGCCAATCTTTGATCACCTTAACAGAATTTCCTCAATAAGTTTTTTTATACAAACGAAAAACGAAGATTTTATTAACAAAAACCCTTCGTGGAAGAATGAGTAGTTCCAATAATAATAATAATAATAATAATAATAATAATAATAATAATAATAATAATAATAATAATAATAATAATAATAAAAATACATTTGGCATCGGATGGTCTACCTGTGTCTTACCCTATTTCATATTTCTGGGCCCCGGAGGTAAATGGCAGTAAGTCACAAATATTCAATTTCATAAAAGAGCTAAAAGCATGTTTTTCAATGATTGTTTCACTTGTTCGCTTTTTACTGAAAGACTTCTTAAATTTCTTTCACACAGGAATACAAACAATTTTCGACTTTACCCGGAGCACAGATATTTCATGTTATTTGTTCTGTTGGAAAGGATCTGAGCAACAGATTTGGGTGTGCGTTCTGTTCCCACTGGTGTCCAATTGTTTTCTGCCTCTTCGGCACGGACTGTGCACTCAATAAGTACTCTGTAAGACGGACTGACTAGCTCAGACGGTAGGGCGCTGGGTTCGATCCTGGTTAAGTCCGGTGGTATTTGAAGGTGCTCAAAAATACGCCAGTCTCGTGTTCGTTAGTTCACTAAAAGGGAAAAGAACTCCCAAAAACCGTAAGTGGGGCGTAAAAACAATACCATTAAAATAATAATAATAATAATAATAATAATAATAATAATAATAATAATAATAATAATAATAATAATTCCATTTTTAAAAAGCTGATATTGTTCAGTGCAGGTATTACTGATCTACAGTTTCTCTAATTCTGGACAGACACACAGTTGTTTCTATTTTCTCTGAAAGTAGTGCAATCCCTGTGTTTTGCACTTTGATTTCGCTAAAATAAACATCCACAGGCTATCCCGATAAAAAAAAGCGCAAATGAAACATGAATTAGAATAAACTGGATGGTGCGTTGCACTCCACATGGAAGTGCGTTAAAATTTCTAAATACTATTTAGAACGGCGCAGATTTAACCGTCGGCGGCCGATGGCATAATTAATGCCCACTGGTAATGCTGAACTGCATCATTTGATTGATACGGTAACTCCCTTTTAACTCATTAACGGTTAAACAAACACATCAGAAGCGAACATATCCCAACTAATCACCCAAATGGCATTGAAATATTCCGCACATTGTATCACTGACGAACAGAAAAAAAAAAAAGTTGACGAGCAAATTACGAGGACACTAATTATTTTCTTGGGAGTCGAGTGAATACAAAAATAAAATGTTAAATGTTGATATTCAATAATAATAATAATAATAATAATAATAATAATAATAATAATAATAATAATAATAATAATAATAATAATAATAATAATAATAATAATAACAATAATAATAATAATAATAATAATAATAATAATAATAATAATAATAAAATGAATATACTCTTGCCAACATCTGGATGAAGTACAATCAAGGTCTTACATGTAACGAGCGAAAGGTGCGAGACAATGAAAATGACAACTGTTTCTTCATAACCTTGTAAGTATCCCCGAAAGATCTCAAGACGGCAGCCTATGTCACAGATGTGGCTGAGAGAATGAAACACTGTGTCAAGTCTTGGGAAACAGCCCTTATGAGGACTGATGTATTGAGAAATACGCGGTATCATAAAATAAGGTTATTCATCGTCGAAGAGCTTCATGGAAAGGATTATACCAGGAAGGTTTGGTTATACGTCTACGAAGAGTTTCATGGGGTGTCAACGAACGATAGCACCAGAAACATCGACATGATAGCCTTTCAACACAACAAGAACTGTTATATAATCGATCCCATAGTCAGAATGAAGCATCACACCGGCCAGCCTGAGGAACATCTACACACCTACAATCAAATTTTACAGGTGGTAGTACCATTTAAAAGATGTAGACGTATTGGGTTAAATGGTAGGAGCACGTGGCACAATGAGTAGGTTTCTTTAATTAATTTCTGGAACAGATTAAGCTTTCAACAGTCCTGAATCCATATTTTGGTAGTCGCCACTTTACGGGGATCTTCTGAGTAGTTCCCTTTATATTCCCGCTAATGCCTGAATCCCGAAAGTACTGTTCTTTAACTTTTTATATTTCCAAATGTTTTAATGCTGTTGACTATTTTTTTTTACAATTGACTTTACATCGCACCCACACATATAAGGTCTTATGGCGACGCGGCGATGGTATAGGAAAGGACTAGGTGTTGGAAGGAAGCGGCCGTAGCATTAATTGCTGGAGACTATATTGAGTCATTAGCCTTCGATTTTTGCTGCTGCTTGCTTGTTGTTTTAAGGGGCCTAACATCGAAGGTAATCGGCCCCCCTTCGATTTTTAGAGTTAGTTATTTATAAGATGTTTAATATTTAAATGTAATTCTGTTACCTTTTTTCATTTAGTTAAACATTGTTCCTGTGGCGGTTCAAAATGTCTAAAAAGTCATTGAGTTTAATAATAATAATAATAATAATAATAATAATAATAATAATAATAATAATAATAATAATAAACATATGGCTGCTAACTGCCTCTGTGGGTCAGTGGTAGAGTATCGGCCTCCGGATCGCAAGATAGCGGGTTCAAACCCGGCAGAGCTAGTCGGATTTTTGAAGGGCGGTAAAAAGTCCATTCGACACTCCATGTCGTACGATGCCGGCATGTAAAAGATCTCTGGTGACACATTTGGTGTTTACCAGACAAATTCATTAAATCTCAGCCATAGACGCCCAAGAGAGTTTCGGTTTACTCGGTCTGCCATCTACTAGGCCTAGAGTAAAACGGAACGTCGAAATTGACGAGCAGACAGCCAGATGGCGTCAAATTGAAATGTCTCCACACGGTAGCTGAGGCCATACGATTATTATTATTATTATTATTATTATTATTATTATTATTATTATTATTATTATTATTATTATTATTATTATTATTATTATTATTTATATGGCTGCTGCTACTACCTTGTACAGACATTGTCATTTAGCGCCATTTAGGAAGCTTACGTTACAATTTCGACGTTCCGTTTCTTAATACACATCTTCATTTGCATACAACGCATTACACTACAAACCACCACAGAAACACGCATTAGTGAATACATATCTCTACCCACAAGGGGGCGGGGGGGCATCCAGCCGTAAAAATGGACTACATCCGAACAAAGTGCCGACACCAGGCAACTGAGAAAAGGCCAGAAGAAGAAAAATATTTATACTTGTAGTGGTTTAACGTCGCACTAACACATCGAAAGATTCCGACGACGCAAGAAAGGGGGAAGGGCTAGGACTGGGAAGGTAGAGACTGTGGCCTTAAAAAAGGTGAAACCATGGAAAACCATCTTCAGGGTTGCCGACGGTAGGATTCGAGCCCACCATCTCGCGAATGTAAGCTCACAGCTACGCGACCCTAACCGCACGGCCAACTCGCTCGGTAGAAGGAGAAAGCTAATGATAATACTGTACGGTAACAAATACAGCAGTGGAAGACTCGCCTCGAAACCAACAGAATTAAGTTGTCTGCTGAGAGAAACAAGCAGGTACAAGAAGAGTGGATCCTGGACAAATGATGACATCAGTGCTGACAAGCTCTAGAAGACACATAGTTCGAGCACCTTGGGCTGTCATTTGTTACAACGGCGATGTCCTCTCAGACGTCTGTAGCAATGTCAACGCATCGTAGATAAAATAGCAACAGGTTAAATATTTGTGCAGGATTTTAGGTCTTGTGAAGGGTGGACTAACCTTGATCAGGTGCAAGAAGCTGAAAGCCTCCAAAATGTGTCTATCGAGATGTTATGTATCTCGTGGACCAAAAAGAGTATGAGAAGACTAAACAAGAAGACCTAAGTACTCCTTTCCATCAAGGAGCGGAAACTTGAATATTTCAGACACCTGATGCGGAATGAAAAGTAGGGGAAGATCTCAGGACAACGGAGACCTGGCCGAAGAAGAATCTCCTGGCTGAAGAACGTGAGGGACTTGTTCGGGATGAGCATGATGTCGCTTTTCCACATTGCAGACTCAAAGACTGGAACAGCCATGATGAGCAACAACCTTTCATAGAAGACGGCTCGGCAAGAAGAAGAAGAAGAAGGGGAAGAAGAAGAAGAAGAAGAAGAAGAAGAAGAAGAAGAAGAAGAAGAAGAAGAAGAAGACCACTAAGCGAATCTTGAGTACACGGTCCATTGCATAAATAGGATATTACGTTACTTCATTAGAATGCCAAACCGAGGTAGTAAAGGCATGGGACGTGGTTCAATTCCTCGTCAGAAAGTAGAACAAATTTAGAAACGACATTTGCACTTCTGAAGTGGCGTGTGGCCTCTAGATAAAAAATGAGTACCAGGTTAATTTCTAGGGGCAAAGCGCTAATCACTCTATCCCACTGAGTACTGAGGTCACTTCTCTACGGTCTGTACAGACATGACTTCGCTTCTTATGCTTTTTCATTAAAAGAGCTACCGTAAACATCAAAAAATTAATAATGGCAAGACGATGAGAGTAAAAATTATATCGCCAATTTTTGGAGATGATAGTACATAGAGTATGTTATATGTACCGGGAGGTACACCTCTAAGCCGCACATTTAAATCTTGCGCCTAAAAGAACTCCTCTTCTGGAGAAATCGTGAAATTGAAATTAGACCTACTTCAATCTTTACTCGGAAGAGGTCACTACAGAAATCTAATTAAATTTCTATTCGTTTTGCTTGCCCTTTATCAAGAAGTTTGGATCTTTTTTCAACAGATGTCACTGCTAATAAACTATGATCATGCACCCTGGTGCGAAGTGGAAGAACTTTGATTTGAAGAAGTTTTGTATTCATAAGTTATTTTTTTTTTTACTAAATTATGTTCATTCATTTTTGGGTTGGCAATATTGATCTTTTCTTTCCGCCAGTTTTGAATTTAGCTAATCATGAATTTCTGTAATTAATTTTCTGCCTATCACAGGCTTCTTCCTCGATTCTGAGTGTCACTTTTGATGTTAACCAATAATATCCTATGGGTGTGTCTTGATTATTCGTGAAAGGTCTCGAACTTTCCCCGAGGGTTTATAAACTGCGGATTTTCACGTCTCTTGGCCATTCGATCGTCATCTAACTAAGTGTGTGTGTGTGTGTGTGTGTGTGTGTGTGTGTGTGTGTGTGTGTGTGTGTGTGTCAAGCGAGAGGCGTCTCTTTCATCAGGCACCAGTTCTTCAGCAAGGTAATGGCCAATTAACACCTTTATTTCTTGCTAGCTCTGCAGTTTAACCCGAGGGGGAGGTCCGAAACTTTAACTATGTAACCTAATTTTCTGAAAATGTAATTTCTGCCGGCTTATGTAATAACTTCAAAAAATCTTTAACTGTGAATCGGGGATAGGGAGTGATGTACCCTCTCGAGCTCCCCTTCATATTGGTTTGAGGTGACTACGTTTTGTAACTGGTATTTTTCCTTTCCGTAATGTCTTAGTTTATTCTTATACGAGTCACCTCCATAGTTTGGGAATAGCCCCTGTTTCATCAGCCTAGTGCCCTTGAGGTTTTAAGAATTCACATCTAGGAGTGCAAAGATTTCGCCTCCTATTCATTTTGTGTTCGGGCCATTTATTTAACCGTTTTTCGTTTACATTAAGGCCCCGTAGGTTGGGTAGTAAATACCCCTGTATAATCATTTTTTCCTATTGTAAGTTGTGCCTTCAGAGGCCAGAATTTGTAATTTAATGCTGCCTTGAATAGGCTTGGAAAACTGAGAGCCTGTTAGCAGTTTTTCAATGTTTTTGTAAGATTAATGAATGCCCCTGGGAGGCTTGATATTGAAATTGACTGAGTATGTGCTCCATGTATTAGGGGAGTTCTGCCCTTGCATAAAAATTGTGCTCTTTGTAAAGTTGAGCTGAGAGCTCAGGGAATGTAAAGTTAGGGGCTTGAAGCCCAGGACTTGTGGAATTCACTGTATAGAATTTTCCTTGACTTGTTCCAAATTTGCTAATTGTAACTGTTATTTGTTGATTTTTGAAATTATAAAAAATATAACCTTTGTTAAAGTTTTAAATTAACTTTGATATTGTAGTTAGACCCATTCACCCCGGCACCTTCTTTCACCTCTGCTGGTCCACCCCGTAACACTATACGTTTAAAGTTAACGTAGCGTATTATTGTACATTACAGAAAGAAGTGATGATAGAACTTTAAAACGCATAAGTTTATTACAGGTAAGAGTCACTTGCATTGACTTATGTCATTAGCCAAGATGGCGCTAACACGTGACAGCAGTAATACAGTCACAGCGTGGGCGATGGCATACTAAAACGTTCGTGAGGCCACGAGATTGATGGAACGTAATTACAACGCAGCATTGCTGCCGTTAACTATAGTAAACTGAAAAAAAAAAAACACCAACTGCTAACAACGGGAAGCATCCAGAAACGGAGATATCCGGAAGAATACCGTTGCAGCGCCAATGCAGCACTTTTCTGAAGCAACAGTGTTCCACGTGAACAGAAGTGTTAATCGACACAACTGTCATGCATCGACACACTGAAAGCGGCAATTCATTTGGTGGTGGTGGTGGTGGTGGTGGTGGTGGTGGTGGTGGTGGTGGTGGTTATAAGAGACCTGGGCAACCGCCCACTATTAACAATAATCGGATGGAATAAATGGAACGGGTTCGACACTTCGAAAAATGAAGGTATCGGTCACAGAAAGACAAGGACTACAGAGGGCGTAAAAGCGGAAGACTCCCTAGGATTCGTAAATCTAATACCGTCGGGTCGGAATAGAACAATAGTTGACGAAGGGAGGTCGGATATGATAGATGAAAGTGAGGAGTTTGGCATAAATAAGTGGAAACAATGCCAGGACTCAGCTAAGGGCCCCGTAATCACCAACCCACGCTCCCGAGTTTATAAAGAGACTAACTGGTGCGGCAATATAATGTTCTATAATTTCAAGAATTATCTTTCCAACGGTAATGTTTCGTTTCACGTAACCACAATACTGTCAATGAGTCGCCATATTTCTGACTCACCCTGTACGTGGAACTCTTAGTGTACTGTAAAGCGCTGTGAAGCCAGTAAAGTTGATTGGAGGCTTAGGAATAGACAACATTATAACTCCAATGTTGTCTTCGTGAGAGTGAAGGCTTGTTGCTGCAAGCCATATCCCCAACACTGAAAGAAAACGTGGCCCGCGTTCCCCGAAAGATGGACAGATTATAATGTGGCATGAATAAGGAGGATTTTCGTGAGAACTGTAATACGTAATCAGGTTTTGGCAGTCGATACGGGTGTATATTTGAGTAATTTGGCCATAAGTGTTTCTGAGTACATCCCACTCGTCTTTCCGCACGTTGTGTTATTTGTTTGGTCCTACGAATCCACTCTACCAAATGAGAGTAATTCTCATGGTTGACCTGATTCTGCTGCTTGTCTGGCGAATTAACCGTAAGTTGATATGAAGGTACCGCATGAGTAAACTTACCCAATTATTACGGCACAGAAGTTTAGAAGCTCCTTCGTCCATTACTGTGGAGACTAATAGCGGAATGTACTATAGTATCTCTTTATTCGTAACTAAGGAAAACGGGGGCGTGACGTGACGCCTTAGTGGCATTGTCACGATATCAACAGTCCCATAGACGTTCAAGCTTCTGCTTCTCTTTGCCATGTGATCAGTAAAGCTGGTTTTCGTAAAGACCACGAGAGCTATAGGACCTCGATAGACTAGAAGAAGGAGAAGAAGAACTGGTGTTTACACTACGTGATTCCGTAACTTACTGCATTATCTTCGCTCAGTGATCAGTGAAATTTGGAGGCAAAGATTCTCATAAAGTCCACGAGACGTAAGAGTATAGAACAAGAGTATTTCTTAAAATCGGAGTTTTGAGTACGTGATTCCCTTGCTTTTTTTCCTTCTCTTTTCTCAGTGATCAATAAAATTTGGAAGCAAAGATTCTCATAAAATTCACGAGACCTATAGGACAACGGCAGAATAGAGAAAATTTGCGTTTCGACTATGTGATTTCCTACTTTGACTACCATCTCTTTGCTCAACGATTAGTAAAATTAAGAGGCAAATATTCCCATACAACTCACGGGAATTATGGGACCACAATAGAACTGAGAATCTGTTTTTGGACTCTAGCTTACTTCCTCTCTTTGTTTAGTGATCAGTAAAGTTTGGAGGCAAGGATTTTCTTAAAACCCACGAGAAGCTACAGGATCACGGTCTCCTCCTCAAATGTAGGACAATCCTTGGAGCGAGGGGCACGCTTGCCTGTGCAGTTTTACACACACTGGAGATGGTGTGCATTCTACACAGGTATGCTCCTCATTTTCCACATGTCCCACATGCTGCTGAGCCTCGGCAACGCGGTGGGATGTGGCCATATCTGTGGCAATTATAGCAAATTACTGAAGCTGGTATATACGGGCGAACAGTAAGGCGGTACAGAGGAACTTTAATTCATTAATGCAGTGTCTCACAATCAAAGTTTAATACGAACGCTGCTGTGTCGTAAAGGTTTCCACCGGCACGCCTCTTGAGCGCCGAACATCGGTAACACCCCGACGGACAAGGCTCTTGATAAGGTCTTCATCTGGTGCTTCGATGAAGTCCCTGTGGAAGATGACTCCCTTGAAGGAGTTCATGGACTTATGTCTCTCAATCATAACTGGCACTCGTCCGAACATTGTGGCTTCCAAAAGCTTCCGACTCTGTTGCATCGTAGTTTTAATGAGTATGCTATCATCACATGACTAATATCCCTGGCCTGGGGACTGGGTGTTTGTGTCGTCTTTAACGTTCCTTTCCTCACATTCAACACTCTACGCTTCCTCCATTCCAATTACACGCAGATTCATATCACATGGTGCAAGTAGGGGCAAAAGATCTCTATAGGTCGACGCCCCGAACAAATAGCGTTTTAAAAAATGCTATCATCACGCAGCTTGTGCATCTCATCAACTTCACCACCAACAACGTTTTTACTACATTACTTATCAAGAAGAGGCTTTCTGTTTAAAAAAATACTCTATGCACTAATCCTGGATGCAACCAGGAATCGAGGTAGACTGATCACACGCGCTTCTTGACTAGACAGCCCAAGGTGATTAAATCGCTTAATTTTTCTTAATGGACTATTAAAAGACGCCGTATGAAGGCTGGCAGTCTTTGATAAATTAAAACTAAACTGACTAGGTTCCGTTTGTGGTCCCAGGAGTAGCTAGGGAAATATGCGATCAACCCTCGTCAGAGCCCCGCATGCCGAATTACGAAAATCTGAAGGTGGTCCACTAGCGACTACTCTCCCAGTAGCCAAGCTTCACTTCGCCACGACCTGAAACGTATGACTGGGTGAGGATGAAACCTCCATATGCACTAAATCAAAGAAAAACATTCTACCCGAGAGAGAAAGGATGACTAGATAGCCAGAGACATGAAAATTAAGGAGATTGGGACAGGAGACAAACAAATGAAAAACACAGACACCTCTCAGGCAACTCGGGGGACACCTTGTTAGCCTTGCCCTACTCCGAGGCCAATCCAGCATGGGTAACTCAGAACTGGGAGAGACCTCGGGATGAATGAGCACACGAGTCCCCATACCGACGTCAAGGCCATGGTGTCCCTAGAGGAGGCAATATACAATCGGTGTTTAGACTACGTGATTCCCTAGCTTCCTTCCTTCTCTTTGATCAGTGATTAGTAAAATTTGGAGGCAAGGATTCTAACAAAACCCACGAGACCTATAGGGTCACGGTAGAACAGATACGATTGGTGTTTTGACTATGTGATTTCCTATCTTACTTTCTTCTCTTTGCTTAATGATTACGTGATTCCTTTACTTACTTACTTACTTACTTACTTACTTACTTACTTACTTACTTACGTCTCTCTACTCGGTGATCAGCAAAATCTAGGAGTAGAGATATTAATAAAATGAAAGCAAAATGCTGTCAATATCAGCTTAAATTCAATTAACCTTAGATATGAAAAGCAGTTCGCCGACCTGAGGATGTTAATTGAATCCCAAGGGAAGAGGGTGAAGCGACATCGCCACGCTATCATACACAACCACACCCCCCTCCTTCCTGTCCATTATGCTGTAAACGCTAATTACAGTCGTTGTCCCGTGAGGATAGCGCCCGCGCCGGATCTTCGTCTTTGGCGCGCTAAGAGGTCAGCTTCCCCAGGAGAAGGCCATGTCAGAGCACGCACAAACTCCAAGCACGTCCTTTGCCTGCCGCTGAAGAGGATAATTAACATCTGACGACACGTCACACTCCTGCCTCTTAAAGCAGTACGGTAACATACCTCCGGAAGGGTTTCACTTCAAATAACGTTGATGACCGGCATACAAAACGACTATAATAATAATAATAATAATAATAATAATAATAATAATAATAATAATAATAATAATAATACAGCGGAACCTTGATATCTCGAATCACCTCCGGAGCTAAATTTTATTTCGAGTTATCAAAATTTCGAGATATAGTGAATATCGTTTTTGAGCATGTATAGCAAATAATTGAAACATATGTACTGTATCTACGGGTTTATACTGAATACATTATTTTTTGCAGTAATTAAAAATATCTAAACAAACTCTATTTTATGGCATTACTTCATTTATAACCCTTATTATAGCAACTTTTTAGAAGACAGGATACAGTACGTACAGTAGTGAAACAAGAAACGTACCTCCGTTAATACTTTTGGAAAAAAAATCCGTTAGTCTCTTCTGTTTGTTACGGTTAATCTTCCCTCCCTTCACGTTGAAACTTCTCGTCAATACCACGCAGCCGAGCTTCGTAAATGGAGCTTATCCGCGACTTCGGGGGTTGCTTTCGTACGTGACCGGTAATTAATTCACACCTGAGAAACAGGGAGACTTCACCGATTTTCGATCACTCGAAGTTTTAGTTTTTCGGTTCCCGTCATATTAGCTCCCAGCATCTCTGTAAACCTATCTTTACTTCTTAACTGTTCGTCACAAACCACAAATGCCGTATCTCATAGTTAATATTGCAGAAAATTCGAGTTACAGAGTGTGTTGTGCTTCAAGGGAAGAAATGTTTGCTTCGAGAAATCGAGACATTCGTGTAACCGAATTTCGAGTAATAGATAAATGCACGTGAAGAATAGGGCAAACGGCCGGGAAATTTAAGTTACCTCGAGATACTGAAAATTCGAGCAATGGAGGTTCGAGATACCGAAGTTCGACTGTAATAATAATAATAATAATAATAACAATAATAATATTCGTGTTTGACTCATTGGCTGAAGAGTCAACGTTGAATTTCCCGGCCGGGTCGAGGATTGTAATCATGTTCGGTTAATTCACCTGACTCGGGGACTGGGTATTAGCGTTTGCCCCAACACACACACTTCTCCATATTAACACAGCACAGCACACTACCAACGATCACAGAAACACGCAATAGTGGATAAATTCCTCCGTATAGGGTTAGCGACAGGAAGTTTACCTGGCAATAACGTAAACCAGGGCCAAATCTGTACGTGCAATATACTTCGCACCCGCGGCCCCACCAGGGAAGTAGTGATAGTAGTATTTTAATTTGTTTTACGTCGCACCTGTACAGATAGGTCTTATAACGACGATGAGATAGGAAATGGCTAGGAGTGGGAAGGAAGCGACCGCGGCCTTAATTAAGGTACAGCATTTCACTGGTATGAAAATGGAAAATATCGAAAAACCATCTTCGAACCCACTATGTTCCGAACGAAAGCTGACAGCTACGTGGCTCAAACCACGCAGCCGCTTGCCCGGTTGCTGGTATTTCGACGTCGCACTAACTCAGAAAAGTTTTTGACGGAGATGGGATAGGAAAGGGCTGGGACTGAGAAAGAAGCGTCCATAGCGTTAATTACTGTACAGTTCTTAGCATTTTCGCGGTGTCAAAATGGGAAACAAAGGAAAACCGTATTTAGGGTTGCCGATGGTGGTGTCTAAACCCACAATCTTTCGAATAACAAGCTCACCGCGAAGACAACACGCTCGGTTCCCCGAGTAGTTTCCCGGTCGTGTTGTGCGGTGGACTATGCTTCTCGACGTACAGTTTAACAGACTTCAAACAGGCATTCGAGGGAACCCTTCCTCCACCAGTGTAGTTTGGAAACCGCTACCTCGCCGGTATTCAATTTGCGTGGACCGTTGTTGAATGATGAAACTGTAAATAGCAGGAGGCAATTAACTAAATATTATTAACTAAATGACAGGTTATAGTAGGCCTACGTAATTGTAAATAGACAAGGTGTCATTACAGGCTAATTTTACGGTTGCACGACTGCTCCGTTAAGTACTAAATTTGGCATCCCAAATACCAATGTAGAAGTACCGAAGCTGCGAATAACTGGAATCTATAAGGGTTGCCCAAATGAAACCTAAGACATTCATTGGTTTCTGTAATGGTTTATAGTATGGAATACAGTATCATACAGGAAGTATCGAGTGATGTATGGGTGATATAGTCGCCTAGTCTGTTCACGCAATTGTCCCAGCGGTCCAACTTGATGAGCAGAGCCCAGCACGGATATCCGCGAAGTTAGTGTCTTGGCGGATGCAAACTGTATGGCAGTGCGGATAATTTTGCTGATAATTTCTAAACAATGACGTTTATTGATTTCTACTCAGGTATACTCTTGTTTTTGCTTGTCATTAGGCGACTCTTGACAGCAGTATGGGAAATGGTGATATATGAAGAGCCTTGAGACCATAAAGCCGTAAATCTGACCTGAGCCTACCTGACTCCTGCCCGCAATTAATGGAAGGAAGGAATAGGGTCAATACGGCGGTAGGTTTTTTTTTTTTTGCTATTTGCTTTATGTCGCGCCGACACACATACGTCATATGGCCTTAATTAAGGTACAGCCCCAGCATTTTCCCGGTGTGAAAATGGGAAACCACGGAAAAACATCTTCAGGGCTGCCGACAGTGGGGCTCGAACCCACTACCTCCCGGATGCGAGCTCACAGCTGCGCGCCCCTAACCGCCGTCGGTAGTTGTCGCACGTGAAAGTCCCTCATGAAGCTGTGACTGTAGGGGTTCTGATGCCAGGTGTCAGGCCTATTGTATTATGTTAACAGATTTATCCGTTTCAATACCTTGGGTGCAATATACTGTAGGTAAATATTTACAATATCCGCGGATAACAATTCGCGAATGCGGATAACCATTCGCAGATGCGGATGAAGAAAGTGCGGATGCGGATATTAGCCTATTTTGTATATCCGCGCAGGGCTCTACTGATGAGTAAACAACGTCCGTGGTTAGCGGCGGAACCATTCTTAAACGTCGTGTCGACCTCACAAATGCTTGCAAACCGGCGTTCCTTGATTATTATTTTGTTTCTTGTTTTCTCACTGTGACCGACTTGGTTTTGCCACGTCCTTACTCGTCCATAATGACATTCGCAACACCGTCTGAACACTGTCCAGCGTGATACACACTCATTCCCATAGATATGTGACGGTAAATGTCTCTGCTACCACAATCTGCCACCATAAGCTGAGTAACCAACACTGGGCAATTCTGGAGGCGAATCCATAGGAAAACCGTATTTAATCACTTCGCGTCCGCACATACAAACAGGACACTTAACACTTCCCGACGATACCAATTTGCTTCCTGGCATAGCCATCTGCCGGCACATGTGTCGAATAAAGACGCTCCTACTAAAGCCTCAGTTCCATTTGCGCACAAATAACAGTTATGTCTGCACTTTGGTCAGGATATTTGTTTTGTTTTCTTCTGTGTCGTTCATGTCCAAAATAAGAAGGAAATGCAATGTTTAAACTTCCATCATGTCTGTATGTATGGTGGTGTAAGAGGAAGTACAACTGGGGCAACACCAGAGGGCAAAAATGGAAGAGATCCGGCACTTTGAAAACCGAAGATATCGGCAAAAGAAAATGGACGACATCCCGAGGTGTCGAAAAACCTAATACCGTCGGGGTCAGAAAAGAACAATAGTTGACCAAGGGAGGTCGGATAGGTTGGATGAAAATGAGGAGCCCGGCAGAAGTAAGTGGAAGCAACACCAGACTCAGCTAGGGGAACAGTGGTGACTTTACACACTACGCAACATCTATAACAATGCATCTCGGAAAAATAATGCTCTTGATTTCAGTACAAACATAACAATATTTTTAAAGAATTCATGACAGCAATAAAGGCTATGCAATTGATCCCACAGTCAAAATGGAGCATCACACCGGCCAGCCTTTTTATATTCCCGTTAATGTCAGAATAAGCAATGTATTGCTCTTTAATATTATTGTTATATTATTATTTCCAAATGTTAAGGTTGTAGACTGTATACTGTGTTATTGTTATTAATTGTGATACTTTTATTTTTGTAGTTAAACTTTGTTCTTATGACAATGCAGAATGTCTAGAAAGTCGTTTAGTCGTTTAGTTTCTCAGTAAAAAGGGATTACAATTAGTTTAGAATATATTTAAGTTAGGCTAGGTAATACTAAGTAATAATTATTTGTAATTTCTCTGTGTATCACAAAGAATGCTGCTGTAATTGGGATGAAAAGCCTCTAGCAAGCAATAAATTAAATTAAACATACGCTCCCAAGTTCAGAGACACTCGTCCCTATGTAGGCCTATGTATGTGCGCATATAATGAGAAAAAGACTGAATAGGATTCAATGAAAACCGATATTTAAAGTTGGTGGACAAGGCACTGAAATCTAGGATGTATGCTACATTATTTCATTCACATTGGGTAAAAGGTCAAAGAATACAGTTTCAAATATCTGCGTTAATACTCGTCCTATCGAAGAATGCCTATCTTATTCGTGGTACAGATTGATTTACGACGAAAAATATCCAAGGCAAATACTTAGATTTTATATTTTTAAACTTATTGCCTGTGTCCTATCGTTGTTTATGTGAATCGTATTTAAGAATCTTTTGTAACAAAGAAATAGCAAATTCTCATCCTCCATGTCTTTTAGAGTTTTATAGTAAAAAAGTTACCGTCCAATACTTCGATGTATTGTCTGTTCCAAAGCATTCGAGTTACTCACCTAAGAGTAAGGACGTTACACATGATACAATTGCTGCCGGTATTTTCACTAGTACTGGAATGGCTAAAACTGTATTTTTGTACGTTGTTTTCTCTCTAGTCAGGTCCATTATCTCTTCTTTTTGGGCGAAGTTCTCCCAGTCACTCTTGAAAAGGTCCGGTTTTTTTCCCCGATTAAATACTGAACCCCAGTCAGCATTTCGATTAGTAGTGGAGGCTATTATTATTATTATTATTATTATTATTATTATTATTATTATTATTATTATTATTATTATTATTGCTGTTGTATGTATGTCCTACTGTGGTGGAATTTTATTTCAGTTGTATTTTGATTGTGTTTTAATTGTGTCTTCTAGTATTAATTACGGTAGTATTACTTATGACTTTAATGTATACTAATTGGTTTAGTGTAAGAGAAGGCCCAATGGCCTTAACTACGCCAATAAAGGCATTTATCTATCTATCTATCTATCTATCTAGTGGAGGGGAGCTTTGTAATAACAAGTGAACGTCAATGCTCCCTCCCTTCTCTGCAAAGTGTGTTCGCTCTCTCGCCTCACTGTGACGTATGCTTGTTACGTAAGCTGTCCACCTTTACGTCACGCCAGCCCGGCCGCAGCTGGATATAAATGCGCCAGGTGCAGGTGGTGAGACCGAAAACACTGTTTATACCGGGTCTCTGCAATAGAAACATCTCTTCTACTAACACAACGAATTTCTTCAAGCTACTCAGTAATACCCCCAATGTATTTCACGTCTCCTACATTATTCCCACTTTTAGTTCATTAAGTTTACTTACTAATACGGAACCTGCCGCATTCATACCTCCATGAAAGCCGCGAATCACATGACTTCTCCATTTAACTGAGCTACCTACATGGCCGAAGACAGTCGCGATAGCTAGTGAGTAATACATTCTTTATTAAGGTTACTTCCCACACACATAGCCTTAAGATAGGCAATCCCTCCACCCACACGAGAAGTACCAAGGAGAGGGACAGTGTGGTGATGATGATGATGATGATGATGATGCTTGTTGCTTAAAGGGGCTTAACATCTAGGTCATCGGCTCGTAATGGTACGAAATGTAATGACAATTCAAAAGTCCAAAATTATCCACTGACCAGAATTCAAAACGTTATGACGGAGAATGAATGGATGAATATGAATTTAAAACAATCAGTGGATCCGACCCGCAATGCCCCACATTCCCAGAAACTAGCGTAAAACAATAGTATTACTGACCAACGGACTGCTTCTAAACCATAATCCCGAATCGATGATGCCTGTTGTCTAAAGGGGTCCAAAATCCAGGTCATCGGCCCCTCATAATGGTACATATCATTAGTACAGTATAATCATGGTATTTGTCATGCTGCGGTACTAATCAAAAGTAGCGTAGACTCGCGGTATTCCACACATTATGGTACTACTCACAGGTAATGCAATATGAACATGTAACGCAGACCTATGGTGTTTCTCACATTGCGGCGCCACTTACAGGCAACGCAAACCTATGGTGTTCCTCACATAGGTGTTCTAATCACAGGGACTCGGACTATCCCGTGGTGTTTCTCACATAGTGGTACTAATCACAGGCACCGCCCAGACCCGTGGTGTTTCTCCCATAATGGTACTAACTACAGGCAACGTAAACCTGTGGTGTTCCGCATGTAGTGGTACTAATCACGGGAACTGTAACACCCATCCTGATTCACACAATGTTTCTACAAATCACAAACCTCTTTTGTACCTAACATAGTGGTACTACTCGCAAGTAGATGCGGCCCATGGTGTTCCCCGCGTGACGGTACTTATTATAAGTCGTCTCATGGTCCTAATTAGATCATCCCTTGGTCGCCCCTTTTAGTCGCCTCTTACGACAGGCAGGGGATACCGTGGGTGTATTTATCGTCTGCGTCCCCCACACAGGGACAGTCTGTCACAGGATCTAGCTGCATATCCCTACAACTTAAAATTGTAATGTCAGAAGCGTTGCACAATACTGAACTAGGACTAGAATACATGGTATAAGACCTGAAATAATTCCCTTTGAAATTCATCTACAATGAAGGGGCTTTCAAAGGTGACTAAAACATTTAAATGCATTTCTATTAAAACAAAATTTCAAGACTGTTAAACTCAAGACGTCGACAATTGATAAATTATAATGACTCTTATCATTAATAAGCTGTTAAATCCAGGGAAAATTCAAGGAAAGAGTACATCTGTTCCTTCAAAGAGAATTGGAAGTGTGTAACAAAAACATTACACTAATGAATGTTTGAGAGTGTTTTGTTATGTGTTGAATACACAAACAATTCTACACAGACAGCTGTAGCAATTCACGCGTCTTAAGCTGAGGGATTAGCGCTTTAAAACTGTTTTCAGAAAGCGCATACATTAGTCAACAGAATGCTGACTTACATGTTACGCTCTAATTTACATAAATAGGAAAACATTACACTATTACATAATGGGTAATGAAGCAGAGGGTATTAAATTCAAAGAATAGATTATATTTTAATGTTCTAATATCACAGTATCGAGCTCTTTGCTGGAATAAAAATAATACAAGATTATGTAACGCTCTGTTAAAAGATATAAATTACTTCCCTCATTTAACTGTTATCACTGCATTCCTATTCGGGAGACTCTACAGTACCGAAAATTAACTGTGTCTGAAGGTTTGCAATTGTGGTGTTTTAGGAGGAGAATCGTCATTGTCCTTCTGTCGTTCTCTGTGTCGTTGTCTTCTAGCTAAAAAAAAGTCCTGTGGAACAAAATTCCGATCCCACGGCGGTATTAAAAATCTACACCAATTGAAAGGACGATACACAAATATTAGGGGTTAATGCTTGAACATTGCATTAACTCAGATTTTTGGTGACGGTGGGATAGGAATCGGCTAGAGTTGGGAAGAAATCGGTTGTGTCCTTAATGAACGTAGAGACCCAGCATTTGCCCGGTATGAAAATTGGAAACAACGGAAAAATACCTTCAGGAGTGCCGCTGATGGGGTTCGAACCCATCATCTTCCAAATGCAAGTTTATAAAATCGCAGTTCGTACCACACAGCCAACTCGCTCAGTAAAAACAAATAATAATTGCAGTAGAGCCCCACTTAACCGACTTTCGCTTATCCGATGAAGAAGAATGAAAACCGACAACCTGTTTTCCAGTCATTGACCGGATCAGGGATGCAATGAATGATACATACAGTACATAGGCTATTAGTACGATGGGGTCGCCACTCCCAAAGTGATTTATATCAATGACTGATGGATGCTATGAAATAAGAATGGAGAGTGTTGCTGGAATGAAAGATGACAGGGAAAACCGGAGTACCCGGAGAAAAACTTATCCCGCCTCCGCTTTGTCCAGCACAAATCTCACATTGCCCGGGATTTGAACCACGGTATCCAGCGGTGAGAGACCGACGCGCTGAGCCACGGAGGGTCCTGCTTATCCGATATAACTTGAACAAATTTGGTAAGCGAGGAGTCAGAGTACAATTCTGACACTGAAGAAATAGCACGGAAAACATGGGTAATATGTTGCTTTTACTGAAACCAATTTCTAGATGTGGCAATGCGACTGACGGAGACCTAAAGGTTACAAATCTCTTCATATGGTTATGAAAGTATTTAGGAGTTGTAGTTGTAGTAAGGCTGTAAAGGAAAGGGCGCATAAGTCTCTGGTAAGATCGCATTGGAGTATGGCTCCAGTGCATGAGAACCTCACCAGGATTACTTGATACGGGAAGATCCAAAAGAAAGGAGCACGATTTATTTTGATGATTTCCGACAAAAGAGTAGTGTTAAATGTTGCAAACTTTGGGCTGGGAAGACTTCGGAGTAAGGAGACGGGGCTGTTCGACTAACCGAGATGTTCCGAGCTGTCAGTGGAGAGATGGCGTGGAGTGACATTAATAGACGCATACGGCGAAGTGCAGATTTTAAAAATCGGAATGATTATAATTATGAAGATGAAGTTGGTATTCAAGAGGAAAATTTGGGGGAAATATTCGTTTATAGGAAGAGGGATAAGGGAATGGAATAATTTATCTAAGGAAATATTCGATAATTTTCCAAGTTCTTTGAAATCATTCAAGAAAGGATTAGGTAAAAAATTAACAGGGAATCTACCACTTCGACGACAGCCCTAAATGCAGATCAAGGATGATTAACTGACTGACTGACTGATCGATGAGTGGTTTGCCTTTGATGACCAGTTTGAAGTGACTGATGGAAGACACTGTCGGGATTGTTAATGATGATAATAGAGAAACAGAAGAGGAAGAAAATATAGTTGAAGAAGATGATGCTAGCTAAAATATAATACACCTTGAAGGACTCAAAACCCCAAATACGTGGAGCAACAAGAAGAAACGTCCAGCACTGGTGTGTTACTTCTACACAGAATGAGTGACATGATGTTTTAAAAAAACAGTCGGCAAGCAAACAAAAGGCCGTTACAGACGGTTTAAGAACAATTTAAATCTGTATCAATAGCCTCTTACGCTCAAACGTTTAACTGTATTGTACAGCGAATGTAAATATCAACTGTATCAATAATAATACATCTGTAAACACTTCACGATGATATTTTTTCCTCTGTCCCTTTTAAACGACATTCCCATTAATCCTACGTCCCGCCCGCCCGTTTACGTCGGATAAGCGGGACTATATCGTATTGTTTATGAGAGAAATCGCCAATTTTTGCAGCATATTCCCCAGATGGTTACATATTATTATTATTATTATTATTATTATTATTATTATTATTATTATTATTATTATTATTATTATTATTATTATTATTATTATTATTATTATTATTATTATTATTATTATTGGTGTCCTGACCCGTGTCACCAGATAAGCTAGGAGATCACAGGCTTGAAATAATACACACTTTGGTGGTGGTGGTGCAAGTAAGACCCATGTAACTTCAGTCGGGTGAACTAAAACACATACAGACCATTCGTCTGTACCGAGTTGTCAGCGGAGAGATGGCGTGGAATGACATTAGTGGACGAATAAGTATGAGTGGTGTCTTTAAAATTAGGAAAGATCACAATATGAAGGTAAAGTTAGAATTCAAAAGGACAAATTGGGCAAATAATCGCTTATAGGAATACAGGGGAGTTACGGATTGGAATAACTTTTCGAGGGAGATGTTCAATAATTTTCCAACTTCCTTGCAATCATTTAAGAAAAGGCTAGGAAAACAACAGGTAGGGAATCTGCTACCTGGGCGACTACCATAAATGCAGATCACTAGTGAGTGATAAGAAAAAAGTATCTTACAGCAGGGAGAGTAGGGGGCGGGGATATTTTTACCGTGATCATAACCATAGGACCTCCAAATATATGTGGAATCCGAACCGCAGGGATATGACTTTTCTTTCCAAACAATCCATACGCACCGACCGAAAAAAATAATTGCGTTCAAACCCGGAGGAGGTAGTCGGATTTTTGAAGGGCAGAAAAAAGTCCATTCGACACTCCATGTCGTACGATGTCGGCATGTAAAAGATCTCTGGTGACACATTTGGTGTTTACCAGACAAAATTCATTTAATCTCAGCCACAGACGCCCAAGAGAGTTTCGGTTTACTCAGTCGGCCATCTAGTGGGCCTAGAGTAAAACGAAACGTCGAAATTGACGAGCAGACAGCCAGATGGCGTCAAATTGAAATGTCTGCGCACGGTAGCTGAGACCATATGATTATTTTTTTTTTATTAACATAATCTACTTATTTAATATGACCTCACCGAGCTCGATAGCTACAGTCGCTTAAGTGTGGCCAGTATCCATTATTCGGGAGATAGTGGGGTCGAATCCATCGTCAGCAGCCCTGAAGATGGTTATCCGTGGTTTCCCATTTTCACACCACGCAAATGCTTGGACTGTACTTTAATAAGGCCACGGCCGCTTCCTCTCCACTCCTAGCCCTTTCCTCTCCCATCGTCACCGCAAGACCTTTCTGTGTCAGTGCGACGTAAAGCAACTTGTAAAATAATAATAATGTGACCTCTGTACAGTAATTATTGAGTACACGTAATAGTTTTATATGTTACAAGACCGAAACTGAGGTTTTACAAATGAGTTGAGATACTGAGATTCCGCAATGGGTGCATGAAACACTTTCGCCTGTGTAACTCACAACATTTTATTTTATATTATGTTGATTTATTTATTCTTAATCATGAAAAGAACACATTATTCTCAGTTTACGGTCCACCATTTCAACATTATCATGCACAGTAAAGGGCCACCAGCCATGAAAGAATCGATATCAATCCAGAATTTAATTGCCTACACGACGCAGTGTAGTAGCCGTTTGGTATCTACATAACTGTTTTACACGTACTGAAAAAGATTTCCGACGGTATGCTTTTATGTTGGTAGAATTTTAGTGCAATAAGTAACTACAGTAGCGTAAAGTTCTACTTTCATGTTATTTTGAAGAAGGTAAACACACGCAATTAGACAATTAAATCATTTACGCAAGGCAGAATTTTGCGGTAACGGACACTGGGTTAAAATTAACGGAATCACCATAAAACTCTTTATCTACAATACCTAGTTTCTTTTCCAAATTATCTTGTGGGCACGACTATATGCGAGATGATCCCAGTTTTACGACCGGTTGCCGTTCCTGACGCCAACCCAGTGTGAAGTAATTTATTCACTAACGCGTATTTCGCTATTTTTGCTAGTTGCTTTACGTCGCGCCGACACAGATAGGTCTTATGGCGACGATGGGACAAGAAAGGCCTAGGAATTGGAAGGAAGCGGCCGTGACCTTAATTAAGGTACAGCCCCAGCATTTGCCTGGTGTGAAAATGGGAAACCACGGAAAACCATCTTCAGGGCTGTCGACGGTGGGGTTCGAACCTACTATCTCCCGAATACTGGATACTGGCCGCACTTAAGCTACTGCAGCTATCGAGCTCGGTACCGCGTATTTCTGTCGAGGGTATAAATGAAGATCCATGTTTTACGACAAAAACAAACAATCAGTCTCTGATTCAGACAAATTAACCAGAAGTGGCTAAACTTCCAGACCCGTGAATCGAACCCTCAGAAACGAAGATCCCTACGTTAATTATTTAGCCAAGGAGCCGGGTACTTTACATCATTTGGAAATACGCCAAGTTTAATTAGGAACCAGTGAGTCATACAGTGTCTCAAGATGCGAGTCCCTGACGGGATCAGTACATGTACAGGCGTGTGACAAATGATACATGTGCTCCGGAATTTGCAATGAGTGTAAACTTCTGAAAGTCACTTTGAAGAAGAATCGAACAGCTCAACTTACAAAGCCTTCAGTCTTCTCCAAGCGTGCATGGTAATGAAGACAGGCACAAGAATAACTAATGAACTTATTTAGTTTCAGGTCACTAACTGGCTCAAAGTAGACTGATCTCAGCCATTTTCGTGAAGTGTGGTATAATCGTGAGAGCTGGTATGCGTGAATTTCGAGGTGGAACAAATGCCATCTTAACAGCTTACAATTGCATCATTAAGCTACCGCTTCCTCAGGATCACGCATACACAAAGTGTAGAGCCCTGGCATTAAGAGAGGATGGTTACCTTGTTGTACTTCATTTTCAAACAAAAATCACTACCACCACCCTCTGCAATCAAAGGAACTACTAACATTATGAAAATATTATACTGATATATGTCTATACGTGTTATAACATTAAGTCCCCGCTTAGGTGTTTACCCGTGTTTGTGCAAAATCATCTCGAGAACCACAGAGCGAATTTTGATGCAGTTTTCACCGTCTGGTGGCCATGATCGATAAAGCGTCAAGTTTTTAGGTCTAACTCCGTGATTATCCGGTTCGAGTTCCGTTGATGAAAAATAAAATCCCCATCAGAATGTTAGCCGGCAGTGGAGAACATGTGGTGGTATACAATGCCAAAAGCCTGAGTTAAATTCCAAACATCTCCGCAGGGTTCATTTGGTGATTCGTCTGTTCGATGGGGACGTTAAGCCTTGAACTCACTCCTTGGTATGATTCGACAAGCGTAGGCTATGTACCGAAACCGATTTCACTCTCTTCCTAGCTCGTTATCCGACATACACAGATGCGCAGTTCGTCGCTGGACGTCAACTAGAGCAATTTCCACCAGAACTCTCCGGAGGCCATCTCACATCATATCATACTACCGTTGAATAAAACATTTATTGAAACTTTAGGTGCAGAAAGGAGCCGACAAGTAGCCATTTTAGTGAAGGAAATAATAAAAATGACCAGCCGAGCGCTTTCTTGGCATATACTCTTCCTAAACGATCAACGACAGACCCCAAACAAGTGTCACATTCGTTAAGCATAAAGAGCTTTACAGAAAATATTCCGCTACAGTATATACCTGTAAAAGGTACCTCTCAATAAACATCTTTTTTACGGGCCTTGGACGGACGTGAACCCAGTTAGTTAAGTGCAGAAAACTTTCCCAAATCTACTAAACGGACTTCAACATGCATACAGTTTTTCACATTTGTTCATAATATCACCCATTAACAATCACTGACAAGTCTACGCACCATGAACAATATTGTAGCTACGTATATACGGATATTTAAAAGTGAGCTGATAAAATCTGAGGGTGTTCTTGTAGAACGAAACATGTCATTATGTTACTAACTTTATTTTCAAGTGTTTAGGCATAATGGAAAACCGTATACGTTATAATGTGCACAGCTGTCCGCGTCTATAACTGCAAATAGTCATATGCTAACCTGTTACAGTTTTTTTCGGTTACCCATTTGATATAACTACTGTAGTTCGCGAACACGGACAAACAAGACTGTACTGTCTTTTTTTGGAAAGAAACATAGACGAGAGTATTACGTTACCAAATGAAGAAAATGGTGGGCAGCCCTGAACGACTCCCCGGTGAAGGGAGAGAAGGGCCAGTAATTGCTACACGGACGTGTCTTCCATCCGATGGAGAAATTGAAAACCAGTATATTCCCAGGCGAGCTGGACTCCTTCGTCCCCTCACCGAAGAGATGAAGTAGCTATGACAAGGCAGTGCGTTTCTCGTTGGGGAGATCATGAAGTCTCAGCACTCAGGACCGTAAAATGTATACCGACGTAGAAGAATACGCTATTGCCTATTTTAACTTGACTTTTTATATTTATTCAATTTTGTAAATTATGTGTTGCTTTCACATGTCACTCAATTTGTGCGTGGCTTAACTTGTTACCATAAGCTAAATAAATAAATAAATAAATAAATAAATAAATAAATAAATAAATAAATAAATAAATGAGCAGGTATTGTGCTAGTTTCCATCCATACCGTGGAAATGCGGAAATTCAAGCATTCTCTATGGTTGTTAAAAAAAAATCACGAAAATTCTCAGTGTGGTACAACATTTAGACAACTGACTCCACCTTAAAAACCAATGAAATTTAATTCTGTCCAATTCTACTCCCTTTTACGGACTTCCTCTCCACTCCCTACAGAAAGCTCACGAGAGATAGTTAATGGAATGGACTACAACACATCTCAATAAAGGATGATATTATGCAATGTTCTGACTAAACCATGGTTCATCAGTATCTATCTCATAAAATGCCCATTACATCACTTTCGGGACCGGATCCTCTGCCTTTAACAGAGGGAGGTACGAGACCAACTCTGTGGATCAATGAGAGTCTTAGCCTCCGGATCCCAAGATCGTGTGTTCAAAACTGGAAGAGATAGATTTTTGAAGGACGAGAAAAGTCCATTCGACACGCCTTTAGTGTTTACCAAGTTTAGTGTTTAGTGTTTATCAAAACTCAGCAACCCAACAAAGGCCGGTTCCTCTGACAGCTGCCATGTGAGTAAAACGGAACATCGAAATTGAGAGACGGGCAGCCTAAATAACGTCAAAACAAATTCCCTGTATACAGTAGCGGAGGACAGATTATTATTAGTAGTATTAGTAGTAGTAGTAGTAGTAGTAGTAGTAGTAGTAGTAGTAGTATCTTTAAACACTTCAATTCGTGAGAAAAGAACGATTCCAAAAAATCAACATTAATTTCTTTTAGATCAAAGGACATACAAGAAGAAAGAAAACAACGAAACATTTGTTGACCTTTTGGCTAAACGAAGTACTAGTGAGGCTCAATTCCGAGCCATTCTCCTTCCTTATACAGACTTTCGTCCCATTATCCGTATGAAAGCTCGCGAGAGATGGACCAATGGAATGAACTACAGCACATTTCGACAAAGGAAAATATTATGCTGCGCTTCATTTCAATACTGCAACTAAACTAGTTGAGCAGCATCAATCTCGTCCGATTCCATTTGACATCACTGCTAATAGTTATAACACAGGAATACGGATGTTATGCCAACCATCTTCATCGGATTACAGTGCTGGACTCCCCCACGTGTGATGCAGATTCGACCCACACAGACATTGTTTATACAAAGCACAGTGCAGTGTTAACAAAAGTAATAAAAATCGGAGCTTCACTTCCTACAAGCGTGTCTATTTTATATTTTCAGTTCTGTTCTCAGTAATTTACATACCTCCGTACTCTAGTACTTATCTCCATTTTTCAGGTTGGCTTCTACTTCATTGCATGATTCGGCACAAAAGCACCACATCGTCGGCATACATCATCATCATCATCATCATCATCATCATCATCATCATCATCATCCAAAGTGCCTCTTTTCGTATATACGATCCGCCAGTCAATCAATGAACAGTGGAAACAACAGAGGACTAAGGGCTGAACCCTGATGCGAACCAGCATACACGTTAAAGTTGGCTGGATTGAAGCCTGTTATTTTCTCCTAAAACATGGATATCACGATGTACGGGAAGGTCGTTGTTACTTATCACTATCCGTCCGGTATTCTCATAGTAAAAAACGGTGAAGAATGCACATACAATTTATAGAGAGAAATGAGGACTCAAACCACTGCCTGCTGGGTGATATACTATATATTATCTTTAACTGCAGATATAAGACAACGGATCTCTAAATACTTTATAATTATCACCTTTAATACCAAGTAGCCTATATTACAAATAAGAAGAACATAAAAACTTTCTACCGTTACAACAAAGAAAACTTTCAATTATCAAGGAGAGTCCTTTTTATTCGAGCTGATATACAGCAACTGTAATTAAAGAAGGTCATATAATAGTAAATGCTTGAAAGGACTCAACTTTCTCTGCTTGAAGAATTAGTGCACACCATCTAACAAACAGCTGGCTGCTTTCACTAATTAGTAGCGACTGAGTTCCACTTTGTTTTTGCTCTTTGTGATACATCCACAATATGGGACGATCCTATCGGAAGAAAATTATTTGTTCACGTAACTTAATGGGAACTGCATGCATGACATAACTCGATCGTTCACACGAAGTGTCGTGCACTGCCTGCTAAACCCGGTGGTTCCCGAACTTCTTCAGTTCATGGCGCCCTTGTTCATGTAAGGTTATTAGCATAGCGCCCTAGATCAAAATATTCCTAATAATTAAGCCTTGCTAGTGTGATTAAGTAAGTAAATGAAATGAATGGCGTATGGGTTGTAGTGCCGAGAGTGATGGAGGACATGTTCGGCTCGCCAGGTGCAGGTCTTTCTATTTGACTCCTGTAGGCGACCTGCGCGTCGTGATGAGGATGAAATGATGAAGACAACACATACACCCAGCCCCCGTGCCATTGGAATTAACCAATTAAGGTTAAAATCCCCGATCCGGCCGGGAATCGAACCCGGGACCCTCTGAACCGAAGGCCAGTACGCTGACCGTTCAGCCAACGAGTCGGACAAGGTGCAGGTCTTTTGATATGACTCCCGTAGGCGACTTGCGCGTCGTGATGAGGATGAAATGATGACGAAGACGACACATACACCCAGCCCCGTCCCAGCGAAATTAATCAATGACGGTTAAAATTTCCGACCCTGTCGGGAATCGAACCAGGGACCATTGTCACCAAACGTCAGCACGCTAACCATTTAGCTATGGAGCCGGACATTAGGTAAGTTACATAAAAATAACTGAAACACGTATTTAATTTTACAAACGCTGTCGTAAACATACAACAAACAAATTCAACTGATCATAATTTGTGGATCAAATGATGATTGCTCATTTTATCAAAAAGAAACCATTTTTCTCCTTGCAAAAATCAAATGATCATAAAATAATATGTCTCCCAGCCATGGCCATCCATCAACGCCTGCTAATTTCAGATGGCAGCCAGCTATAAGACATAGCCTGCACGGTTGCTAGGTAACATTGTCTGACCACCCATCCATACCTTACATCACAGCTTGGACGGTTGCCATGGTTACACGTCCATCACACATTTTGTCGCGTCACGTTACACAAATTTTCGGATAATTCCCAGCCATAAGATTTATTTACTGTATATCAAAACAATTAAACATAGCCACTCTCAGTTTCTTCTCTACATTGATTTTCATTCTCACTTTTTTTTAACACAATGACCGCCAAACCCAGATTTGCAGAAAATAGTCGTAAATAGAATACAAATTAGCTGATCACTACGTTAATAAATATTCGTCTGTTACTGATGCAAAACTAAATCTAGCGGAGTGGTCACGCGTGTTAACGCGCTACGGCTGCGGAGCCCAGTTCTGCATTCGGGAGGGGAGTGGGTTCGAACTCCACCGTCGACTGTCCTGAGAATAGTTTTCTGTGTTTTCCCATTTTCAATTTCAGGCTTTTTTTACAATTTGCTTTACGTCGCACCCACACAGATAAGTCTTTAAATGGCGACGATGGGATGGAAAAGGCCTAGGAGGGGTTTCGAACCCACTATCACCCGGATGCAAGTTCAGAGCTGCGCGCCGCTAATCGCACGGCGAACTCATCCGGTCTCTGCTCATAGTGATCAGACCGTTCGGTAGACTCATTTCCTCAGTGAAGCTGAGCGTCTTTTCAAGTCTGGTTCTTTCAAACACTCAATGACCAGAGTGAGCTAGGAGGAAGCTTTGAACGAGTCTAGACTTGGAAATACTGAGTTTGAGCGAGTCTACACGTCGTTTTCACAACTCTATAGAGTACAGTTTTCGAATGCCTCTCCACTCGCTTATCACTTTACTTGGCAAAACTGACAGCTATTCATCCAAAACGTACAACGCACTGAGAAAGTTCGGTAAGCTTCTATAACAACCCGCAAACGTGGACGAACAGTGCGGAATGCCAACTAGCAGAGGCTTTACCAACGTCGGTTACCAGCTGAGATACTGAATTGCACCAGGACTGCTAAATGTCACTTTAGAAAATGAAAACTAAAATGAAAATGTTGTACTATTCTGGAGCGTCCCAGTGACGAAGCCGCAGCTGCCTATGGGAACCACCGCGCTAATAATAACGACGTGTTGTCTACAGAAAAGCCTAGTGAAGATCTTTCGAGATGACACCCATGGGCGACTAGCGCACCATGCAGGTATGTCGAGTAATCGGCCCGAAGGTTGGGTGGATCCTCAAAGGCTTCACCATCAGCTGTCATAGATAACTAGGCGTCACGTACAAGGGAAATAAGGAGTGAGATAATTTCCCGTTGCTTTCCTCACCGAGGCAGAATATGCTATTACACATCTATATGCCAAGTGCACTGAAATGCTCGCTCCAACTGACCCTATGGCCGACATTTTCTCACCATTCATAAAAAGGGACTGACTACAAAACGAATGGTATTACTAGTATTGCTCATACCTCAGCCACTTTTCAAAGCCAATGCCAGAAGACACTCCAGGTCTCGCCAGTAAAGACAAGATAGGACAGTATCTAAGATGAAAACTAACGATGAAGACACAAACACCCAGTTTCTGAACCAGAGGAAATAACTAATGAAGCCAGTAGCGTAGCCAGGATCGACCGACAGTTTATAGTTACAAAATTATGATAGAACATAATGAAGGTGCTTATGCGTGTGTCGTGCTCCCATGCATGAGTGTCATAAGGACACTGATAGGTACAAAAATTATTTTGATATTCAGATTGCAACACCTGTACACTACAAAATCTTACATTAAAATACAGAACAAGATCAATACGATAAAGGTGAATAATGTTTACGGTGAATAATATGTTCAGACAATCTAAAATCCAACTTTCGAGGCTTCTTAGAAAATAGATTCAAGAGATATTTTGAGACCTCTGTGTGAATGTTCAAAAGAGCCATCGCACTGAGTCGACTTTCACTAGTTTATTGTCAATCTAGGTATACTTTCTTTTGTAAAATTCCATTGGGGGGAGGGGGTTCTAAGCCCAGTAACCTCCCCTTCTTGGCTACGCCCCAGAATGAAGGTTAAAAATCCTCCGCCCGGCCAGGAACCGAACCCCAGACCTCTCGGACCAAAGGTCTGCATACTAACTAGTTAGCCATGGAGACGGATACCATTGCCCTAAGGCTATAGCTTATGTCATCTGTTTAAACGGTTGACTGAGTTTCTTTTCCATAATCCTTTATCCAAGATGGATCACAGAGTATGGATTATTATTTATCATCTATCAACATTCCTTAGTCTGACTCATTGGCTGAACGGTCAGCGTTGAGGCCTTCGGTTCAGAGGGTCCCGGGTTCGATTCCCCGCCGAGTCGGGAATTTTAATCGCGTCTGATTAAATCTCGTGGCCCGGGGACTGGGTGTTTGTCCCAACACTTTCCTCTTCATATTCAGAAAACACACTACACTACCAAACACCACAGAAACACGCAATCGTAATTAAATCCCTCCATATAGGGTTGGCGTCAGGAAGGGCATCCAGCCATAAACAGGGCCTAGTCTACATGTGCGAAACAGTTCGCACCCACGACCCCACAGATGTGGGAAAAAGCGGTGGAAGAAGAAGATGATCTATAAACATTCCTTACATCAGTATGCTTGTAGACAATGCAGGAAACAGAATACAATCACTGGCGGCAATAATAAAAAGGAAATTCCCTGCAGTTGTAAACTAATAAAACCAGTTTTTGGTTCTTTTACCACCCCCACTTACTCCGAGCTTGTACTAATAAAAGTCATTTCAACGTATTAGGTCATTCAGATCAGATTTTCTCTCCACAGGATTTATTTTACTAGTGGTTTAATGTCACATTAACACATCGAATGGGAAAGGGTTAGGAATAAGAAGGTAACGGCCATGGCCTTAATTATGATGCAGGCTGCTGTGAAAAATGACAAATCACGGAGAACCATCTTCAGGGCTACCGACGGTGGAATTCGGGCCCACGATCTCTCGTATGGTAGCTCACAGGTACGTGATCGAAACCGCATGAATAACTCGATCGGTCTCCACAGGAAAAGTTTCTGCACACACAGTTTTACTTGTACTTTAAAAATATCAAGCAGCTGAAAGTAACCAGCTCTCCAATGTAAGTTAAAATTGTCATCTTTGGCCATACATCAATAAAGGGCCTTAGGCGTGCAGAGATGAATCTGCCCAGCCGAACAGTAAAAAGTATTGATCTTCAATCTACCTTAAATAAGAAGCGCTACATTGCAATCAGTTTCGACCCGATCGTAGACGATTTCATACACATTTACTAAAATTGAAACTAAAGTAAAGGTGTATTATTGCAAATCATTTCCAATGAAAGCAATGTGTTGATCAAATTAAAGCTGCTAACTTTTTATTTTTATGGTTTAATTCCATTAACATTTCTCATTTATATAATTTAAATAAACTGGCACGGGGTCACCGTGATAACAGCTTTCTTATCACTTAAAATGCCCGACTCGTTGGCTGAATGGTCAGCGTACTGGCCTTCGGTTCAGAGGGTCTCGGGTTCGATTCCCGGCCGGGTCTGGGATTTTAACCTTCATTGGTTAATTCCAATGGCCCGGGGGCTGGGTGTTTGTGCTGTCCCCAACATCCCTACAACCCACACACCACACATTACACTATCCTCCACCACAATAACACGCAGTTACCTACACATGGCAGATGCCGCCCACCCTCATCGGAGGGTCTGCCTACAAGGGCTGCACTCGGCTAGAAATAGCCACACGAAATTATTATTATTATCACTTAAAATGTATACAACTTAAGTTTACTTACGAAATTCAGAAGAAACGATGGAGGAGAACTCACCTGAAAGAAAGAGGAAATGTGCATTAAAAATACAGTATACATGCATATTCCTAACAGCAAATTCTAATGCAATATCTCATGAATACAGAGTAATAAACTTGCTGATTTCTCTATGAAATTGCTCCCAGAAGACGTTTGTATCTATTGTAAGTCATGGCGCCAGTGGGATCGAGAAGTACACACAGTGAACAGAGCAAATAGAGACGAAATTATAACAAGGAGTAATGTTGATTACCATACTTGTTGATTTCTCAAAGTGTAGGCACACCCACACTCCACCAATCACAGATGTTGTTTGAGTCGTCAGTCCACAGATTGGTTTGATGTAGCTCTCCACGCCACCCTATCCTGTGCTAACCTTTTCATTTCTACGTAACTACTACATCATACATATGCTCTAATCTGCTTATCATATTCATACCTAGATCTACCCCGACCGTTCTTACCACCTACACTTCCCTCGAAAAACAACTGAACAAGTTGTGTTCTATAATTCTTTCGCTTCTCGTCAAATTTAGCCAAGTCGATCTCCTCTCAGCAATTCGATTCACCATCTCTTCATTCGTGATTCGATATACCCATTTCACCTTCAGCATTCTTCTATAACACCGCATTTCAAAAGATTCTATTCTCTTTCTTTCTAAGGCTAGTTATCGGCCATGTTTCACTTCCATACAATGCCACGCTCCAGGCAAAAGTCTTCCAAAACATCTTTCTAACTCCTATATATCAATGTTCGAAGTGAGCAAATTTCTTTTCTTACGGAAGACCTTCCCTGCTTGTGTTAGTCTGCATGGTAAGTTCTCCTAAACTTTTCACATCGTTAGTTATTTTACTACCCAAGTAACAATATTCATTTACTTCATTTAAGGCTTCATTTCCTAATCTAATATTTCCTGCATCATCTGACTTTGACTGCATTCCGTTACTTCTGTTTTGGACTTACTTATTTTCATCCTATACTCCATTCCCAAAACTCTGTCCATACCATTCAGTATTTTCTGCAGGTCTTCTGCAGACTCAGATAAAATAACAATATCGTCAGCAAACCTCAAGTTTTGATTTCCTCTCCTCGGATTGCGATTCAATTTCCAAATCCCTCTGATTCCCGTTAGAGCCTATTCTAAACAAATACTAAAAAGGAGGGCGGGGAGACAAACTGCAGTCTTGCCTCACTCCTTTCTGGATTGCTGCTTCTTATTCAAGGCCTTCGATTCTTATCACTGCAGACTGATTTTTGTACAGATTATAGATAATTCTTCTTTCTCGGTAGACTATCTGATCCGAATCATCTTCAGTATCTCAAACAGCGTGGTCCAATCAACATTATCGAATGCCTTTTCTAGATCTACAAACACCATGTAGGCTACGTGGGCTTGTCCTTCTTGATTCGGTCCTTTAAGATCAGATGTGAAGTCAGGATTGTTTCACGTGTTCCTATATTACTTCTGAAGCCAAACTGATCTCCAAATTCAGTTTGAACTTGTCTTTCCATTCTTCTGTAAATAATAGTGTTGCAATTTTGCGTGAGATACTAAACTAATTTTGCGGTAGTTTTCACACTTGTCAACACTGGAATATCTGGTATATCTGTACAAATAAAATTAGAATAGTAAACAACCCCGTAACTCATTAAGATTGAAATGAGATTGGGCAAGTCACGAAATGTTTCGACGAGGTGCCTCATACCGAATCCCCGCGACATTTTTTACATTTTTAAGGCACAGTTAACAGTTATATAGACCTACTTTTTGGTGCCCAGTGGTCGTGAAATGTTAAGATCCGTCCAAATCAAGGCGTCGAAATTTTTCACGAATGCAACATTGCCATTGCTCCAATCCCCGTTCGAAAGAGAAGCGTAGAAATCAGACTAAGCAGAACGACTATGGACACTTCCATCAAGTAAAGAACGGTTGCGAAATTACACTGGCTTAATTTCCACCACTTGAACGCGGATGTCAATTCAATGGGTGAGTTGAAAAAGGTACATATTAAAAAAAAAAAGAACAGAGATAACCATGTTATTCTTTGAAGATACCTGCATCAATCGAGCAGAAAAAGGGGCATTTTCCCTTAAGTTAGCGCACCTGAGTTTGAAAAAGCAACTCAAAGTAGCGTTAGTGCCGGTGACGACCGCTGCAGCGCTAGTGCTCAGTCACATGTATTCTTTTTCAGACAAGCCTTTTCTGATTATGTTTGATGTTAACAGAGAAAAGTACATTGTGAATGAGATCATTGATTGTATTCGTAAAATTAATTAAGTTTTGTTCAACTTATTAGTGATGTCACATTCAGATAGTGAAAACAGTGACAGCGGTGGTGAACCAAGGCGTAAAAAGGGGAAATATAATAAAGAGGAACATGTCAGATAGAAGGAAACATTAGCAAGGCGTCGAGGTGAGGAGTTTGTAACTTTTTCAGGAGTGCCTGTCTCAGCCAAAACTACTGGTCTAAACTGTAGGTAGGTAGGTAGATAAGGGTTGTTCTGCCCGCAGGCAGGTCCGAACCTCCGCAGAGGTATTCCTGAGCCGGAGTTTACTTGTGGTAGGGTGGCCAGTTCCTTTCCGCCCCTCCATTCCCTTACCCCCCCCCCACCAACAGCGCGTGGCAATCCATCCAACTCCTGACCACGCCCAATGTTGCTTAACTTCGGAGATCTCACGGGATCCGGTGTTTCAACACGGCTACGGCCGTTTCTAAACTGTAAGTGAAAGATAAAATGTATGGTCAGTTTTTGCGTGAGAAAAAGGAAAATAATATTTAAAAATCTATACAGTGCAGGCCTATAAATGATCAGGTCACGTTCTTGATGAGCCTGATTGAGAGGTTTGATGTTGCGAGATATAGGCCATCGAATGAACATTCAAAGCAACGCGAGTCCTCTTTCACATATTTTGCATTGAGAAGTACAAGTGAAGTGTGCCGACAGGCTTACATCAGCCTTCACGCAATATTACGCACAGGTGTCAAAATCCACAGTTCTAGTCCATCAGGCAAGCAACTCAATGTTGGAAATATCCTAGGGATATGAGCTACGAATTTTAGGAAAATAAAATATAAAAAAGTACGAGAATATATTCTTTATTTATTCCTAAAAATTACAATCCTTTTCTTAATCATCGTTATCCCATCGATTACAATAGCACTTTGCCTTTTTCTACCACTACGAGCGCTAACGTGAGTCAATGCATTGTTTCGCTTAAGCACCACAACGAGCGCTACTGTGAGTCAATGTAGAGTTTCACTCACCGCCGTCTCAATTTCTATATGAGACGGCGGTGGTTTCACTTAAGCGTTTATAACTACTTTCGGAGTGGGCATTTTTCAAAACATAAAAAAACGCCTGAGGGAATTGAAACACATTATGTAAAATTATGTAAATAAGTTAATTTGGCTAGGATTTGAATAAAAAAGAAAACGAGTAAAGAAATAAGGGATTTTAGGCGTCTTTTCCAGAACTGCATTAGGCCGGAAATTATTTTCGTTTTTTTTTTTTAAGTTTGATAGAGATATCCAAGATTCAGAATTTGAAACCTTTCCGGGCCCCTTAGCCCTTAAATTTCGGAACAATTGAGGAAATTGCTTAATTTTACGTTTTTCGTAGTGTGGAGACCCCTACTTTCTCTGCTAAGAAATGTTTTCAGCATTAAAATGCACGAGCGCCATTAATGTTGATAGCTTCCCATCGAATTCCATTTCGTTTGCCAAGTTGTTTCTGTTACTGTTATTTTTGCTTTACGTCCCACTAACTACTCTTTTACGGTTTTCGGAGATGCCGAGGTGCCGGAATTTAGACCCGCAGGACTTATTTTGCGTGCCAGTAAATCTACCGACACGAGGCTGGCGTATTTGAGCACCTTCAAATACCACCGGACTGAGCCAGGATCGAACCTGCCAAGTTGGGGTCAGAAGGCCAGCACCTCAACCATCTGAGCCACTCAGCCCGGCCCAAGTTGTTTCCAAGAAGTTCCTCACCTGTCGACTGGAAGTGGGACTCCGTTACTCCCATAGGTTCGAGGGTTGCTTGAAACGTTCTGAGCGTGCTCGTAAAAAATCTGTGAAGAAGGATGTTACCCTACTTACACACAGTCCCAGTGAGAATCTCTCCTCTACCGGGTTAGACACCACGGAGGATTTTATAGTCCTAGCCACCTGAGCAGAAGGAGGGTCAAGACTCAGAACATGTCGGAGATGGCCACACCTATTCGACAACTGGTATCGTGACTCTCAAGACCACTTACTGGGCGACTCAGCCGTTACCCATGGTTCACGAACTAGGACGTGGTTACAGTAGCTCACACCAGAATAGTGAAAATGAAAAATGATAATAATAATAATAATAATAATAATAATAATAATAATAACATTGCAATTAGACCTGAAGCAATATATGCAGCAAAATGTTTAAAACTTCAAACACACAGCCTGCTTCAAAAACCTGCAATTAAGGAAAGGAGGATTATCCGAAAAATTCTTGGTATCAACCTCAAAGATGGTGTTTACAGACTTCGGAGCAATTTAGAAACACACACACACACACACACACACACACACACACACACACACACACACACACACGCACACACACACCGAAAAGATGTCAAGCGTAATCCGGAAAAGAAGGATAACGTTTTACGCTCTCATCTTCAGATTGCCAGCGGAAAGAATTGGTTTGTTATCCAACTTCATAGATCACAAAACGATTCCTCCTTGGCTGGTGGAGATCGATAAGGATCTTTTAATGTATGGAATCTCAGAAACAAACATTCAACTCCGAGAACCACTCAAACACAAACTCAAGACAGGTTCACCAAGTAGTAGTCCCAAACCTACTTAAGCATGTCCATTCTGAAGCATGGAAGAAGGCACTCTCCTAAGGGATGAAAACTTGGTGGGCACGCAAAAATACAAACAGTTGAGAACTCACGGTCCTTAATGGTCCTAATGAATAATAATAATAATAATAATAATAATAATAATAATAATAATAATAATAATAATAATAATGCCGAACTGAGCGGCTCAGAGGTTGAGGCGCTGGCCTTCTGACCCCAACTTGGCAGGTTGGATCCTGGCTCAGTCCGGTAGCATTTGAACGTGCTCAAATACGCCAGCCTCGTGTCGGTAGATTTACTGGCACGCAAAATAACTCCTGCGAGTCTAAATTCCGGCACCTCGGCATCTACATAAACCGTTGACGTAGTTAGTGGAACGTATTAATAATAATAATAATAATAATACATTGTTTCAAAACTTGAAATGAACTCTGCTAAATGCTGCTACCATGCTTTGTTGTTTGGCAGCCTCTGATGAGAGGAAATTGAATAAATATTTATGTTCCCCAACCTACCTTCGGGTAGGGTTTCACCATTCATATCGTTGAATGAATTTCCCAAATTAGTGACTGTCGAAGGTCTCTAACTTGAAATGCTGGATATGTAATTTTAAATGATAGGTCAAATTGTGACACATACTGTACACAGACACAGTGTAACAAATGGAACAGTGAACTGTATTCATGACACAGATGGGCTCACAACACGGGTTACCGCTCTGCACGTTCAAATAATTTTAACAAATTAGACAATTAAAGAGAACAATACATCGCCATCTCTGAACTAGACGAGCGTTAACTACAATTATGCGATTATTTATTTCACCGCAATGGGCCTTTTCATCGTATATATCATACCACACAGTCATATATGTTAGACGGAAATTAAATTTTTGGACTACTATAAATATAATAGAGATGACAAATGTATTAAGATTATGAGAGTTTGTGGAGCGTGCAATTTGCACCACAAGCGCACACTTCAGTTTCTCCGTCGCAAACTGTTTTGTTTCGGTAAAACTGAGTGGGTCATTTGGCGATGCAACAGCTGCGAGGATAGCAATGCTCATATTTCATATCTGAAACTTATGGGCATATACCAATACAGCTTCAAGCAAGTCAGAAGGCAGTAGACACTAAATACTTTGGCCGCCACAAAGATTATTGTGGCGCATACTGTACACAGACACCGTGTAACAAGTGGAACTGCTTGATGAAACATGACTATCAAATAACAAACCTCTAAAACGTACGTTAGTACTCCAAGCCGATTTACTTGGGTCATTCAAAAATGATTGGCACCATTTACTGAACAAACGAATCATCATAAGTCGTGTAACTCATTGGTGAGCGTCGTGACCCCATTTGACTTCACACAATATTCTGGATTAAGCGGCGCCAACTTTGACGATGTTCAGCTTCTCTTAAAGCCTTCTGAAGGGTCAGACCGGTGGTACGCAGAACTTGTTCAATCCACCTACTCGTGGTCTTCTGCTGAAAAGTTTGCCTTCCATGGTATATTTCTCCAGATTTTCACTATCACGTCTTACAATATGTCCGAAGAAATGGACGATTCTCTTTATGACGCGAGAGGAGAGACGTTCGGAGGTATTCAGTTCTTGAATAATAGATGCATTAGTTCTTCTTTCCGTCCAAGGTACATGGAGCATCCTCTCCAGCACCACATCTGAAAGGTGTCGATACGGTACTTATCTCTTGCCTTGATGGTCCAGGTCTCGGAACCATAAAGGAAGACAGAGAACACAAGAGAATCAACTAGTCTAATCTTTGTACTGTTTGTAATTGCTCTGCTCTGCCATATTTTTGTGAGTTTGCTCATGGCAGCGCGCCCTAAGGTGATACGTCTCCTAATCTCTTTGTCCGAACTTCCCGTATCACAGATGGTCGACCCAAGGTATATAAAGTCATTTACCATTTCCAGTTCCCTTAATCGACCTGTCAGCTGGATCTGTGCCACTCTGTCAATTATCATTTGTTTGGACTTACTCAGATTGATCTCTAGCCCATATTCTAAACTTGCATCTTTTACCCTTGCAAGTAATTCTGCAAGTTCATCTTCACTGCTGGCAAGGAGAGTGGTGTCATCAGCAAAGCGCAGGTTACTGATTTTTTCGTCCACCAATTGATAGGCTACATATAATATTACAGGTGTCCCCGGGAATGTCTATGCACTTTTTCCATCGTTCTGGCAGCTTCCGTATTTGCGTAGCAAACCAAACCGGCGCCACTGGTGAACAACGGCATGGCGTTCTTCACTGGTGGTGACCTTCTTACCTCGCATGACATCTTTCATTGCGTCGAATAGGGCATAGTCACTAGGAGCCAGATCTGGAGAATATCGAGGATTTTTCATCATCTTCAAATCCTCATGGATGATGATGTGGAGGGTTCGTCGTGACAGACCTGTTGCCTTCTCTAGTTTATCAAACGCGATTCGCCTGTGCCCCACTATCATGTCATTGTCATGCTGGACATTGTTTGGTTTGCGTGCAGTTGCTGGACGCTCAGTGCTTTTTGCGTTTTTCAGCACAGTCCCTGCCGACTCTGAAATCTGATATCCAACGAAACACGGATCTGCGGTTTGGTGATGTTTCCTCACATATGGCTAATAACCTCGTGTGGATGTCTGAAGAAGTCACTTCTTCCCCCCAGAAAAACCACACTGTCCACCGTTGACCATGCTTGTCTGCTTCCATGTTGTCTTATCGATATCCACCAGCGGACTCGCAAGCTAGAACAAGTGCTACTGCTTTGCAGGAGTTACAGGGGGAGTGCCAGTTGCTCCATAGCAGTTAATTGCTACAACATAACTTTAAACACTTGATTGTCGACTTCACTGGACAGTGAGCTCGCAAACCGCTAACAAAAGATTAAAGGATATCTAAATTCCAGAAACAGAAACAAAATTTCTAGTAGTGGAAAACAGAAAACACTGGAACCCATTGTCGGCAATCGCGAAGAGCCAGTGTTTTATAAATATCGAAACTTGGTCGCTAATTGAGACATGGCGGACCGGAAATTTCGCACCCTGGCTTCAGCAATACCTTTATGAGCTTTCGTGAAATGTGTAGTCTAATACTTCAAATGTGTGTGTTTTTCATAGCGGTCGTTAGAACTTGCGAATGTTGTTAACTTCATTTTTGCCAAGAATTCCCTCGCTGATCTTCATACACTGTATTAAACTGACGGGCTGCCGTTGTATTATTATTATTATTATTATTATTGTTATTATTATTATCATTATTATTACAGTATATTAATTTCCGGCCCCGCAGTCTTGGGATAGCAAGTCAGCCTCTTACGCGGAGGCCCTGGATTCGATTCCTTACCAGGCCAAGTATTTTTCCCGGATCTAAGGGTTGGTTCGAGGTCCACTGAAGTCTCCGAATGAACAACGAAAGCTCTCTGAGGGTGAGATAGCTGCCCAGGTCTAGAAAGCCAAGCAGAACGGCCGAGAGAATTTGTCGCGCAGACCACGCGTCACCTCGCAAACTGCAGTTGAGTCTTCGGGATGAGCAGCGGTCGCTTCATAGGCGAAGGAACAACCAGGACGTAATAGGGCATCATCATCATCATCATCATTTTAGTCAAGAATACAGCAACACAGACGCCTTCAAGCAATAATTGGAAATCGTCTCAGAATTTTTTTTTTCTTTCTTTTTACAATTGGCTTCAGCGACAGAGAGTGGGCTTATGGTGACGATGGGAAAGGACAGTGCCAAGAGTGGGAAGGACGCAGCCATGGCATTAATTAAGGTACATCTCAGCATTTTCCTGTTGTGAAAATAGGAAAACACGGAAAACCATCTTCAGGGCTGCCGACAGTGGGGTTCGAACCCACTATCCACCGAATGCAAGCTCACATCCGCGCGCCTATAACCATACGGCCAACTCACTCAGTCGTTTCCAAGGTTTCTCAGATTAAGAGAAAAACTGTTATGGCCAAAAATGTAACGATAAATTTGTCCCTCTTATGAAAGGATCGCTGTTCTCGTTATCACTGAAGATGAGAGGAGCATAAAGTCTGGTATTTGCAGATTACCTCTATAGAGCCAAGACGCTGACACTTTGTGTTACAGGCCTGAGAAAAAAAATCGAAATACGGTGTTGGCGAAGAATATTACGCATACAATGGACAGCATTTCGCACCTATCACTCCATGGTTCAACAGCTCAACCTCAGAATAAGATTAACAACAATGAATTGACAAAGCGTTTTACCATTCTTTGGACATACTATGCGACGTGGAAACGATAGCTTAGAAAAACTGGTCATCCTTGGAAATGTTCCCGGGAAGACAGATCGTGAACGAGTTCCCACACGCTGTTCTATCATTATCAAGAATGTAACTGAGCTGAACCACTTTGATGCAGCACGTCTGGCCGAGGACCGCGAAGATTATAATAGCCTTCTCGGAGATCACGATTCTCAGAAAGGAGAGAACGATAAGAGATTATGACGATTATTATTATTATTATTATTATTATTATTATTATTATTATTATTATTGAATGACCGAGCTCGATAGCTGCATAGCTGCAGTCGCCTAAGTGCGACCAGTATCCAGTATTCGGGAGCCCTGAAGATTTGTTTTCTGTGGTTTCACATTTTCACACCAGGCAAATGCTGAGGCTGTACCTTAATTAAGGCTACGGCCGCTTCCTTTCTACTCCTAGCCCTTTCCTATCCCCCGCGGCAAGACCTATCTGTGTCGGTGTGACGTAAAGCAACTTGTAAAAAAAAAAAAAAAACTACCGAATGACTAACATCGCTGTAGACGAGGGTATTTACTAGTGATGGTGATCGTAAGAAGTCCGGCTCCTTGACTGAATGGTCAAAATTATGGTGTTCGGTTGACGGGTCCCGGGCTCGACTCCCGGTCAGTTCAGGTATTTTACAAGGTTCGAGGACTGCATGCTTGTCTTTATATTAATATATGTCTTCATTCACAAACGTCACACTACCAACACGCACACAGAGTTTGCGTCAAGAAGGGCATCCGGCCTTAAAACTGGGCCGGGTCCAGTTGGCCACTGCAGGGAACACAATTCACGCTCTGGAGATGAACTTTCTCATAAGCGTAAGGGAAAAAAAGCAGAAGTCCCTTTTAAACTAATGGAAGGACGAAATGTTCGGACTCTATGAACAATAAGAACATCGAAATCGGGGCTTCTGTGTAAGAGGTATGCTGATGATTTTAATACACATAAATTTATCCTCTGGTAAGTTTACAAATGTTAGGAGACATGGGAAAAGGGAAGGGTTCTGCAACCGGCTAGTAAAACTACTCTTCGGTGCCAGACTCTTTTGTCAAGATTCAATCTCACATTAATAAGCACATGTTACGAGCACCTGAAAAGTGGATCTAAAAAACGAGAGACCTAACCAGTTCTTATTACGATGCATATGACTGAATGTATCCTCCCACGGACAAGTCTTTTGTAACAATTTCTTGCTTTCATTCCACAAAGAAAGTATTTTTCATCATCATTTTCATTAGTATCTATGAAACCAGTCCACGTGTTCCCCTTCTAATCCACCGGAGCATCCTAGCAGCTTGTTTCAATAGAAGGGAACTGGTGAGACTCGTTTCAACAAGAAAAAGATGAGAGTGCTCCTAATTCTATTAATACCCAGAGCCTTTCACTTCTCTGTCAGTCAAGTATGTGCGGAGCATTCCCACATTAAGCAGTTATTGAATGCAGGCATAAACAATAACGGTACAGTAAATACAACGTATGTAAAACTTACATTCACCGGTAAGAAATGTTCTCAGAGTAATGTGGGACAAAACAATCATGGGTAGAAATAAAATTCTAATTTTGTCTGAACACTTCAAATATTTGCTTCATACTTTGTTTTTATCTGTACAAAAGTCAAAAATAGATTAATTTTGATTTTGTCTGTTTTCATGTTTGTTACGATGTCATGGGAAAACGGCTAAACAGGATTTCTTCAAATTCGGTATTTTAATTCAATTATACTGTAGCTACTTTATATACTAGGCTATATATGATTTCATTATTACAGAGTGACAATTATTAATTAAGAACAAGTGCACACAGTATTTAAAGTTACATTAAAATCTCCATACTAAGTATAAGCAAAAATGGAACTAGCGGAACTAGCTTATCAACTAACGTAATCGTTTACAACAAAAAATGCTTATTATAAAAACGAAAATCCAACATAACAACATTGTCATAAAACCAGAATGCCTTTATGCAGCGGTATGTTTAATCTTAAAAAAATAAAGGAGAAATTGAAGCTTTAGAAGAAAAGGAAGGTATTAAGGAAGACACTTGGACGAATACAAGTTGGGAGTATTTGGATAAGGAGGAGTAATAAAGAAATATATAGTCAAACTGAAAAATTATCAGATGCCTTCGGGAAAAGAAGAATTTCTTTTTACGGTCACTTGGTGCGAATGAATCCGGAAAGAGTGACGAAAAAAATATGTGACCATTTTGACAAAAATCCCAAAACAGCAATACGTTGGTTCGCCGAAGTGAAAAAGGATATAGCAGAAATGAAGATTTCGAAAGCAGAAATTCTAGACAGGCCTATATTTCGCAATAGAAGATAGTTCGGGGATTTTCATTTTTAAAAACTCAGAAGGCGTGCAACTGTCTAGATGGATGAAAGAAAGGATGAAGAAACACTAGAGATGCCTAAAATCAAGAAAGGAGACAAAAATACGACGAAGTTATTTTACGTGGTCCACAGAGGGATGGAATCGAAATAATAATAAAAATAATAATAATAATAATAATAATAATAATAATAATAATAATAATAATAATCCCACAGTAAAGGAATGAAAGAAATATGGGCACAAAAGAAGGAAAATGCTCGCCTCTAAGTACTTTACGTATTCCTAATGGGCGTATTCACATAAATAGTGATAACCCATTATTTTTATGGTTGGGGAGACGGCAAGGAGCCGAAATTGTATCCTACGGGAGTTTATTTTTTACTGGCCGGTAACAGCATTTTCTCGAATGTGATCATAAAAGCTACTGAGGATGCTACAATTCTAGGTATAGTAACTAAAGTCAATAATGATGGTAGTTTGAAATGATTTCCAACTAATCTATCGACACGAAGTAGGCGTATTTGAACACCTTCATATACCACTGGACTGAGCTGGTTTCAAACCCGGGAACGTGAGTTCAGAAAGCGCGCTAATGCTTACGCTACGCAGCTCACTGCCAATAAAGTGACACTGTATGAGCAAATGCACTTATGAACGTGAATCCTCTTCGTGTGTTCGCTATTTAAGTGAGCTAGTATTTAAAGGAAGCGGTCTCTGCTAGTCATAGCATTTGCCAGGTTTATAGCCAGTAACCACAGTCCTACATCCTACACAAATACATACTATAAGTCCTTTTATATTTTGAGTTTAAGATGAAGCGAGCCAACATTATGCGGCAGCCTGTTCGCCTGTAGCCGTCACGCAAGCTCTGACCATCACATCTGTTAAACAGGTTGCCTACGCCACAGAACACAAACATGTTCGATTTAAGTAGCTTCTGTTTGGGCATAATTATTATAAACAATACAGTGTAAAATTAGTCTCAACTCATTATTTTCCTTCCTGTAATCAGTCTTGTGATTGGACGGAGTCTTCAGGAACCTGCTGCACGTTAATGCAGTGTTCAACGAAGCAAAAAAAATCACTGCAGCAATATGTATTTACAAGTTGCTTGACGTCGCACCGACACAGATAGGTCTTACTGCGACAATGGAACAGGAAAGGGCTAGGAGTAGGATGGAAGCGACCGAAGCCTTAATTAAGGTACAGCCCCAGCATTTTCCTCGTGTGAAAATGGGAACCCACGGAAAACCATCTTCAGGGCTGCCGACAGTGAGATTCGAACCCACTATCTCCCGAATACTGTATACTGGCCGCACTTAAGCGACTGCAACTATTGAGCTCGGTTGAATGGCAATAGGAATGTTGTGAGGCCGTCTAGAGAAAAAGGAAGATTCGGATTCGTGACTTCAGAACGACAGTACAGTATTTTCAAATCAATCTTGTTTTAAACCAGGGAAGTTTTGCAAACTGTTCAGGTTTATACACGTTAATGAATTAAAATATAGTCTACAGCAAGACACCTTGTCAAAATCATTTCGTCCTCCAGAACCAGCTCTCTGAAACTATTCAGTTGATCTCGTAAAAATGTTTAAAAGTATATTACGTAACAGCTGATGCAACATGTTCAGTCGGTCCTGTCACATCGAGCACAACTGTCCTCAGCATTCCATACTTATGTAAATTTTGGTATATTTTAAAACATTTTAATTTTTACTAGATCCACTGAAGATGGTACACAGTTTCCGAACCCCGGTTCTGGACTAAATTATAGCTTACTGTATTTTAATCCAATAAATTGTATCAAACCATCAGCAATGTTAAGAAATCTTTAATATCTTATTATGATTTTGTTGAGCTTTAATCTATCATTGTTGGGTTTTACATACAATTACCTGCTTTTATGGCTTCCAGAGATTCTGAGTTGCCAAAATTTTGACCCACAAAATTATTTTACATGCTGATATATCTATTGACACGAAGCGGGCGTTCTTGAGCACTTTCAAACACCATCGGACTGAGCTGGGACCCAATCCACCAACTTGGGCTCAAAAATCCAGTGCTCTACCACCTTAAATCTGTGTCCTCAAATAGTTGTGCACTGACCAGCTGAGAGGACTGTTATAAACAAAGAATATATACCGAGGAAAGCAAGTTTTACGTGGCTGTTGGTATCGTGACCATAGCCAAGGGACTTGAATCCGAACTACTATTATTTTTAAAGTCTCATATGCATTGTTCGGAATTCGACTCGCGACCGTCTTGGTGAGAAACTAGAACTTGAGAATTACTAAATTACTAATTAGTAATGTAACATTTTTTTGTTGCTACATGTTTAAGGTCGCACTAACACATGAAAGGTTTTCGACGACGGAAGGATAGGAAAGGGGTAGGATTGGAAAGCTGGCGGCCGTGGCCTTAATTAAGGTACAGTCCCAGCATTTACCTGGTGTGAAAATAGGAAATCACGGAAGGTATTTTAACGCAATAATTACAAGCAACTACATAGGAATTCAGACGAAATTTAAAAAAAAAACTTTTAAATATTCCCTTACGGGCATCGTAACATAACTTCAATGCACTTACCCAGAAATTCACACAAAATTCTAAAAATATAATTTAAAACTGTCCATTACAAATAGTGTAGCATAATTATTGTGATTACAACACCATCACTGAGAAATCTGCAGGATACAGGAGTCTTGAATCTTACAGTTTTGAGAAAAGTCTCTAAGACTGCTACAGATTGTATCAATTATCAGTTCCCCATGGTAAGTAGCCACAATACCGAAGCTAAAATAACTCTATATGAGAAACATGTCAATAATGTAGAAGAGTTTACTTACCTAGGAAGTAAAATAACAGTTGACAGTAGAAGTAAGAGAAATCTGGTTAGTAGAATTAATTAAGCAAAGCCAGCCTTCACGTCTAACAACATCAACTTGAGACTAAGAAAACTGGTCAAGACATATGTGTGGAGCATGTTCTCTATTGAAATGAGACATGGATACTAGGCGTGACAGAGGAAGGGTCGGAGCATTCAAGTTATGGTGTTACAGAAGCATGCTGAAGACGTCCTTGACAGATTTAGCAATGAAGAAGTACTGAGAAGAATGGCACAGGCGCCATGCATGGCAAAATACTTGAGGAAAAGAAGGAATATATGGAATGGACACATAATCAGGCAGGGAAGTCGACGGACTACTTCCATACAAGGAACCCTTGTGGGTGGAGGTGGTAGAATAACACCCACGGTATACCCTGACTGTCGTAAGAGGCTACTAAAAGGGGCCCCAGGGGCTCTGAACTTGGGAGCGTGGGTTGGCGACCACGGGACATTAGCTTGGTGCTAGCATTTCTTCCACTCACTCGTGACAGGCTCCTCACTTTAATCTATCCTATCCGATCTCCCTTGGTCAACTCTTGTTCTTTTCAGACCCCGACGGTATTAGAGAACTCGAGGATTAGGGAGTCTTTCATTTTCACGCCCACCATGGCCCTTCTCTTTCTTTGGGCGATACCTTCATTTTTCGAAGTGTCGGATCGCTTCCATTTGTTCTCTCTGATTAGTGATATATAGAGGATGTTTGCTTAGTTGAAGTCCTACTTCCTCTTAAAACGATAATCACCACCACCACTACCATAGAAGGACCGAGCGAGTTGGCCACGCGGTTAGGGTCGCACAGCTGTGAGCTTGCATTCGAGAAATAGTGGGTTCGAACACCATTGTTGACTCCCCTGAAGATGCTTTTTCGTGGTGTCCCTTTTTCACACCATGAAAATGATGGGGATGTACCTTAATTAATGCCATCGTCGTCATAAGACTTACCTGTGTCGGTGCGACGTACAGAAAACCTAGCGTATTTTACATGATTTTGTAGAGGGAAGAAACTATAGAGGGAGGCCTGGGCTGAACCCCAACATCGAGCAACTAACGGAGGAGCTGAGCTGCCAATCTTACGTGGAGCTTATGTTGCTGGCACAAGACCTGACTCTTGGAGATATGCTATCAATCAATCCCAGGGTTGACAACTTGAGAAGGTCTGGTTCCATGGCTTAATGGTTAGCGCGCTGGCCTTCGGCCCTATGAGTCCCAGGTTCGAGTCCCAGACGGGTCTAAGATTTTAACTTTCATTGGTTAATTCCGATGTTTCAGGGGCTCGGTGTGTACGTGCCGTCTTCAGCATTTGATTTTTTTCTTTACAAATTGCCTTACGTCGCACCCACACAGGTAGGTCTTATGGTGACGATGGGATAGAAAAGGGAGAGGAGTGGGTAGGAAGCGGCCGTGGCCGTAATTAAGGTACAGCCCCAGCATTTGCCTGGTGTGAAAATGAGAAACCAATGAAAAACATTTTCAGGGCTGCCGATAGTGGGATCCAAACCTACTATCTCCCGAATGTAAGCACACATCTGTGCGCCCCTAACCCCACGGTCAACTCGCTCAGGAGCACTATAATTCATCACAGGTTGGGTCCCCTTCTCACAGACGCACTGGTCGCCTATCAGGCGTCAACTCGCAAGACCTGCGCCAGGCTTCTCCACACGAAAAACTTTAGAAGATTTACAAACGAATAACTGAATATAGTTTGTTTTCTGCGACCTTCTTTTTTAATTTAAGTGAATGATAGTTCCTGTTCATGTAGCAGGGCTTTTCTAGTCGACTGTTTAACTCTCCACAAGCTGGCATATTCGCACAGGGACTGTCGATAGGGGATCTCTACAGGCTATGCAAGTCTATAACAGTGCAGTTCAGAAAAATAATTCTTTAGACTTCTGTGTACCTCCAGGCCTGTTTCTACAACCATTCACCATCTTTGTGAAAACTCTCTAAATAACTTGCAATGCAACCTGTACCACAAAATGTACATCAAACCTTCTACATTAAACCCTATCTCACAAAACTAGAAGAAAATAGTGGTTCAGATATGAAATTACGTTTATTATTTCTTGTATTTTATTCGTGTAAAGATTAACTTGGGTTAAATATAAAATAGTGTTTCTTTCTCATTGTAAACGTATTTGAATAGTTTAGATATTAGGTTATCTATATATTAAGAAAATTTATGAAAACTAAAGTCAGTCAGTCCGGCCATTCTATCCGGTCGATTTCCTTCATTTTTTTTAAACTGAAAGGTATTCATGCACAGATTTGTCATCAGGTACTATAAATCACTTAACTTCCGCCTTCCTCAAATTATTCGATACCGCTAGTTTCAATTTTTTTGTCTCTTTGAAGCAATCATATCTTTGGTTCTAACTGAGGTGCGGGGTTATTTTTGGCCTAAGAACACTCAGTGGATCAAGCTCTTTCATTTCAGCTCTTAACTATTCAAATTGGTTGATTCTAAGGAAAGTTATGAGTGCACATTCAATTTGACGTCTCATTTCTTCAACACTTTTTCTCATTGAAGCAATCATATCTTTCATTCTAATTGAGGTACGCAGTTCTTTTTGGTCTAAAACTACTCAATGGATTAAGCGCTTTCTTTTGAGGTAATAACTACTTAAATTGGTAGATTCTGAGAAAAGTTATGAGTACATTTGTCTCCATGACGAAGATCTTTCAAGGACTTTTCAACAATTCAGCGCGTTATGTTGTTCCAAGGAACCTTTAATTCAATTTCTTTGTGTGATGTACTTTCAAGTGTTTTGTCGACATAATATTACATTCTATATACACAGCAGATCATGTGCTTTATTTCATTAACTCGAAACTTTGCAAATACATCCATGAGGATAGTAACGAACAACACCATACTTTGTACATTGCGGGCGGAGTCAGCGGGAAACTGCTAGTTAAGACTGATTTGAAACATTGAAAAATGAACACATGTAAACAATTTCCACTGTAATTGGGATTAGAAATCCTGTAATGCGCAGTAAGTAAATAAATAAATATCTTCTTCCTCCTGCCCCTTCTCTCAATGTATTGGTATTGGCAAATCATGTGAATTTGGTCAAGTTTTACGACCGGATGATCATACTGACGCCAACTCCATGTGGAGGGATGTATTCACTATTACATGTTTCTGTGGAGGTTAGCAATGTGTTCTGTTGTGTGTAGATGAAAATATGTGTATTACAACCAGCACAATCACTCGGTCCCTGAGCCAGAAGAATTAACCACACGCAGTTAAAATCAAGTCCAGGACTCCCTGAACCGAAGCCCAGTACGCTGACGACTCAACCCAGGACCCAGACAACATTGTACACGGCTACGAAGTAGCGCTTCTTTTCCTTCTAGCGTTAACCGTCTGCCGACCACATTTCTCAATGATCGCCGAACAAAGGATAGGAAATAAGGTATTTTAATATAACAGCAGAAACAGAGGAAGCTGTGTTAAGTGCTCTCTTTGAAAGAGAGTCTTCTTCCCTCTTTCTCCCCTGGGGACGAATCAACGAATTCCGTAGAATTATTCCTGTGTATAAGGAAGTTAACATAATTTAACGGGAATTTAATAAAGTTCCGTTTCTCTTGTCTGCACAGTTCTCATTAGGGAGGGAATAGCTCACTTTTTAATTACATCTACAACACTGTTTCCCTGGGAGCTTGTAAACCTGTCACTGTTAACCCCAAGGTCGACTCATGAATTCCTACCGGGTCACTCAAACCGCCTGATTTTCTGGTTGCAAACGGCGTAGTTAGGATTCTACTCAGAATGGTAATATTCCTTACTCTAACACTATAACTCCATAGCAAAGGAGATCGTCAGTTTTAACGGGGACGGTGGATGTGGTCCATAAGGTAAGTGAAATAAATAATACTTTAAATCATAAAGAAAATAATGTATTCTTTACAAATGATGGTGATGGTAATTATCGTCTTAAAAGGAAGTACAATTTCTAAGGTGAGCCGGATTTGAAAAGACAGAACCATACCAAAGAAAATAAAACTCCATCTGGCCAACGCTCTCGTCTTACCAACCCCGAACTACACCACCGAGACCTGGAGCCTGAAAAAAACCGACAGAAACAAGATCGAGACCTTTGAGATGTGGGCGTACCGGCGGATGCGGAGAATCTCTTAGACCGGCCATCGTACTACTGCACCGATCCTTTTTTCCAATCTGCTTGTTGCACCGGTACAGACAGGTCTTATGGTGACGACGGGATTAAGAGAGGGTTAGGAGTGGGAAGGAAGCGAGTGTGGCCTTAATTAAGGTACAGCCCCAGCATTTGCCTGGTGTGAAAATGAGAAACCACGTAAAGCCATCTTAAGGGCTACCTACAGTGGAGCTCGAACCTACCATCACCCGAAGGCAAGCTGATAGCTACGTGATACAAATCACACAGCCGCTTGCTCGGTGAATCGATCCTGGAAGAGCTGGGAATTAAAATAAGACGCTTGAAACGGATCCAACAGGCCTACCTCCGAAGAACAGGCGCAGTGGAAAGTTGAGCCAAGAGACCCAGAGGTAGGATGCCAATGAAATGGGTGAACCAGCTGTAGTCCGTATTTAGGAAGTCACTGCATGAAGCAACCCAAGTGGCAGGGACGAGAGAGAATAAGATAACTCACAGACTGAAACGCCACCACGCCCTCTCATGGACAAAGAAGTGAGGAGGGGGTCAAGAGGAGGAAGAAGAGACAACCAGGCGAACATCCTCTCTTAACGCTAATCAGTGGAAAACCTGGAAGAGGTCCGAGCCTTCGAGGAATGAAGGTATCGGCGAAAGGCCACGAAGACTTCGCAAACCTAGTAGCATCGGGGTCGGCAGAGAACAACAGCTGACTGAGGAAGGTCGGAAATGAAATATGAAAATGACGAGCCTGGCACAATAAAGAAGAGGCAAAGCCACGTTCATCTAGGGGCCTCGTGGTCGCCAACCCATACTCCCTAGTTAAGAGCCCCTGGGCCCCCTTTCAGTCACCTCTTATGACAGGCGGAGGATACAACGGATGTTATTCTACTGCCCCCACCCACAGGAGAAAGACAACCAGGACTTCTTTAGTTAGTTTTTAAGGAAAAAGGAGGCGGTAAGAATGGTAGGGGGTAAACCAAGACATTAATATGTCTAACAGATTAGAGTTGAAGTTAGGCAGAAATTAGAAGATTATCGCAGGATATGATGGCATGCACAGCTGAAGTGTGGATGACGGGGGAAAAGGTCACCTGGTCCGATTCTTGGTTCAGCACATTGACGATCGAGCGGCGTGTACGCCGGTTACCATCGTCGGCAAAGGCACTTGGTAGCGCGGTTGGACGGACACCCTTCCTCTCGTCGACCTTACGCGAAGTTTCCACTATTCCGAGTTTCTGTAGTGATTGATAATGTGGTGTGTTCTTTGTAGATAATATATAATGATTATTTCGTTTGGCTCTTCCTAGCCTGGTGAAGTCCTTGTAAGGCAGAACCGCCATCGGGGGTGGGCAGCATCAGCCATGTACTGTATGGGAATGCGGTTTTTTTTGTAGCGGCGGATAGTGTTACGTGCGGTATGTGAGTTGCAGGAATGTCTGCCACTTGGGCGACTGCCCCAAATGCAGATTAGTAGTGACTGACTGACTGACTGACTGACTGACTGACTGACTGACTGACTGATTGATTGATTGGAGGCAGTACACACATCCAGTCCCCGAACCAGGAGAAATAACCATTTAAGTTTAAAATCTCCGACCTAGCCTGGAATCGAACCCGGTGCTCTCTGGACCGAAGAAGACTACGCTGAACAATTTTCGTTGTGTTCGTTTTCCTAAGCTTATGTGTAATAGACTGCATATCCATATGTAGTTGGGAGGCGTGACCACTTTTAAGGAAAATAACGGATTGAAAGGGCATCGTCAGAGAGGCGCTATTGTTTCTTAAGCGACGTTATATAGATCGAGCGTATTTAAGCCAATCCCGTTTATATTCGTTTGAAGAAAGCGACGTTGTTTCACTATCCCTATTTTTAAAGAAAACTAGCTGAACGATTCCTTTCTTCGCTGTGGTCTTTGAAATATTCCGCTTGAGAACCACGGAAAACCACTTCGAGAATGGCTGAAGCGGAAATATAAACCCCTCTACTCAGTTGACTTCCTGAGGCTGAGTGGACCCCGTTCCAGTCCCCGTACCACTTTTCAAATTTCGAGGCAGAGCCTGGAATCGAACCCGGGCCTCCGGCGGTGCAACTAATCACACTAAGCAATACACCACAGAAGCGGACATTATTATTATTATTATTATTATTATTATTATTATTATTATTATTATTTCGTTTCGTTTCGTTTCGGCCGTATATGGACTACGTTTGACGATCTTTGCAGTATTTTTAGCCTTCTCTGCCTTCACTCTCTGCTAGAATACAACCTGTGACAAAGTTCGGTGAATAGTCCTGTACTATCAACATAGATGAACAATGCACGACAGTGACCTCACTGTCCTTCGAAATAGTCCCCTCCCATAACTATGCACTGCCGAGATCGGCGATACATGTCCTGGAAACTGCAAGAAGGCTTCCTTTGGGATGGTGTCCAATAGCCTCGTCACATTTCGTTCGATGTCAGGAATATCGTCAAATCTCTTTCTCTCTGCGTGACTTTTCGGCTCTGACCTTTTTGCGACGAGGGGATGCCGCAGAACGCCATTCCATGCTTTGTCGTTTCGTTTCAGGGTCGTACCTGAGACCAGGTTTCATCCTCAGTGACGATACAGTTCAAGAAATTTGGTGTCGCATTCGCCGTTTCGAAAAAAATCCTGTGAAGCCTCTAAACGTGCCTCCTTCTGATCGTCAGTCAAGTGATGCGGCACAAGACGAGAACACGTTTTCCTCTTCCCTAACTTCTGGGTAACGATTTGTCGCACGGATTCATGGTTAATCTACAGTTCATCCACTATCATGCGCAGAGTTAATCGCCGATCGTTCGTGATTAATAACCTCACCCTCTCAATGTTTTCGTCACTGATGGCGGTTGCCGGTCTTCCGCTACGGGGGTTGTCAGAAACACTTTCACGGCCCCCTCGAAAATGGGCGAACCACTCGTACACACACTTCAAGGACAGTGCTTGGTTTTCATAAACACGTATCAGCATCGCATGCGTTTCTTTCGGTGTCTTGCCAAGCCTTAAACAAATCTTTACATTGATCTTTTGGTCGTTCATGTTGCTGTTCGCAGTTCAGAACCAACACAATAACCACGCACAGTGTCAAACAGGTCTTACACGGCACACACACAATGCTCAACTGAGCAATGTTGGGAGCAGGTGGTCAAAACCTGCTGCTACGCAGGTGCAGCGTTGCGTGTCGCCAATGTTGCCGGATCGACCGTTCTGAATTCATTCACCGAAATTTATTGTCACAGGTTGTATTTTCATCCTTTCTAATACGTCCTTCGTCTGCTCTTCTATGTAGCACCTTCCTTTCCTCACTAACTTTCCCCCACTCTCCTGGAAACGGCGAAACTGTTTGACGAGTTGTCTAAATTGATTTCTGTCCATGATATAAACTTCCGGAACCCCAATCTTCGTTCAGGTACAACCTCACTTCTCGAAACCATTTCAGATGATCTCTCTTCCTCTTCCTGAAGAATTCAAAGATTTTCTTCGTTGATCTAGTATTTTCCATCCTCAACAAGTGCGCATAGAACTGTAACCTTCTCTTTCTCATCAGTTTAGCCACTCCTTCTGTTCTTTGATACAATTGTTAGGTTTGAATCTCCTCTCCCCATTATTATTATTATTTTTTATTATTATTATTATTATTATTATTATTATTATTATTATTATTATTATTATTATTATTATTATTATTATTATTAGCTACCAGTTGAATGAATGTTACTAATACTTTCTCTTTACAGATTTCTTTTCTTTTTTTTTTTGCTAGTTGCTTTACGTCGCACCGACATAGATAGGTCTTATGGCGACGATGGGATAGGAAAGGCCTAGGAGTTGGAAGGAAGCGGCCGTGGTCTTAATTAAGGTACAGCCCGAGCATGTGCCTGGTGTGAAAATGGGAAACCACGGAAAACCATCTTCAGTGCTGCCGACAGTGGGATACGAACCCACGATCTCCCGGATGCAAGCTCACAGCCGCGCGCTCCTAACCGCACGGCCAACTCGCCCGGTCTTTACAGATTTCATTGACATTTTACCCGCCACAGCGCAAGTCAAAACAAGAATTAATCATTTCAGCAAGGGAGTTTCCAGTTCAGAGAAGCAGGAATTATAATTAGCTGAGTAGGCAGAAACTACGCTACACCAAGTGGTATTTGCAGATCTGTGGTAACCTGGAACCAGGATTTGGTTTCATTATGCCGTACATAAACAATATTTAGTCAACGACAATAGCGCTAAGATTATGTGAACCAGTGTTTGACGGTCCCCAAACCAGAGCAGTACACAAGGGACTGTGGACTGCTAAACATTACAACTACAAACAGGGCTTCTTATTTACCTACACAAAGCACACAGACGAAGTAGATCCCGCAATCTGATACTGGATTTATGTACTATAGCAAAGTTGTGTCATGGAGGCTCATCTGAAACGACGGCCAGAACGCTGATCAATCAGCTAAGGAGCCGGACTTTGAATACATACAAATACATAAGCAAGACTCGGATTTTGATGACTCGACTTCTTTTAACTGGTGCCTCGTACACATTAACTTATGTAGAGGGTGATTGGAAACAACGTGAACCGTGGTCATACTGATAAACAATTCGAAATCTCGCGCCGTTATTTTATCAGCTTCTGAATTTAGCCAATGAGATCGCTTCGCGAGGCGGTGTTGCTAAATTTGCACGTCGTTTTTAAGACGGTTTGGGAGCCATGCCGAGAAATCAGCATTAAAAAAAAAACACACCGAGGGTTTCAGCCGATTTCACCGTGGTATACTTGCTATGGTGCAATGCTGACAGCAAAGAGGTCCGTGATCAAACTCCTCCCCTGCAGAAGATAACTTCTGTAACTGCAGCTGTCAAGCCGATCTTAAACTAAGTGCAGACCTAGCAACACTACCTCACAAAGCCCAATTGAATCCGCGAAGTGAAGCGATCTGATTGGTTAACATCAGCGGCTGATAAAATGACAACGGCACGAGACATGGAATTATTGTTTTCAAATTATTTGTCAGTATGACCAACCCTCGTTCATTTAACAGGCTTCATATTGTTTTCGTCCGCCCTGAATAAATCCTAACCATGGCCCGTTGATTACAGAAATGCGTAGTTATTTTTCACCATTTTTTAATTGTAAGTTTTTTATTTTACTTCATTATTATTTTTAATTTTCAGCATTTAATTACATTAAAGAATCAGAAGAAAATCTCGACTGTACACGAGAAAGGCTTCTTAAACAATGAGCTTTTCAATTTAGACGTTATAACAGAAGTGGAAATGGTACGTTCATTCGTCACCAGATGGCTCCCCGGACGCAGTACAGCACTAGCGTTCGAAGCGGAAGCTGACAGAACCATAATCAGTCTACGAGGGTCACATAACATGTGAACGTAACATATGACATTGACAAAACACAAGCCTGGAATGAAAGATCTGGCGATGAGGAACGTACGAATTAGGAAAACACCGAGACGAAATAGCAATAGTGAAGGGACAGCATCAATGGCAACATCAAAAGTTTCAGTACTCAGTTCGAAACCTGTGCAAAAAAAGTAACCTTATACATGGTGGGAAAAATAAAACTGGCCTGGAAAATACTTATAAGAAGACTGGCGTGGAATTAACCATTGTTAATGAACAGGAGAACTGACCATCGCAGGAAATACTGGAAACCGTGATTTCGATGCACCAATGGTTTGCCGTCACTTATCCAAGCGTTCACATCTCCCGCATGCTCTGCCCCGAGTACGCCGTTTCGTCATTACGTGTGAGTGAGTGAGTGAGTGAGTGAGTGAGAGGAGCAGAACGTGTTTAGTGACCAGTTGAATGCAATACAAAATGGTGCTCACGATAAAAACAGCGCATACTCATTGTCAAGTGTTATGCGAAGCACGATTCGTGGAAAACCTATGCGGAACTGTTTGCGCAAGAGTTTAAGACTCGAAGTGTTTTGGCAAAACCTCTAGCAAAGTCTTCAATGCAAAATTAAGTGACGAAATGGGCTCTGTAACGAATAAAAACCGTAACTATTACGAAAAGAGTTCGAACACCAGTAAACATTACTCGAGTGAAGGAAAGCCTAGAACGAAGTCCGACGAAAGCTCTATGCCGTGTATCTGTGCAAATGGGAATTGATAGCCATGTCAAAAAGGACCTGCATCTGTATCCTGACAAACTTACTGTTGTGCATGCGTTAAAGCGTGCAGACGAACCTTCGCACGTTGACCATACGGGAGGGTCAATTCTGTGTCAGTTTTATAAATATTTTCCAGGGCCCACCCGAAACAACCCCTACCCGAACTCTTTGGTAATCTACATCCCTAGAGAGCGACGAGACATTGCTTCTAATCTGGATGGGCTTGCGACGAGAGAGGGCATTAATATCACTGAAACAGGTACAATTTCACATTTCAGACAGATTTTTCAGTGTCCGAGTATTAACATGAACATATGTGCTTGTTAGTTTAATTTTACACATTGCGAAGTTTACTTATTCATTCGTGTGGCATTCACTTCATGTGTTAAGAATTCCAAAGATAAAGCTAACCACTGAAGGAAAATTATTTAACAATTCGGTGAGTTCTACAGATGGCCAGATACATTTCTGAGAAATGTATGAATTGAAAGGGGCAGCATATAAAAGATTTACCCTTCAGTAACATTTGGATCGCGACAAACACGTGGTTATCGAGAATATCAGTGGACTGCAGGGATTGCATAATATACGACATATACTCAGTTATTTTGCTTGTAAGAACTGCTTTTCAAAAAAGGACTGAAATGTTATTGTCCCAGGTGGTTCTGTACTAATTATTATTATTATTATTATTATTATTATTATTATTATTATTATTATTATTATAATGGCCGCCAAGCTGGAGTCATGAAGTGGAGCTCCGCGATCTTGACATCTTTTCTCGCGTTCTGTGTAGTGTCGGTGGGTATCAGGGAGTATTTGAGCATTTGATTGGTGTGGTGGTTGTGTGAACGTGTTATCTTGGGAATCAAGAGCTTGTTTTAATTGATTTGAGGGCATAATGTTATTTCATTTTATTGCCATAAACGCCTCCATGTTGGATTTAACTACAATTGCTCCATAGATAACTTACCAAGAGTGTATATTGGCTGCTAACCTTGCCCTAACAACCACCCACTCGCTAAATTTTCTTGGTCTCCATAGATACTACCAACTAGATATATCATTCCACTCTTCCACTGAGGCGTCTCTAAGGCAACAGATCTTAGCCTACTGCTGGGAGCCATCTTGGTGGTCTGTGATAATATAATAATAAACATCATAGCAGAACATCAGCTACCCGTTTGGACTAACAACCCTTACGGTGAAGGTGAATCAAAATGAATGATTCAACCGTCCCGGGCTCACGCCCACCAGCTAACATCAACAAGGTGGCGGATAAGGGGCTCACAGAAATGTGGGCTGGTTCTAAAACCACGGAAAGGAACCCTCGGACCAATAGTCAGCCCAGTTCCTGGGGGCTTTATAATACTGGGACACCCTCTCTCCAGGGGTAATAAGTATGGAGAGCCCTTGCCGGGGTTATGGTGAAGACCTCAACGGTTGACTTGGCAGAGAAGAAGTTCTTCGGTATGGCAAGTGAGGCGGAAGGGGCAATGAACCACAAATCCAGCCATGGTGTCTGTTCCCGCATCGGGCGGCTTGCTGGTCAGCGTCTGTTATCCCATGTTAGGGGCGGCTGTTAATGGAAGCTCTGGGACTTACAATCTCAGTTCTATATCTGCGAAGCAATTCTTGCTTCGCCACGTCTAATGATTAGACAGTTAACGCGTTATGGACTACCAGTTCATTGATGAAACTACTCCAGGTGGCAGCCCAAAAGGGAAATCCACCGCCACGATAAGTGGCGCAAGCAGGCCAAAGGGTTCTGGAGAGCCTGCACCACAACGCGAGGGGAAGTCGGAGTCCCCTGGGAACCACAGACTCAAGATGAAACGCAAATTCTGGCTAGGAACTCTGAACGTAAACTCACTACTTAAGGTCGGAAAATTGAAAGAACTAACAAAGACAATGGAAGAAAGGGAAATAAGAGTTTTGGCTGTTCAAGAAACAAGATACAGAGACGAGGACTTACTCGATACTGGAAAGTTTAGGATATTTAAAGGAAAACCAGCCATCATAGTGGACCAAACTAAATCTCTCCCACTATTCGGAACAGCATTCATTGTAGACAAGTGTTTAATAGACTCCGTTGTAGGTTTCGAGAGTTTCTCTGAACGCCTATCATTTCTGCATTTAGGATGTGGAAACAAAACGTACACATTAATCAATGTCCACGCCCCGACCAATGAAGACAACCGAAAAAAAGCAGACAAAGTTGATAGTTTTTGGGAGGAATTGGAAGATCAGATCTCCCGGATTCCCGAAAGAAATGTGAAGGTATTAATGGGGGACTTCAATGCTCAGATAGGAAGAGAGAAAAAGTTCAGAAAAATGGTAGGGGAATATCCGGCACACAGGCGGACAAACAGGAATGGAGAGAGGCTTATTGAGTTGTGCCGAGCCTTTAATCTACAACTCATGTCAACTAAATTCAGACACTTGCCAAGAAAACAAAAAACGTGGAGATCTCCCAATCCGATTCTGGGTGAATTCCAAATTGACCATGTGGCGATCTCTAAACAAGCGCAAAAAGAAATCATGAACGTGAAAGTATTACGAGGTGCCCAAGTTGATTCTGATCATTATTTAACCAAAATAAAGATGAGACTTCTCCCAGTCAGGAAAAGACGAAAGGAGAAAAGAGTACCAAGATACGATGTGGGAAGGTTAAAACTTAGTGAGGAAATAAAGCATCAATACCAAAAAGAGCTGGAAAACATGAATTCAGTAAACTGGGATGACATTCGAGACAATATTAAACATGCTGCAAGTAAAACCATTCTCTTGGCGAAACGAAAGAAACGTGAATGGTGGAATGAAACATGTGAAGATGCACTCTTGCGCAGAATGGAGGCATGGAAGAAATGGAGTTCCACCAGAAGGAACTGTGACTTGATTGCCTTCAGAGATCAAAGAAAATTGACAGCACAAACTTTCAGGCAAGCGAAAAGACAATATGAAACAGATCAGCTGAAGAAGACCTCAGAAGATTTCCAGAAAAATAACACCAGAAATTTCTATCAGACCTTTAAGTCACGGTTAAAAGGATATAAATCACCTGGTCTATGTTTTGAGGATGAAGAGAGTAAACTAGGAATGAACAATAAGGAAAACTGTCAAATTCTCGCCAGATATTTCAAAAGATTACTGAATTGCGACGGTCCACAAGAAAGACTGGCAATTAAGCGACCGCAAGTAACAATGCCAGATTCAAAACCACCTGACGAACGTGAGGTATCCAAAATCATCCAGGAGCTAAAAAATAACAAGGCAGCAGGTGAAGACGGTATTGTGGCAGAACTGCTCAAAATGGGAAATGCAGAATTAATCTCATCATTGACCCATTTATTTAAAATTATTTGGGAAACGGAAAGAATTCCAGAAGACTGGCTAACTGCTTTAATACATCCATTACACAAAAAAGGGAACAAGAAGGATGTCAATAATTATAGAGGAATTTCGCTGCTTTCGGTCCCATATAAAATGCTGTCTAAAGCCCTTCAAACCAGGGTTGAAGAAAGACTCGATGAAGAACTGGGCGAGTACCAAGCTGGATTCCGGAAAGGCAGATCATGCGCTGAGCAGATTTTTAATCTCAAGAACATCATAAAGTACAAGATGCTGGGACGAAGCAAATATGTTGTAGTCTTCGTGGATTTTAAGAAGGCCTACGATTCGGTAGATAGAGAGACGTTATTCGGAATACTGGAAGAATTTGGTGTGGACAGTAAAACAAGGAATATCATCAAGCAGACACTTACCAACACCAAGTCAAAGGTCAAGTTCATGGGTGAAATATCGGAGTCCTTTGAAGTCAAGACTGGTGTGAGACAAGGGGATGGACTCTCACCAATTCTCTTTAACTGTGTCTTGGAAAAGGTGATAAGGAAATGGAAAGAAGGAATCCCAGACAAAGAAGCATTCCGTATTGGAAGAGGGGCAGGTGCTATACGGATAGACTGCCTGGCATATGCTGATGATATCGCAGTCTTTGCCAGTGACATAGAAATAGCAAAGAAAAGAGTGGAACAACTCCATAGCATAGCAGAAATGACTGGACTGCAAATATCATACAGTAAGACTGAATTTATGACCAACATCAAAGAGGCTCCCCAAATGTTAAAGTTGAAAGAGGGGAAAGTCAAAAGAGTAAAGAGCTTCAAGTATCTTGGAGAAATAGTTCAAGAGAATGGATCAGAGAAGCTAGCTCTGATAGAACGAGCGAGAAAAATGGAAACAGCGTATCAGCTCACTAGAGACACCTACAACAAGAAAGCTTTGTCATATGGAGCCAAATTAAGACATCTGGACACAGTCATCAGACCTGAATGCTTATACGCAGCAGAAACATTGGACATGATTGGAAAGGGAGATCTAGAGAACATCAGAAAGAAAGAGAGGAAAATGCTCCGGAAGATCTTGGGCCCGAAAATGAAAGGTGGGGAGAGGAGACTTAGACCCAACAAAGAACTATACCAGAAGACAGAGGAAGTCGTGGTATTGATGAAAAAGCGAAGGCTTCAATTTTATGGACATCTACAGAGAATGGACACCAACCGTCTGACAAAAAGGATTTTCAGCTTCTTCAGCCTAAGGAAGACGGAACCAAAATGGTTTCGGGAAGTAAGGACCGACCTGGCCAGGATAGGAGTAGAAAAAGAGGACGTACTGGACAGAAACAAATTTAGACAAAAAGTGAAGGAGTTCAAGGGTTTTCAGGAGACTGGGGAAGAACTTGTGAAGAAGAAGAAGAGAACCTACACCGAAGAACAGAAGAAAGAAGTCAGTGCAAGGATGAAGAAGTACTGGCAGAATGTGAAGTCAGGACTGGTGAAAAATAACGTAAAGACTGTAAAACGTGGTCCATAGATGGCCTGAACGATAATTAATAATAATAATTATTATTATTATTATTGTACCGGGCGGTACACCTCCACGCCGCTAATTTAAAAATTGCGCCAGTTGAAACTCCTCTGCTGGAGGAAGTCTGAACTTTATCTACGCTATTAATTCTTTACCTTCTCAGAAGATGTCACCACGTGGAAAATTTTGAGTTTTTGAACTGTGTCATTTTTGATGTGTTTTTGTTTCGCTTGAAGTAAGAAGTGTGAACTTTCTCTTCTAGAGGACACTACTGAAGATCAACAATAGTGCACCCTAGTGCGGAGTCAAAGAATTATTTTGTTGGAGAAATTTTTATTTCAAATGTTTGTTTCTTGTTAAATTTCTTTCTGTTATTGTTTAAGTTGGCTGTATACCCCTCTTTTCCCCCTTGTTTTAGATTTATCCAATCCCGAATTTCTTTTAGTAATTTCCGACCAATCCGATGTATCTTCCCCCAACTTGAATATGTTTCTGTACCCTAGCCAATAAAGTAATTGTGGGCGGGTGTTTTCATTCCCCTAACGCCTAGAACCTTCCGCGAGAGGATATAAACTGCTGATTTTTGGGTCTCTGCGCCACTTCTGTTCCATCTTTCAGTGTGTAAAGTACATAGCAGGGGGCGGGAAGCGCCTCTTTCCTCGGCAGCGGTCAACAACAAGGTAATGGCCGATTAATAACTTCTTTCTTTGCTAGCTCAGCAGTTTAACTCTCGGGGCGGGTTCGAAGCGTTCCACCATGTAACCTTTTCCTAAATGTAACTACTCTTTTCATATATTTTCTTTTAAAGCTACATACTGGGATAGAGAGTGCTAACCCTCTCGAGCTCCCACTCATATTGTTTTGAGGTGAACTTATTTTTCTCAACCTATTCTTCGTTAACGTAAAACAAATTATTCTCTTTTTAAGTCACCTCTTTAGTATGGGATTAGCCCTTGTATTTACGGCCTAGTGCCAAGTAGGTCTTAATCAAAGTGTATTAGGAGTGCAAGTTCGCCTCCTCTCAAATTGTTATTTTAGAGGTCATTTAATTAACCTCCTTTTCATTTAATAGACCTCAGTAGATTGGGTATTTTACCCCTGTGTTTACGTCCGTTGAGGACAGCTTGAAGGTGGAGTTTGGTGTGGCCTGGGAGAGGCTTAAATTTGAGAGCGAGTGGCTCTTTTGAAAATTGAGTATTGTATGCCTCGTGGAGGCTTTTCAGTGTAATTTGGAGCAAGGGCTCCTAGGCATGAATGGGGTTTCCTGCCCCTCTGTTGAAACTTGTGTCTGTGGGGTAAAACTGAGCAGATTGCCCTAGCATTGTGCAGTCAGGGCGCGAAGCCCAAATCCTGTAAATATTGTAACTACCCTGTGAACTTGCTACTTTGTACCTGCCATGCTTGTTATTTCTTTGTTTTGAAAAGAAAATATAACCTTGTTAAATTTTAAATTAATTTTACTCTTAGTAGCTTGAGACCTGTTCACCACCCCGCACCTTCTTTCACGCATAACTACCACAAAAACTTGGTAACAAGTGGTAGCAGAGCGTGGTTGAATGGGTCTCAATTTAGCCCCTTTTGACGGCTAAACATTGTTTGTTCCGAACCCTAACCATTTTTTCAGTTGCTGGAATTTTTGAGTTTTTCAAAATCGTTCTGTCATCATGCCCGGCCCTCGCGATGTTCTCCATCTTAACTATCTGCGCAAGGAGGAGTTGATTTACGAATTGACTATTAGAAATGTGCAATCTGGAGGCACGGTTGCAGTAGACAAAAATAAGCTTAGAGAGTCCCTTGATTTGCCCATTTCCATCCCCACCTTGGGAGAGAAAGAAATTGACGACTCTCTTTCCACGATCACGGAGAATATTACTGGGCTAGCTTCTGTAGTTAGTTTTTTTGATGAAAATGATCCTTCTCCTAATCAAATTAAGCGTGTGCAAGCTAGGCTGTTTCATTTTTCAAATAGAGTTAATGATCTGTTGTCTCTAAAGTTGAATGACGTTCAGAAGAAGGAAGCTAGTACGCTGCTTGAAAATATGTCTGAATTATCTAGCAAGGTCACTCAATTGTTAACTGGGGAGGTTCCTCCCAAAACTGATCAACCCGTCACGGTGAATGTAGGTAGCGGGGAAGAGCCTCATAAGGGAGAAGTCAATAGGAAAACCATTGCTGCTCAAACAACCTCTGCCCCATTGGACGAGTCTGAACGCCGTAACTCATTAAATAATGTACGTTCTGAATTAACTACTTTGCCATTGAAACCTTTACCTACTATGTCACCCGGGTTTAGTAGCTTGCCTCATCCCTTGGCAATGTTGCTCAGAGGTATCTCTAAGTTTTCCGTTAATACCACCAGTGACGTAATTTCATTTTTAAGATTTCTAGTTGAATTTCAGGATCATGCCCTTGTTTTTTCTCTTTCTCCATGTCAAATTTTGCAAATTATCTATCCGTATGCTATTGGTATTCTCTCTGATAAAATCGTAAGAGCCATTGCCGAGCAATCATCTATTGAGGATTTTCATGCACACTTGCTTGCAAATTTTATTCCCGCCCGTGCGAGGTCATCTCTGATTCAGAAGTACTATTACCGTGTACAACGCTTGGATGAAAACTTGGCTGATTTCATACAGGACATTAAGTTTTATACTAGGGTGTTTGCTCTTCATTTTCCTGAAGATCAGATTGTACAGGCTATTGTAGAAGGCATTTCACCATCTTATAGGTCATACTTGTGTTTCGCGGCGTGCCCGCAAACTTTCTCTGAACTTGAAGCGTTGGCCGTCTCAGCGGAAGGAGTTAGGTACGCCGATTCCTTGCGTGTGGCAAAAGAACCCCCTCCTTCGTTTAGTAATACTCGGCCTCCACCTCGCCGACCAGTCACACCCCGTAAATGTTATGCTTGTGGGTCGCCTGACCATCTGCGCAATAAGTGTCCACTGATCAAGTCTAGTAGGGCAAATAATGGAGCTGGGTCAGCACAAGGCTGTTTTAAATGTGGGGCTTTCTCACATATTGCCAAGAACTGCCCAAACTCGAATAGCACCCCCTCCTGCTCAACTTCTGGTGCAGATTCTACCTATGCCAATAATAATAAGTGACTAGTGGCTTCGGCTGAGTCGACTAGTCCATCTTCCCGAGACTCAGCCCCTGGTAAACAGGTTGTAAATTCAGGGAACGAGCAATTTTCAAATTTATCTTTTGAAGGTCCCAAAGAGTGTCTTAGGATTGCGGCGGATTTCCCCGCACCTGTTCCTTTTCTTAAGATTGAGCTAAATAACGAGCCTATAACAGCTCTCTTAGATTCAGGCAGTGTTTGTTCGATTATTTCGGCTGAATGGTATTCTAAATTGAAATCGGTTTGTAAACTACCTGACTATGTCTCATCTCCTGTTCAATATGTTTCGGCTAATTCATCCCCATTAGAAATTCTAGGTTCCTTATTGGTCAAAATTCGTATTTTTAAATTCACATGGAAAGTTAAATTGTTTGTGGCCAAGCTCTTGTCTTGCCCCATTATATTGGGAGCGGACTTTATTTCTCACACTGGTCTTGTGCTCGATCTTCAGAGTAGGTCTTGCACTTTCAAATTTGCCTCTAATTGTAACATCCCTCTATTAAAGTGTAATTCTGTATCATGTTCATCTATTTCGCCTACCCAGGATGAGATGTCGTTAGACCTTAGACATCTACCTGAGGAGCAGGCTGATAGTATTCGTAAGCTGTGTCAGTCGTTTCCAGAGGTGTTCTCGGATACTCTTGGTGTTACTGACCTTATTGAATACAAAATTGAGGTCACTGATTCGATTTCTGTCCGTTTTCCACCGTATAGGCTATCTCCACCTAAAATGAAGGCTCTGAAAGAAATTATCGATCAGATGTTGAAGGATGGTATTATTAGGCCCTCTAAGTCAGCGTATTCTTCGCCTATTTTTCTAGTTCCGAAACCCCAAGGAGGCTTCAGGCCTGTCATTGATTATAGGGCTCTCAATCGGAAGGTGGTGTTGCAATCTGTGCCCCTTCCTGACCTTCATTCTTGTTTTTCATGCTTTCGTAAGGCCAAGTTCTTTACTATCTTGGACTTGAATCAGGCCTATAATCAAATTCCCCTTGCCGAAGAGTCTAAACATCTTACAGCGTTTGCCACGGACTGGAACTTATACGAATACAACCGCGTGCCTTTCGGGCTCCCCACGGGAGCAGATGTACTCACTAGGCTACTAGATAGGGTCTTCTCCGACATCAAATTTGAGTACTTATATCACTACTTGGATGATGTCGTCGTATTTTCAGAGACTTTTGAGGAGCATCCAGATCATCTGCGAGAAGTTCTCGATCGCCTTCGTAAGGCTGGGTTAACTGTTAAGTTGTCCAAGGTTGCCTTTGCTAAGCCCTCTATGTCTTTCCTAGGGCACATTGTGTCACCTGATGGTGTAGCCATCGATCATTCTAGAACACAGGCCATCCGTGATTTTAAACCTCCCAAGGACATTAAAGGCATCGCCAGGTTTATTGGTATGGTGAATTTCTTCAGAAAGTTCATTCCTAACTTTGCTAATAGAGCGGCGCACTTAAACCTTCTTCGTAGGAAGAGCATCAAATTCGAGTGGGGACCTTCTCAACAAGCCGCTTTTGAAGATCTTAAATTGGCTCTCTGTAATGCCCCTGTACTTGCTATGCCTGATTTCTCGAAGAAATTCATCGTCCAAACTGATGCGTCGTCGTCAGCAGTAGCTGCAGTCCTTCTTCAAGAGACTGAACTAGGGAGGCGACCCATCGCCTATGCATCTAGGACATTGTCGGCTCAAGAAGCCAAGTATTCCATATATGAGCTCGAAGGTTTGGCAGTCTTATTCGCCTTAGAGAAGTTCCGTCTCTATCTGGAACATGTTAAATTCGACCTGGAGACAGATAATCAAGCCTTAAGCTGGGTCTTAGGTAGGCCGCGTCGTACTGGTCGCATAGCCCGCTGGGCCATCCGTATTTCTGCCTTCCAATTCGATGTCAGGCATATCAGAGGTACTGAAAATGTTGTTGCTGATGGACTCAGTCGTATGTTTTCTAACGACGTCGAGACCCATGACCCGGTCGACAGTTCATCACCTCCCGAGTCCATACTATCTGGTGTTAATGCCATCTTAACAGATGCTCCCATGCTTTTTAGGGATATCGAGAAATACCAACATGAAGATCCGACGCTGGCTCCGATAATGGAAACCCTTTCTTCTGGGGAACATGTTGTCCCTTATGTTCTGAGGAATGGTGTTTTATGTTGCCCTTCGAGGCATGACAAGATGATGAAGGTTGTCGTTCCAGCTGTTCTTGTGCCTATGATCTTCAAGTACTATCATGAGACCCCATTAGGGGGGCATCTTGGAATCTTTAAAACTCGTGAAAAGATTCGTGAAAGGTTCATTTGGAAAGGTATGGACGGTGAAATCCGTAAACTAGTAAAGGCTTGTAAATCCTGTTTGATTAGTAAACCAACCATGTCCACCAAGGTAGGCCTTTTGTCTTCCCATCAAGCGTCGCGCCCCATGGAACGCCTGTACATTGATTATGTAGGACCCTTCCCCCAGTCAAAGGGTAATGCTAACAAGTTCATCTTTGTATGCGTAGATGGTTTTACCAGATTTTCTTGGTTATTTCCGCCTAAGCTGGCTACCGCTCAGTCCACCATTACTTGCCTAAATTCTATTTTTGCTTCTTTTGGTCCGTGCCAATATATTGTGTCTGATAACGCTAAGGCGTTTACATCAAATCTTTTTCGTAAATTCTGTTTTGATTTATCCATCTCTCATGTAACTACTTCCGCTTATTACCCTCAACCATCTCTGGCTGAACGGGTTAATCGTAATCTCAGGTCCGCACTTATTGCCTATCATCATGAAGATCATTCCAGGTGGGACACGTCCCTGCATTGGTTAGCTTTTGCTTTGAATTCGGCGGTTCATGAATCACATAAATTCACTCCAGCCTCTTTAATGTTCAAATTTGTTCCCAACTCGCCGCTCTCTAACCTCTGGTCTCTGAGTGACATTCTACCCGAGACAATAGATCCGGATAATATTAAAGATCTTTGGAAGAAGGCTAAAGCCAATCTTAAGGTATCTCATGAAAAGGTTAGGGAAAGGTATGATCGTGGACGGAGACCCACCCCTTTGAATGTAGGTGACCAGGTGATGGTCAAGAACTTTGTTCCCGCGGGCAAGCTTGCCCCCAGATTTCATGGGCCTTGTATCATTCTCGATTTTCGTACGCCAGTTACGTTGTTAGTAAGCAATCCAGCCACCGAGAGGATATTTAGGGTTCACCTGTCACAGGTGAAACCGGTGTAATTTCTGTGTTAACTTGCTTCATATTATTGTGAAAGGGGATATGAAGGTTATATTTCTTTTGAGTTTTCAATTTCTAGGCATTCTGCCCCTTCTATAATATTTTGTTTTATATGTAAGCATTTGTGTGAAACCTCCCCCGATTTGTTAAACTGCCATCCTGTCCTTGCCTCGGCCATTACCACGCTCCCGTCTCCTGCTCCAATACACACTGTGGCTTGATTAGATTAAATGCCATGGATATTTGCACGCCGCTGGCCCCTCTACCTCTCCAACAAGACTGTGCCCTCAAAAAATGATGATGGTCCAACAATATTCTGCCGCCTAGCTTTAATGTTTCAGTGCCCCCGCAGCCGCGCGGCGCTGTGCCGCGACTGGGTTCGAGGACGGGCCCCCTCGGCCCCAGCGAGGACGACATGTGCACGGCGAGCCGGAGCTCTCCTCGCGGCCAAGGCTGATGTGCGGCGCACGACCTGCTACTTGCCCGCAGCCTGTATTCCTTCACCGCGGGCGCGGCGTGTTTCAACACCACTGCTCCCCTCATAGTGCGGGTGAGCGGTATCTCAGGGTACTTGAGGGGTCCGAGCGGCCTCCTTTGGACGCAAGCTGCAACGGCCGGTCTGGCCATCCAACTTCATCAACATCAACTACATGAACAGTTACTATAAGCATTGACTACACTTGGGAATTCAACAGCAATATTTGGTGGACATTGCAAAATTTTTCATCACTTTTAAGTATTAAAAGTTTATCTTCAGAACTCAACTTCTACAAACATAAAGACTGTACTTCACCTGCAACAACAAAATTTTGAAACTGAATCAAACCAAATTAAGAAAGTCTTATAAATTTTTTTTGGCAATTAATCTCCATATCTACATCAAACTTGGACCTTGTTTTCAAACAATTTTATGTGTCACCCCTGGAGGAACTTTTGGGGGGGGGGAGGTCTGTACCGGGCGGTACACCTCCACGCCGCTAATTTAAAAATTGCGCCAGTTGAAACTCCTCTGCTGGAGGAAGTCTGAACTTTATCTACGCTATTAATTCTTTACCTTCTCAGAAGATGTCACCACGTGGAAAATTTTGAGTTTTTGAACTGTGTCATTTTTGATGTGTTTTTGTTTCGCTTGAAGTAAGAAGTGTGAACTTTCTCTTCTAGAGGACACTACTGAAGATCAACAATAGTGCACCCTAGTGCGGAGTCAAAGAACTATTTTGTTGGAGAAATTTTTATTTCAAATGTTTGTTTCTTGTTAAATTTCTTTCTGTTATTGTTTAAGTTGGCTGTATACCCCTCTTTTCCCCCTTGTTTTAGATTTATCCAATCCCGAATTTCTTTTAGTAATTTCCGACCAATCCGATGTATCTTCCCCCAACTTGGATATGTTTCTGTACCCTAGCCAATAAAGTAATTGTGGGCGGGTGTTTTCATTCCCCTAACGCCTAGAACCTTCCGCGAGAGGATATAAACTGCTGATTTTTGGGTCTCTGCGCCACTTCTGTTCCATCTTTCAGTGTGTAAAGTACATAGCAGGGGGCGGGAAGCGCCTCTTTCCTCGGCAGCGGTCAACAACAAGGTAATGGCCGATTAATAACTTCTTTCTTTGCTAGCTCAGCAGTTTAACTCTCGGGGCGGGTTCGAAGCGTTCCACCATGTAACCTTTTCCTAAATGTAACTACTCTTTTCATATATTTTCTTTTAAAGCTACATACTGGGATAGAGAGTGCTAACCCTCTCGAGCTCCCACTCATATTGTTTTGAGGTGAACTTATTTTTCTCAACCTATTCTTCGTTAACGTAAAACAAATTATTCTCTTTTTAAGTCACCTCTTTAGTATGGGATTAGCCCTTGTATTTACGGCCTAGTGCCAAGTAGGTCTTAATCAAAGTGTATTAGGAGTGCAAGTTCGCCTCCTCTCAAATTGTTATTTTAGAGGTCATTTAATTAACCTCCTTTTCATTTAATAGACCTCAGTAGATTGGGTATTTTACCCCTGTGTTTACGTCCGTTGAGGACAGCTTGAAGGTGGAGTTTGGTGTGGCCTGGGAGAGGCTTAAATTTGAGAGCGAGTGGCTCTTTTGAAAATTGAGTATTGTATGCCTCGTGGAGGCTTTTCAGTGTAATTTGGAGCAAGGGCTCCTAGGCATGAATGGGGTTTTCTGCCCCTCTGTTGAAACTTGTGTCTGTGGGGTAAAACTGAGCAGATTGCCCTAGCATTGTGCAGTCAGGGCGCGAAGCCCAAATCCTGTAAATATTGTAACTACCCTGTGAACTTGCTACTTTGTACCTGCCATGCTTGTTATTTCTTTGTTTTGAAAAGAAAATATAACCTTGTTAAATTTTTAATTAATTTTACTCTTAGTAGCTTGAGACCTGTTCACCACCCCGCACCTTCTTTCACGCATAACTACCACAAAAACTTGGTAACAATTATTATTATTATTATTATTATTATTATTATTATTATTATTATTATTATTATTATTATTATTATTTGATGACAATTATTAAGTTTAATTGCATTCACTCCATTACGATTTATATATATCCTCATATTTTGGGGTCATTTCCTCTCTCATTTAAAGTCATTTTTAATGATTTTATATCATTTTATGGGTCATTTTTGGCATATGTTTGGTCATCAAAAGCAACATTAAAGGGCAATTCATTCAAAGCCTAATAATAATAATAATAATAATAATAATAATAATAATAATAATAATAATAATAACTGAATGGAAATGTACTTTTCAGAAACCTTGCTTTGAACATTTCAATCCTTGCATTTTAATAATAATAATGTTATTTGTTTTACGTCCCACTAACTACTCTTTAAGGTCTTCGGAGACGCCGAGGTGCCGGAATTTAGTCCCGCAGGAGTTCTTTTACGTGCCAGTAAATCTACCGACACGGGGCTGTCGTATTTGAGCACCTTCAAATACCACCGGACTGAGCCAGGATCGAACCTGCCAAGTTGGGGTTAGAAGGCCAGCGCCTTAACCGTCTGAGCCACTCAGCCCGGCTCCTTGCATTTTTATGATGAAAGAACGTAATTTATGATTCTTATTCTTTGAATGGTTCGTGTCACTTTTTTTTTTTTTTTTTTTTTTGCTAGGGGTTTTACGTCGCACCGACGCAGATAGGTCTTATGGCGACGATGGGATAGGAAATTACTAGGAGTTGGAAGGAAGCGGCCGTGGCCTTAATTAAGGTACAGCCCCAGCATTTGCCTGGTGTGAAAATGGGAAACCACGGAAAACCATTTTCAGGGCTGCCGATAGTGGGATTCGAACCTACTATCTCCTGGATGCAAGCTCATAGCCGCGCACCTCTACGCGCACGGCCAACTCGCCCGGTATGTGTCACTTTTTATTAGAAAAGTAATCAATTTTTCAAATTTTACGTTATTAAATATTTAAAAAAAAGTTAAATTACTTGTGTCAAATAAAGGTGTTCACTTTATGCTTTTTACATAAATACAATGTCCGCCTCTGTGGTGTAGTGGTTAGCGTGATTAGCTGCCACCCCCGGAGGCCCGGGTTCGATTCCCGGCTCTGCCACGAAAATTTGAAAAGTGGTACGAGGGCTGGAACGGGGTCCACTCAGCCTCGGGAGGTCAACTGAGTAGAGGTGGGTTCGATTCCCGCCTCAGCCATCCTGGAAGTGGTTTTCCGTGGTTTTCCGTGGTTTCCCACTTCTCCTCCAGGCGAATGCCGGGATGGTACCTAACTTAAGGCCACGGCCAACACCTGCCAAGTTGGGGTTAGAAGGCCAGCGCCTTAACCGTCTGAGCCACTCAGCCCGGCTCCTTGCATTTTTATGATGAAAGAACGTAATTTATGATTCTTATTCTTTGAATGGTTCGTGTCACTTTTTTTTTTTTTGCTAGGGGTTTTACGTCGCACCGACGCAGATAGGTCTTATGGCGACGATGGGATAGGAAATTACTAGGAGTTGGAAGGAAGCGGCCGTGGCCTTAATTAAGGTACAGCCCCAGCATTTGCCTGGTGTGAAAATGGGAAACCACGGAAAACCATTTTCAGGGCTGCCGATAGTGGGATTCGAACCTACTATCTCCTGGATGCAAGCTCATAGCCGCGCACCTCTACGCGCACGGCCAACTCGCCCGGTATGTGTCACTTTTTATTAGAAAAGTAATCAATTTTTCAAATTTTACGTTATTAAATATTTAAAAAAAAGTTAAATTACTTGTGTCAAATAAAGGTGTTCACTTTATGCTTTTTACATAAATACAATGTCCGCCTCTGTGGTGTAGTGGTTAGCGTGATTAGCTGCCACCCCCGGAGGCCCGGGTTCGATTCCCGGCTCTGCCACGAAAATTTGAAAAGTGGTACGAGGGCTGGAACGGGGTCCACTCAGCCTCGGGAGGTCAACTGAGTAGAGGTGGGTTCGATTCCCGCCTCAGCCATCCTGGAAGTGGTTTTCCGTGGTTTTCCGTGGTTTCCCACTTCTCCTCCAGGCGAATGCCGGGATGGTACCTAACTTAAGGCCACGGCCAACACCTGCCAAGTTGGGGTTAGAAGGCCAGCGCCTTAACCGTCTGAGCCACTCAGCCCGGCTCCTTGCATTTTTATGATGAAAGAACGTAATTTATGATTCTTATTCTTTGAATGGTTCGTGTCACTTTTTTTTTTTTTTTTTGCTAGGGGTTTTACGTCGCACCGACGCAGATAGGTCTTATGGCGACGATGGGATAGGAAATTACTAGGAGTTGGAAGGAAGCGGCCGTGGCCTTAATTAAGGTACAGCCCCAGCATTTGCCTGGTGTGAAAATGGGAAACCACGGAAAACCATTTTCAGGGCTGCCGATAGTGGGATTCGAACCTACTATCTCCTGGATGCAAGCTCATAGCCGCGCACCTCTACGCGCACGGCCAACTCGCCCGGTATGTGTCACTTTTTATTAGAAAAGTAATCAATTTTTCAAATTTTACGTTATTAAATATTTAAAAAAAAGTTAAATTACTTGTGTCAAATAAAGGTGTTCACTTTATGCTTTTTACATAAATACAATGTCCGCCTCTGTGGTGTAGTGGTTAGCGTGATTAGCTGCCACCCCCGGAGGCCCGGGTTCGATTCCCGGCTCTGCCACGAAAATTTGAAAAGTGGTACGAGGGCTGGAACGGGGTCCACTCAGCCTCGGGAGGTCAACTGAGTAGAGGTGGGTTCGATTCCCGCCTCAGCCATCCTGGAAGTGGTTTTCCGTGGTTTTCCGTGGTTTCCCACTTCTCCTCCAGGCGAATGCCGGGATGGTACCTAACTTAAGGCCACGGCCGCTTCCTTCCCTCTTCCTTTCCTATCCCTTCCAATCTTCCTATCCCTCCACAAGGCCCCTGTTCAGCATAGCAGGTGAGGCCGCCTGGGCGAGGTACTGGTCATACTCCCCAGTTGTATCCCCCGACCAAGAGTCTGAAGCTCCAGGACACTGCCCTTGAGGCGGTAGAGGTGGGATCCCTCGCTAAGTCCGGGGGAAAAACCGAACCTGGAGGGTAAACAGATGATGATGATGATGACATAAATTCCATTCAAATATTTTCAGTATCTTTTGAATTACAATGATATCCATGTGCACAAATGTGGGTTACAGGAAATGAGCAACAAGCATATTACAAAGTGGGATATTTGCAAACATATATTTTGTTTTTATTTTTTGCTAGTGGCTTTACGTCGCACCGACACAGATAGGTCTTATGGCGACGATGGGATAGGAAAGGTCTAGGAGTTGGAAGGAAGTGCCCGTGGTCTTAATTAAGGTATAGCCCCAGCATTTGCCTGGTGTGAAAATGGGAAACCACGGAAAACCATCTTCAGGACTACCGACAGTGGGATTCGAACCCGCTATCTCCCAGATTGAAGCTCACAGCCGCACGACGCTAACCGCAAGGCCAACTCGCCCGGTAAACATATATTTTGAAGTAATGGTGATAATTTTAAAAAATCACCAGATTACACAGAAGTACATAAGTCCTGTGGGCTGGTCACGTAGCGAGAATATTAGAAAATACAGTGCCCAGAGTTCTTTGACGTGCCAGTAAATCTATCGGCACGAGGCTGACGTATATGACCAACTTCAAATAGCACAGGGCTCACGTTAATATCGATGTTAGAATAATGTGACTTATTCAATATATCAATACAATGCATCCTTCAACCTACATCTATCAAGAAAATCTGTTTATATCTGCGGTGTCTCAATTTGCTGAAGTAATTTTAACAGAGCTTCAATCAATACGTTATCCATTCCTCTACAGAGCAGCCTAAGGTCAGATGACCGAGAACGTCCAACTCTCTTAATGGATTGGCCGACACAGTCCCAGTGTGTCCGTTTGCATTAATATCCGCTCTCCATCTTGTTGCAGGATTTACGATAGTTTTAGCAAGTAATTTACTGCTCTTCCAAATCTCTGAAATTTATCAAATCCACGTAGATCTAACAGTCAGAAAGATCGTACATTTGTCATTTTCTAGAATAAGGGACAACTGCAAAAAGTAACGACTCTGTATATAAAAGTCACGTGACAGACCTGTAAAAGTAATCACCTATTAACTTTCTGAAACTGCACAAGAATACGGCTGGGTAGCTACCTGAAAATCAATCTAGTGAACTAGGTTTGTAACCTGTGACTGACGAAAATCTACAGATTTATATACAAATTAGATGAAATAGATACTAATAATAATAATAATAATAATAATAATAATAATAATAATAATAATAATAATAATAATAATAATCACATGGCCTCAGCTACCGTGTGCAGACATTTCAATTTGACGCCATCTAGCTGTCTGCTCGTCAATTTCGACGTTCCGTTTTACTCTAGGCCCACTAGATGGCAGAGCAGTAAACCGAAACTCTCTTGGGCGTCTATGGCTGAGATTTAATGAATTTTGTCGGGTAAACACCAAATGTGTCACCAGAGATATTTTACATGCCGACATAGTACGACATGGAGTGTCGAATGGACTTTTTTTCCGCCCTTCAAAAATCCGACTACCTCTGCCGGGTTTGAACACGCTATATTGGGATCCGGAGGCCGACACTCTACTACTGATCCACAGAGGCAGCTGAAATAGATATAAATTTAGAACAGATGTAATGAAGCCGCTTTTAACACAGCCAGAAAAAGTTAATACAATAACAAGCCAAATGCACCCTTATAAACACTCACATTGAGCGGGACAATAGGACGCTTTCTTCTCATTCAATTTCTAGCAGATATTAATGTTGCTCATTACTTATTTATAATAACACGAAACTAGTTAGAGTTGTGTATTTTCATTTCTGCGTAACTATAAAAACGCAAAACGCATACCTAATTCTCCTTTTTATACTCCAAGGTATTTTATAGAGGGTACAAGAAACACCAACTACTTGTATTGTAGACATATCCGCCCAGTTCAAGAGAGGTTCTTTTACTTCCTTTTTTAACTCAGATTACCTAATGCCTATTGCTCACGGTAAATAGTTTCGTAAAATTTGTTGTACAATTAATTTTATAAAAATTTAGTGAAAACAAGTTGTGTTGCTCACAGTAAAATTATTTTATAAAATCCGTGGAAGCATCAGGATGGCCATCTATTAATCACTTCTGAACTAAGATGTGTATGTGCTGCCATCTATCGATAATCATTTAAACCAGCAACAACTTACAGTGTGTTTGAGAGTATGGCTCCAACAAACAAAGCAAAACCTGCTGCTTTAGCTGCAATTTTATGTTGTACAGTTGTAAAAAGGAAGAAAAGAAATGCCAGGAAATGCTGGACTCGGGATTGGATCAAAAGAAGAGAAGAAGGTAGAGGATTGCTGTCCTTGGTCGAAAATTAGTTGAGGTTAAAAGACCAGCATTCAAATAGGAATCGGCGATTGTGTTTTCTGCCTCTCTTCTTGCATTTCTGTTGTGGTAAAGTGGCGTTTTAACCTCGTACAAACATGGATATTTCTGGTGTTCGTCCAGTAAAACACTAACAGTTTCCTTAGTCCATCCGGATCCTGCCATTTTAGAAAGAAGTGTTTGTTTACAATCGAGCTTCACAATCTTCTCACGACGTAGCGCCAGCATCAACGTGATGTCAGCTTCGCTGATTGGTTCGTTTCGTAAAATTAATTTTACGGAACAGAACATGTCCTATTTTATGAAAAGTTTTATCAAAGGTTTAAAAAAAAACTTGAATTTGACCGTGAGCAACATAAATTTTATAAAATTAAATTATTGTACAATAAAGTTGACAGAAAATTTTACCGTGAGCAACGGGCATAACACTTAGCAATCCTCCTCAAAGTACTCTTCGCATTGGTTGGTACACCGTTCTCATTAGTGTTTCTATCTTTGGGCCCAGGCACGAAACGTTAGGCCACACCTCTCCTTGCGAACTTTGTTTCATTTCCTCTTCTGTTGCAAATCTTTGTCCTTTATGCATAATTATCATCTTAGGAAATAAAAAAAGAGTCCTGCAATGGTCAGACTGTAAAAGTACAGAGGATGAGAAACCACAGTGGTTATGATTTTTGCTTAAGAACTTGCGCCTGTCTTGAAGGAACCATGAATTATCTCTTTTCCAGAATTGGTTTTGCTTTTCACAATTTCTAATAGACGTCCCAATATATTCTACTGTACCAATTGCTCATAGATAATCTCCTTGAATATTGTATTTTAAAAAACGATAGGCATGATTTTCACACTTGACCTGATCCGATGAACTCTCAGTAGCCCCGAGAAGACTTTTGCTCCTACTGTGGTGATTGAACTTCGGTTTCAATATCAAAACATGTTTCGTCATCAGTTGTTGTTATTATTATGGTAGGGAACATACAGTATTATTCACATCTGTGTGATCCCAGAATTCTTGGCAAATCATGAAGTTGTTTTCTTTCTGCTCGCGAGTCGTCAGCCTTAAAAAGAATTTCGACGCAGCATGACGTCTGTCAGGATCTCAGGACTTGATCTGGCAGAATAATATTGCACTTTTCTTTCACCTACTTGACAGTCAGTGTGTTCCTCCAGAAGCACATTCTTGTTAATTCTCGCTATATGAGAGTCGTCGGTTGATACTGAAGGGAGTCTTGAATGAGGGTAATCATCAACCTCCCCCCCCCCCCCTAACCACTTTTAAATCGAGTTAACGAGTAATTGCACCGGATGGGCTTAAAAATCATCAAATGCTGAAGCATCATTTGAGGTGTCTCAGAAAAGATTTGACCAAATCTGTCTCAAATGTTGACACTGAACCGTTGTTCAGCGAAGTCCACTTTTTTCAACGCAAGCTTCAACTTCACTAAACGTACAGCAGACAACAATGAACAATCACTAACAAGGATGAAGTAAGTTCTCGCCAACATCAGGGATATAGGTCTGCCGACCTTTCTCGCTAAATTTGTTTGGCACGTAGCTTTTTGGAAAGGAGAGTAAATATATCAAACATTTTCACCAAACGTATTCTACGTGGGAGTATGTCGGAACCACGAATTTTAATTAATTTTAATTAATGGTAAATGTGACCATGATAAAGTCTTACGTATGGCAGGCATTAAAAAAGATCCAGTTCATCACAAGGAAAATGTTCAGAAAAGCTCCTTGAATATCATATTTCTTGTGTAAAGAAAGTGTAAGTCACGCAATGTCTTCCTTTAAAAAAAAACTCATGCAGAAGGAAGGGATTAGTGTTGAATACTCATACGATTTCCTCAGACGTATACCTTTCGCTTTCTAGCAAACTCGTGTTATCTGCTTGGTAGTAGGAGCAGCCGACAACCCATAACTAAATCCCTTCTAATGATCGCCAGCTTATTCCATAGACCGGACATAAACTGAGTCACTTTCAATCAATGTTCACATCCTTCTCCATCCTTCCCCCTCAACAGCATGTGCATCAGCTATCCGTGTGTACGAATCGGACGAAGCTTCATCGTTTACCTAAATATGAAGAAAAAGAAGTTAATTGCAGTATTATTTTGCATGAAGGAAACGTACAGGGAGAAAGAGACATAGTCCCTGCCCCCATCATTGAAGTCGAGCGCATTAGATCACATTTGAAAGTAGAAATAGGAAGTTGCAATGGTCAGACATCTCTGGTTCTAATTGCAGCGTAAATAGATGTGTTAGAATATTCTCTTGCTGAAAGCTATTTTGAAGATATGATACTGTTCCAACATTTGCCGGTGAAACTGACACTGAAATGGAGGTCGAAGGTTGAAATTACATTGCAGGATGGATGGCTAAAAAGCACGAAAGCACTCATCCACACTTAGGTTCCCAAACGGACATAGGAGGAACATACGGCAGTACGTCCTGTTCGGGGTCCTGGGTTCGAAGTCCGTCATACGGTGATTTTACAGAGCCGACAGCTGAGTGGTCACAAACTGTACGAGATATGGAGAAACGTTTCTGTTCTTATCACGGACTTACAATCCGAAGAGTGTTGGGAGTGCAAGTGACCCTTATTTAAGTAGTGATCATCGTCGCCATAAGACCTATCTGTGTCGGTGCGACGTAAAGCAACTAGCAAAAAAAAAAAAAAAAAGTAGTGATCTGGTAGCCACGTTTGTGAAAATGAGGACATACGTTCGTATAACTTTTTTTAAACAAACGTGAGGAAAAAGTGGAAGCAAAAGTGTCAACGTTATGGAGGTGAAAAGTCAAGAAAATAAAAATTAAGAAACTTACCAGCTTTTTCTATTTTTGCTATTTGCTTTACGTCGCACTCACACAGATAGATCTTATGGCGACGATGGGAGAGGAAAGGCCTAGGAGTTCGAAGGAAGCGACCGTGGCCTTACTTATGGTACAGCCCCGGCATTTGCCTGGTGTGAAAATAGGAAACCACGGAAAACCATCTTCAAGGCTGCCGACAGTGGGACTCGAACCCACTATCTCCCGATTACTGGATACTGGCCGCACTTAAGCGACTGCAGCTATTGAGCTTGGTACTTACCAGTTAAGGTACGATTCACTTTATCATAATAGAACTGTTCAATCGTTCTTTTGTTCGCTTGCTTGTTTATTGGTCATATTTAATGTTCAGTTTTATTTAACTAAGAATACTTTATCGAATTTCAGTAGCGGGGTGTGACCACTAAAATCCTATTAGCAATAACCACGGTCTTGTGACAAGATTAGCTCTTGTATTGTACATTATTGTGTTTGTTATCTACTATTTACAAAGCCAGTTTGAGCAGGTATATGGGACCCATGAACTAATAATTGTTTAGTTAAAATATATCGCAATCACTAAATTCCTTTGGAAAGCGCTCCCGCGATCAGAGAGCAGGTATCTGCGTGACGTCACGCTCGAATAGCCAATGACCGCAAGCCAGCCGTTGTGGGTAACCTGTTATATAATAACCTTGCAGCCCCGGCAAATTGAGAGCTAACGACAGTGGGGCCCGAACTCACTAACTCCGGAATGCAAGCGCACAGCCATTAGAAAAGTCATCGTGAAGCAGGGCCTATGCGAATATTCAAGGTGTCTAGTAATTAGTCTCGTTTTATACAAAACTCCAGCCCCAACACCCCCCCCCACACACACACACACACAAAGAAAAAGGAAAGACTGCCGAGAAAGCATAACTCGCCAATTCACTTTGTTACACTAGGAATTACATTTTCTTACATGCCTCATTAGAAGTACACTGGGTAGGAAGTACTTTCCTCACCAAAACACAGTATAGGCAAAGGCAAGTAGACTTGAGCTGATTACTACTATACGATTAGATAATAAGCTAAGGTCTTGGCATGCCTACGCAATATAACAGCAGAAACCGTCCACGAGAAGAGAGAAAGTTTGACATTAATGGAAGGTATACAGCGCATTTCCATCATTCAGACTTCAGTGAAGTAAATCGAGTGGAACGGCCACGCGTGGTATTGCGTTAAGACTAAGGAGCCAAGTTCTGCACTCGGGAGACGCGTCGGCTGTCCTCAGGATGTTTTTTTTTTGTGTGTGTGTGTTTTCTCATGTTCCCTTCCAGGCAAATACCGGGACAGTTTCTAGTTAAGTTTTCTGTAATGTACCTTTTAGTTTATGCGGATGATCTGTCCTACTTATGTAACAGGGATTTTCTAGTCGACTGTTCATCTCTCCCCTAGCTGGCTTATTCGTATAGGCATTACGCATGGCACATGACAGTGTTCGTTTCGTTCTAGTCCCCAGCGTCTCCAACCCAAGTTTTTCGATCATACTTGTCACACTACTTCTAGGATTGATAGGCCACAGCCGATTCCTTCCACCTTCTACCCAATTTCATTAGTTCCTCAACAGGGGGTGGCACCCGGAAGGGCATCCCACCGTAAAACATGCCATATACATACAGACTACAGCGAAGTAACACTCATTATCTTATGCACCTCTCCAGTGGTTGGAAGTGGTAGAATACATCGACAGTATCCCCTGCATGTTGAAGAGACGACTAAAGGGGAGGGGGGCATTTGAGAGCGAGGGTTGGCGACCACTCCACTGCTTCAGACTTGTGCCAGCCTCCTCACATCCTTCGGATACGACCTCTCTCTGTCCACTTTTGTTCTCTTCCTATCCCGACAGTATTAGTTTACGAAGCCTTATTTTTGTTCTCCTTTCGTCTCACTTCCCTTTCTTTTGTCTTTACCCCAATTCTTCGAATAACTGGTCTTCTTTTCCTCACTTTCTGATTAATGTTATGAAGGGTATTGGAGTCCAGTTTGTACTTTCCCTTTAAAAAATATCACGACAATCACCACAAATTATGTGTCTGAATTGGTCTAGGAAATCGACTCTCAAGGAGTTGCTTCTCCATTCTCCTGATCTGTTAACTAAGATGCAGGCTATAGTCACTTAAAAAAAGGAAGATGCTTCTCGCATTTAATATTTTATCAACATTAAATTATTATCAAAATATAATTCACCTCCCTTGTCCAACTCATTGGCTGAATTTTCAGCGTTCAGTCCTTCGGTTCAGAGGGTCCTGAAATCAATATCCGGCCAGTGCGGGTATTTTAATCACGCCTAATTCTTCTGGTTCGGGGACTGGGCGTTTATGTTTGTTCCAACTCTTTCCTCTCAATATTCAGAAAACATACTACACTACCAACCACGACAGAAACACGCTATAGTGATTACATCCCTCCATATAACGTTGGCGTCAGGAAGGGCATCCGGGTGTAATATAGGGCCAAATCCACATGTGCAACACAGTACTCACCTGCGACCCCAGAGGTGTGGGAGAAACGGTAGAAGAAGATAATTCACCTCCCATGTACATACGCACAACAAACAATGTACCAAAACGTTCAATATTGTTTCTGAGAAAAGGAACGTATACTGTACGCCTACCATCGCTCATTATTTGCTTGAGCGGCTGTATATTATTATATTATTATGTACATTAATCGTGTCCCATGAATAAAAAGAAAGGGCTTAGGTAAACTCAACCTCAAGCCATGTGTGACTGGGTGTATCTTCAAATAGCAATATGGATGTTTCAAAACGCTATGTATGCTACAAAATGTTGTACTACTCACTTTTCTCGATATTAACTGGAATACATTCATTCTCGTTGAATGAACGCTTGTTGCTTGAGGAGAACTAACATCTAGGTCATCACCCCAACACCGAGCGAGGGGCACGTGCAGCTGAGAGCTTGCATTCGGAACGTAGTGGGTTCGAACCCCATTGTCGGCAGCCCTGAATATGATTTTCTGTGGTTTCCCGTTTTCTTTCTAGCCCTTTCCTATCATATCGTCGGCATAAGACCTATCTATGTCGGTGCGATGTAAAGCCAATTGTAAAAATAGCTTATAATAATGTTGTTGGCTCTACGTCCCACTAACTGCTTTAACGGTTTTCGGAGACACCGAGGTGCCGCAATTTAGTCCCGCGGGAGTTATTTTACGTGCCAGTAAATCTACCGACTCGAGGCTGACGTATCTGAGCGCCTTCAAATACTACCGGACTGAGCCAGGATCGAACCTGAGTCACTCAGTCCGGCAAAAGAAAAAAAATTATCTGATAACCTATTAGTGTGTACATAAGATGAAGTGATTCAAGACACGCCTTTCATTATATATCAACGGACGCGAAGATCAGAAACTGCAAGGCAACATTCTGCCTTAAAATTGTAGTATTGGAGCTATTCGATGTATGGTTATGAAGGCGCTGATAGCAATGGGGAGTTAACACATTGAATGCAACAGAGCCAGGTCACTCCACAATTAAAAACCCGATGAATTGGTGAATTAAAACAGATAATTAGGCGCTATGTTTCAAAACACCATGTTCCTTGAATTCACGCGCCGATTATCGATCAAATTTGTTCGTACTAATTTATACCTTAAAATATTTACACAACAGAGTTCTGCTGCAGTACAAGTTCACTGCAGTGTTCTCATTGCCAGCCTTTTCCCCATGCGGCCGCTGTTCGATACACGATCAATAAATGCGATATTTTTCAAGAAGAATCTCTTTCCTAGGGTTCGATTTCCACTTCGCGCTGTAGATGCATTCGCTTACGGTTATAAAGTTAAAAGCAAAGATAAGGAATCAACTCCCAACAGTCTACTGTATGTTCTTTCCTTTTCTATTTTGAGATAGAATTTATAAGTACGGCTATTTTGTTGAAAAATTCATTGGACTTTAAGATCTCTTCGAATACTTCTGATACCGCTGCAGGGACGGGCCTCATCCCTTTATGACTGTGGAGTGACAACCTCTATCTGTTAATGCCTCCACTTTCCTACGTCACGTTAACTTCCTACATATTTCCTGTCCTACCTCCTTTTGTTCTCTTCTGACCCCGAAGCTGTTATGTTTGCGAGTGAAGCCGGATTATCGAAAAGTCGGAACTCGTTTGGCTATGTGTACCTTCAGTCCTCCGCCGGAAGGCTGGTTGGATCCTCAACAGCTTCACCATTAGCTGTGTTGGCCTAGTTATCACTGAAGAGGCGTACTGGGGAAATGAGGAGTGAGGTAGTTTCCTCGTTGCTTTCCTCGCTGAGCCAGAAGGTGCTATTACATATCAGTCTGCCAAGCCCAGTGAAATGCATGCACCCTATGAGCAACATTTTCACACCATTAATAACAGAGACTAGCTGCATAACGAATGTATTACTAGCATCCCTCATACCTCAGTCACTTCCATATTTTCAAAGCCAAGCATAAGAATAAGTCAGGTAAAAAAATTGCTCTAGCCTACACCAGAAGACAAAGTGCATTGTAAACACTAGGTCTCGCCAGCAAAGACATCGTTCAGCTGTATCCTATCCCGTAGTCAGGTTCCTTGGTTGAACACTCCACGAAGTGGCTTTCAGTTAATAGTATCTGGGTTCGATTCGCGGCGGGATAATGGACTTTACCGACGTTTCGTAAATTTCCATAGCAGGGCGATGGAAGTTTTGCAATCTGCTTCATGTCGCACCGACATGTATTGGTGTTAGGGACAGGAAAGGGCCAAGAGTGGGAAGGAAGCGGCCACGGCTTTAATTAAGGTACAGCCCCAGCATTTGCCTGATGCAAAAATGGGAATCAGCGGAAAACCACCATCTTCAGAGCTCTCCCGACAACGTGGGTTCGAACCCACTATCTCCCGAATGCAAGCTAACAGCTACGTGACGCAAACACGCAATAGTGATACATCCGGCCTTAAAACTACGCCTAACCCAGGAAAGAAGAAAGCAGAAAGCACAGATAATTCTGTCCATCTAGGGGAAGGATTCAGAGGCGATGAGTGTGAAGAAGAACAGAGTCAATTACTTACTGTACCATGGTTCTCCTTCGTAAACAGAACAGAATACAGCTACGTTTGGTATTCTCCAACACAGGAACTGTTTGCGTTGGACCTGACTGATTACAATTGAAATTGAGACGACATAAGTTTAATGGTAACATACATACATACATACATACATACATACATACATACATACATACATACATACATACATACATACATACATACATACATACATACATACATACATACATACATACATACATACATACATACATACATACATACATACATACATACATACATACATACATACATACATACATACATACATACATACATACATACATACATACATACATACATACATACATACATACATACATACATACATACATACATACATACATACATACATACATTCTTTCTTTCTTTCTTTCTTTCTTTCTTTCTTTCTTTCTTAATCTGCTTAACCTCCAGGGTTGGTTTTTCCCTCGGACTCAGCGAGGGAGCCCACCTCTACCGCGTCAAGGGCAGTGTCCTGGAGCTTGAGACTTTGGATCGGGGTATACAACTGGGGAGGAGGACCATTGCCTCGCCCAGGCGGCCTCACCTGCTATGCTGAACAGGGACCTTGTGAGGGGATGAGAAGACTGGAAGGGATAGACAAGGACGAGGGGAGTAAGCGACCGTGGCCTTAAGTTAGGTACCATCCCGGCATTTGCCTGGAGGAGAAGTGGGAAACCACGAAAAACCACTTCGAGGATGGCTCTACTCAGTTGACCTCCCGAGGCTGAGTGGACCCCGTTCCAGCCCTCGTACCACTTTTCAAATTTCGTGGCAGAGCCGGGAATCGAACGCGGGCCTCCGGGTGGCAGCTAATCACACTAACCACTACACCACAGAGGCGGACAACAGACATTCTGCCATAAAATAATACTTACAAACTTAAAAATAGCTATTTGTTGCTGCAGCTGTAGATGGAACGTGCACTATTGAAGGCACTGATCACAAAGAAACCTCCTAATATGGTCAGGAGACATCGGATTTTTAGCTTATTTTAGGTGCCTAAGCCAACGGCCGTAGCCGTGTTGAAACACCGGATCGCGTGAGATCTTCGAAGTTAAGCAACATGGGGCGTGGTCAAGATTTGGGTGGGTTGCCACGCGCTGTTGGTGTAGGGTAAGGGAATGGAGGAACGGAAATGAACTGGCCACCCTACCGTACGTAAACTCTGGCTCAGGCACACCTCTGCGGAGGTTCGGACCTGCCATCGGGCAGAATAAACCCTTACCTTAGGTGCCTAAAATAGGCTCTCAAACATGGAAAAATAGGTTCCAAAATATATTTTTGGCAGCTTCAATTTTAGGTATTTTAATAGGCATCAATTAAAACACCATCTTAATTTTTTTGCTAAACTGATAACTCGTTAGGGGGAAATACAAAACTAATTTCACTCACCTCTTTGCTTCAAACTTCACAGAACAGAATTTTACCATCCAATATGAAATGGGGAAACTTCTGTAACCACTTTTTAATTAAAGACGACTTGGAAGCTGACACTTCCGGCGCTATTTACACAATCAACAAACGAACAACCGAAATTTTCTCAGAGAATAAAGTGAAGAGTTTTGTTTCCAGCAGGTCAATGAACACTGTCTCCCGCCTCGTGACACACACTACGAGCGTGTTTATTGAGGGAGGTTGTTAAGGACTTCAGGGGAATGTACTTTACAGCTTCCCGATTCTAAGATTTTGTTTGTGAAATATTTCGAGAATATACTGTTCAAGATACTGGACAAGAGTTTTTTTTTTTTTTTTTTTTTTTTGCTAGTTACCTTACGTCTTACCGACACAGATAGGTCTTATGGCGACAATTGGATAGGAAAGGCCTAGGAATGGGAATGAAGCGGCCGTGGCCTTATGGCCTTATGGCCTTATTAAAGGTACAGCCCCCAGCATTTGCCTGGTCTAGGTTACTGGAAAAGAGTCAGCAAATATTTTAGTTTCTCGGAATAAATTAAAAGCATTTTTAATCGCTTGAGGGATAAAGAATAGGAATTATAGGAATATTGTCCGGCTCCATGGGTAAATGCTTAGCGTGCTGACCTTTGGTTACAGGGGTTCCGCGTTCGATTCCCAACAGGGTCAGGTATTTTAACCATAACTGGTGAACTCAATCAATCAATCAATCAATCAATCAATCAATCAATCAATCAATCAATCAATCAATCAATCAATCAATCAATCAATCAATCAATCAATCAATCTTCATTATCATTTAATGCTCATCACGACGCGCCTATGGGCCTCAATTCAAAAGACCTGCATCTGGCAAGCCGAACTTGTCCTCGGACACTCGCAACACTAAAAGCCATACGCCTTTTAAATTCATAGGAATATAGGCAAACATAGGTTCCAACTTTAATTTGGGCATTTTTAAGCACGATATGACCAACATTTCTAATGATATAAATACCTAAAACAAACAAACAAATACAACTTCATTTTAAGTTATCTCTTCAGGAACAAAATAGGTTTTTGCCTAAAATCCACGGTCCAATGTTCAGTTTTTACACCAGAATACCGAAGTACGCCTGTTGTTTTTACATAGGCTGTCAGCAGCATGACAAAATGCGTGATTCTAAACACGAATTCGGCAGTTTACTAGTCTGTGATAAGAAAAATGTTAACGCCCGTTTATATACAGATGACCAAGAAGTCGTGGTGCACAATATTTTAGGTTACATTATAGACTAAACGAAACAGAAGTATTAAAAACAAAAATAGTTTGATATAATCATATATTGTACATATTAGTAAAAAAGGTGGGTTGAGCGTGAAGTTCAATTTGTTGTCAAAATTGAGTATAAAGTGTGTATATTACTTTAAAACAGTATTGGTATTGGTGCTTGCGCAAGTTCATTCTGTATCATCCCCAGCAAACTGCTCCAAGCTGTTTTGAGCAATTAATTATAATCCTGCCTTTGATTTCACGCCAAAACGATTACCACCATTAAGTCTGGGATATGTTAATTGGTCACACACTCGAGTTTCATTGAAATCTCACAAGTCCAACTCGAACACTTCTCTTGTCTAACGAGAAAATGCGTACTTCAATCCTCCAATTTATAGATAAGTTGCCATCCATTCCGTGACTTTCTTAAAAGTAGGAATAGAAGTTCTCTTCGATGGCCGAGTAAAATGAATCCGAAGTCAATAAAACAATCACATGAAAAATTGCTATCACAGAATGCGGCTCTCGAAGAAGAAAGGAAGGCCTCATTCTAGTTAATCGTTTAGAAAATACAAAGGAAGGAGAAGCACAAGAAGCCTACAGAAATCTCAAATCTTGTGAAACATTTCAACAAATAGAGAATCTGAGTGTGAGGATTACAAAGAAGAAAGGAGGGTAATAAAAAAGATACAGGGCGTGTAAAAACGTAATCAATCATCATTTTTCAGCTTCATATACTGTTTTATAAAAGCTCTGTTGTGCGATGTTGTATAGTATATATATATAGCACTCAGTGTATCAGTAAGACATATCGAAACTTGATATATACTTCAACATAAAGAAGGGATCTGAAATATATACGTCATAGTCCTGGAGTGTAACGTCTGAAGAAGTCTCTTTCATCCAAATAAATAAAGAGGGAGGGAAGACAAGATTAATGAAGTCTGATGAAACAATCTTCAGTCACGCAATGTTCTGCTGACAGATATAAATGTTGCCCGAAATATGAAAGAAGTTACCAAGGGTTTCTTTAAAACTTTTCAAATAAAATGTGTTTGTTAGGCTAATCGATCCAAAATGAAGTATTTATACATCTAGGACACGTAACTTTCTAACTCGTATTATATGTATTTACGGTATTTCAGAATGCTATGCAGCGTTAGTGGTGGTAGTGAAGGTATTTCGTAATTTGCTAGCGGGTTTTTTTTCTCTCATGGTTTAACGTCGTTCCAACTCAGGTCTTTCGGCACCAATGGGTTAGGAAGCGACCGTGGTCTTAAGGATATCCCGACGTGAAACATGCATGTTTTAAGTCCTATTTTGTAGGTTCATGTCTCTAAAATTATTTGTTCTAAGATTACCAACTTATCCCCCTCCTCTCCCCCTATGGACAGAGGCGTTAGAGTAACATCCACAGTATCCCCTGTCTGTCGTAAGAGGCGACTAAAACGGGCCCTAGGGGCTCGTAACTTGGGAGCATGGATTAGTGACCACGGGGCCGAGAGAGTCTCATTTTCACGCTCTTTGTGACCCTTCCCTTTCTTTTGCCGCTAAATTCATTTTCGAAATCTCGGAACTCTTCCGTTTTTCCTTATGATTAGTGTTAATAGAGGATAGTTTCCCAGTTTGCTCTTCCTCTTAAAACAATAATCACCACCACACCATCTGCTCACCTCTTAACAGCGTGAACAAAATGCATGCGTAATATCCACTCTGGAAATAACAACGTATAAAATACTCGACAGTAAAATTCCTTTCCTTTCTCGTTTTTCTTTTGTTACAGCTATCTCCTTATCGTATCTAAAGACGGAGATTATAAGTTTTAGAAGCGGTTATAAGGATCGGTTACAACTGAACGGTAACTATGCGTAGAATTCATATGAGCGTTCGATATATATCGTGACTGCTATAACCATTACACAGAGAAGCTTAGCGTCAGACTTTCTCCGGTATGTTTGGTTTTTTTTTTTTTTTTTTTTTTTTTTTTTTTTTGTACTGCGCCTACGTATACTATTCGGGGATTAGTACATTTGCGCCAAAACCAGATTTGTTCTCATTAGACTACCTCGAACTACAGAAAAAGTCGGACTTACGAAATTACACGAAAAAGCCGGTGTACACGACATCATTTACTTATGTGAAATATTACAGCACAGCAATTACGAAAACAATAACGTACAGATTACCTTACACTAAAATAAACTGTCAAGTGTCTTATGAAAATCCAAATTTTAAAAAAACTGTTAAAGTTAAACATTGTAGGCCTATTTCAGGAGTGATGAAAACAAAAGCACACATTCCATTACCTTTTTTTATAAAATTGCCCAAGTGTCTTTTGTTTTAACGAAATGCGCCGTTTCCTAGTAGCAGTGTCACACGCCACCGTCTAAACAGCAAGCTGTCTGTCGGTGTCGCCTCGGGCTGTTTTACATAACGCATAGATGCCTCTAGTGCGAGGGGCAGGGGGTAGAGAGTAGGGAAATTGCCAGACTGCGTTCAAGGCCAGTCTCCAGTGGTTGCGTTCAGTTTCACCTCGTATAAGGCACTCGCGCCCTGATAACTGACGATTTATTATTTTGTTAATTCAAGTTTATCAGCTCGAAGTTTGGGAATGTCAAACTATTGAGACTCTAAATACCGATAATCCACTGTAGATCCGTCCACATACGGTTGGCGACCGAGCGAGTTGGCTGCGCGGTGCGTGTCTCGTAGCTGAGAGGATTCACCTTCGAACTCCATTGTCGATAGCCCTGAAGATGTATTTCATGTTTTCACCACTTTCAAACCTCACTAATGCTGGTACTATATCTTAATTCCTCATTCTTATCGTGTCCAATCCACTGACGCCATTTGACCTGTCTCAGTCGGTGCGATGTAAAACAAACAAAATAGGGTGGGCGTCAAAGAGGGAATCCGGCCGTAAAACGAGGTCAAATCCATAAGAAATGCCTAATCCAATGAATTGAGGAAAAGACCGGGAAGAAAAGCTGTACTGTTACGAACTTCGCTTCCTGTTCCACCTACCAGAAGTCCTCGGCCACGAATTCTAGAGCATCGTGAGGAAAGAAAAAAAAAAGTACGAAGATAATAACGTCCAAAGAAAAAGTTACAAACTTCTTGAAGAGTAGGTCATTACTACTGCCTAGTGAATGACATCTTTCTCTCGAACACAATACGCAAGACTCGAGGAGATAACTACCTTCCGGAGGCCTTCCATTAAAGCTCGTCACTACTCTCTCTCCCGTCATCACATTTACAGGCAGTGTAATTTGCGCATAACAAGTTCGCACTAATATTTCAAGGTAGTGCTTTCCTTCAACCATCTCTCTCCCTCTCTCTCTCTCTCTCTCTCTCTCTCTCTCTCTCTCTCTCTCTCTCTCTCTCTGGCTCAAGCAGGAAATCGTCATAAACGTAAGACGACTGTCTGGGTAGCCATTAACCATTCCATCGACTGCAAAATCCCCTCAATGCCACATCCAAGTTGTACTCAACAGTAGTTAAATGACATCCTTCAGTGAATGCACAATTCCAAGTCTTCTCACAAGCACACGCTTATTTTGTTGCTGTTGTTGTTTTTTGCATAGTCGTTGTTGAGACAAACACCATCCGCTATACAGCAAATAAACACCATCCTCTATACAGATGATCCCGGTCTAGAAAGCCAAGAATAACGGCCGAGAGGATTCGTCGTGCTAACCACACGACACCTCGTAATCTGCAGGCCTTTGGGCTGAGCAGCGGTCGCTTGGTAGGCCAAGGCCCTTCAAGGGCTGTAGTGCCATGGGTTTGGTTTGGTTTGGTTCTATACAGATGATACCGCGATATTCTTGACAATTTAGAAGACCTTCGATTCCTCAGTCTTAAAGTAAATATTCAATCGATCAATCAATCAGTTCCCATTGCACAAAGTACTGATGGACCATAGCCTACCAAACGACAACTGGTCTGCCAGAAAGCCTGCAGATCATGGGAGGCACGTGGTTAGCGTAACGAATCCTCTCGGCCGTTATTTTTGGCTTTCTACACCGCGGCCGCTATCTCGCCGTCATATAGCTCCTCGTCTGTTCTCAAGTAGGCTGAGTGGACCTCGAACCTACCCTCATATCCCACTAAAAATCCTTGAACTGCCCAAGGCCTCCCGAATAAGTGGCAGGCTCGCTATCTGTAGACCGCGCAAATGACACTGCAAATAAACGTTCAGAAAACGAAATTCATGGTAATTGGCAAACAGAAAATCAACGCATTTTCACCCGAAACGAAAACACCATTGGAAGGGTGTCGTATTTCAAGTACCTAGCTAGCACAAGAATGGAATATGGATGTAGAAATCAAACCCAGAAAAGGGATTGCAATAGGCATGTTTCTGAAATTGAAACAACTTGCGCTGTAACCCTTACTTTAGATTCGAAATACGGTGGCGTGCCATAAGTGTTAGGTGTCGAAGGATAGACACTAAAGGCCTACTCAATGAAACCACTGCAGGCCTTCGAAATGTAGATATATTCCAGGATGTTCAAGATCAAATGGGTGGACAACATCACCAACCAGGAGGTGCTATGTCGTGTCGTAAAATCATTAAGTCTTAACCCCCGTAAAATGCAGGAAATCAGTCTACATCGGTCACATCTTCAAGAGAGACGAGTACAGCCTAATATATCTGATCGTAGAAGACAAGATAAAAGGGAAACATAGGCGTGGGCGGAGACGATTATCCTAGACGCGGAACCTCCGACAAAGGTTCGACATGAACGATACGGCAACTTTGATACGGGAAACATAGGAAACATTTCTCCATGATGGTCACCAACCTTCTGTGAGGAGATGGCAACAGAAGACGACTCTAAGAAATAAAGTCCGATGTAAAACAAATAGCAAAAATAAAATAAAACCGACAAAATAGGGTGAGTATCAAAGAGGGAATCCGACCGGAAAACGAGGTCAAATCCACAATAAATGCCTAATCCAATGTTCCTAAGAAAGGCCAGTTGTCATGAATGCTCCCTAGGATTTTCTGATCTGTCGCGGCTCCCATCACATCCGCATAATTGTTCGCACGAATATATTTTATTAGTCGTTTTATGAAGCTGCTGCGAGGTTCTCCTCATGGACTTCTACCTTAGATGAAGCCTTCTCCGACCGTTTGCGATAGATCTGAGATGTACATCACAAATCTTCAGTAAGAAACTGGTGGTGGTGGTATAATGAAAAAAATGCATCTAAGTAATCCTTTCATAACATTAATCAGACGAGAATGAAGAACTTCGAACCTTCGAAGAATGAGTATATGGGGAAAAGGAAGGGAAAGGCCTCGAAAGACGTGAAAATGATCGACTTTTTTCACCTCGCAAACCTAATGATTAAAGAGAGTAAAATTTGACTTACGGAGACCGGATAGGGAAGGTGAATGTGACGAACCTGGCACAAGTAAATGGAAGCAACGCGAGACTTACATAGAAGCTCCGTGGTCGCTAATCCACGCTTCTAAGTTGGACTCTTCTGAAGGGAAGGACTTTCAGAGCAAATTTCGATGGAGGTAGTTTCAACAAAATATTTACTACAGAACTTTTTTTCCACAGATGCTTTGCGAGAAAAGAACTGCGGGATGGACGAGGAATGAACGGTGGAGTGGGATAGGTCAGCGAAGAAAGGTCAATTCTTGTGAATAACAACAGTACAGCCACATGTGAATAATAAAAATTATTGTTTCACTGGTTAAAGTCTAGTGCGGGAAACTACAAGATACATTTCTAGAGAAAGCGGCTGCAAAATGAGCGCAGTGCCACCGACACACACACACACACACACACACACACACACACACACACACACACACACACACACACACACACACACACACAAAGTCCCAGCAGAGAAATAATATATTTCATTAAATTATGATTCAACAACGAGGTACGAGACACGATATAATTTCATTACAGTCCCTCTGTTGCAGCTCGAGAGAACGTTATCGTTTCAAAAGGACGTGGAGTAAAATTATTTTAAAATTAACTTATCTCGTGTAATATCTCTTTTAATAATGGGAACAATGAAATATACTGGGTGGTAGTAATGGCTTTTTGAAAAGCAGCACAGTCTTCAGCGGTATTTCATTTTCCCCCTGCCCGGCCAGATGTTGTGCCTTAAACAATACCAGGCAGAGCCACAATGTCTACACGTTAGATTTTTAATTACGAGTTCAAATGTTACACTTAGACAATGGATGAGAAGCGACGTCGCAGAACTGATCTACCTCGGGCGGTTTCATTCGAGTAAGCCACGCAAGTATCAACCCACACAGAGATGTAACTTTATGAAAATACAGGGTGAATAATTAAGAACGTCCATCTCATGTATCTCCAGATCCGTTAGAGACATCCCAATTCCTTTTTCATATTCATAAAAAGTATTAAGGGGATAGTAAAATATATATTCGCCCATTTTCCGTACGGTTATTAATATGTTCGTGACGGCGTGTATCACTGGTAGTGGTAGTAGTGATAATTGTTTTAAGAGGAAGCACAACTAGGCAAGCATATTTTCTTAACACTAAAACCAAACCAAAAACCAAATCCCATGGAGCAACAGCTCCGAAGGGCTATGGTCTACCATGCGACGGCTGCTCAGCCCGAGAGCCTGCAGATTATGAAGTGTCATGTCGTCAGCACGACGAATCCTTCCGGCCATTATTATTGGCTTTCTAGACCCGGGTCACCATCTCACCGTCAGATAGCTCCTCAAGTATTGCAATCACGTAGGCTGAATGGAACTCGAACCAGTCCTCAGATCCAAGTAAAAATCTCTGACCTGGTCGTGAATAGAACCGGAGGCCTCTGGATAAGTCAAAGGAAAAATGAACGAGATCTGACCCTTCGAAGAGTGAAGGTATCAGCAAAGAAGGAGAAGGGTTATGAAGAGCGTGAAATGAATAACTCCTTAGGCCTCAACGCCGTCGAAGTCGGAAGAGAATAAGAGATGACCACGGAAAGGACGAAACTGAAGGACCCGGAACAAGCGGACGCAATTTCAGTATCAGCTAGGGGTCCGTAGCCTTCAAGCCATACGACAAGTTGAGAGTCCCCAGGATCCTCTTTTAGTCGCCTCTTACGACAGACAGGCACACAAGTCTTTCTCAGAGGTCATTATGAACAACAGGTGGAATATGCTTTAATTCTGATTCGTATCTCTGCCTTCTCAGCAAATTTAAGGCGGAATTCAGTTCTTATCATGAGCAACTGAATTAGAATAGCGTGTAGCACCCCCTCTAGCAATGACTCCACAAGACGCCGGAAGCGCTAGGGAGCCATACTGGTCCATGATCGCTGCACAGCCTCCCGCAATCCACGACGGAGGAGTGTCTTGACAGCATCCTAGATGTGCTCAATGGGACTAAGATCGGAGCTCCTCGGGGACCAGCCAAGTATCTTTACATCCGCGGAGTGCTCATCGAACCAGTCAGCCACAATTCGGGAGCGGACGCAATTTGAGTATCAGTTAGTACTGTCTTGCTGTCGGTACAGATTGTTTGCAAGAGGCTGGAGGCGAACAAAGGGGTGAACATGATCTGTCAGCAGATACCTGTAACGTTGTCAAATGTCCCATGTGAACAGTCCCGATACGAGGATACCACCACCACCAACCTGAACTGTACGCTGCTGGCCAGAGCGATCCATTGCCTCATGTGGTAGACGAAGCACTTGTATACCCGGCTATCGGCGTGTATCAACTCTTACCTCGACTCATCTGCTCAGGCGAACTTTCTCCATGCTTCGAGCGCCCAATGACGGCGTTCCTTTGCCCATGTCAGTCGCTATGTTTTGTGACGGGTGTTGGGCAGAGGGACCATCGTGGCCCGATTTAACGATCCAAGCCAGTCGACAAAGCTCCTGTCAACAACGCGTCGTACTCGAGCTCGAAAGTGTAGCGCAGAATGAGCCATCCAGTGATGAACGAAAGTACCACTTAGGTCTACTATAGACCAACGGTAAAGCATTCTTAAAAATTCGAAATTTCATTATTAGAGAAGGCTTACTCGTGAACACCAGAGATTTTTTTTTTCTGAAGTCACGCAGCAAAGTTCTCGGCGAAACGCAAAGAATTTCAGTTTGTTTTCTTGACACGGCAAAAGCCCTAAAACGTATCATCATGTCTACAATTACTGACCGTGAAAGCATCAATCTAAATATCAGACAACAAACTGACTTTGATAAACATACGAAAGACTAGAAGTTGTAATATTCAAGTACGTGGGACCGTTGGTTAGGCAGGATCAAATCCTGGTGAACATGCTCTTGCACACGCATATTGATCTCGTAAACTGATCTTTTATGTGATGGTAATGTTATAAAATACGTCAGAAGGATGCACTAAACGTATGCAAACTTTTCCAGATTTACTGTGCTTTACTAATGGTAGTGGCACGTCCAGAATGAAGCACTGTCGAATTGGCAATTCTTACTTCGTATTCAGGAAATTGTGTAAGGGCGGAGCCCTTATCTAGTATGAACTATTTCAAAAATGTCGCAGAAAAGTTCCGAAGTGTTGATAAACATGTACCGTTCACCCAGTTGAGGAAAACTGCAGTTAGACGTGACACATCATTGTGCATAAATACGATATATCTTACTGCTCAGCATCGAGCAAGTCTCGTTCTTCCACCCCCACAGTCTCAGAACTCAGTTCAGAGCTATCAGGACAAATGGTTTTTAACTTAAGGGCCATCCTGTACAGAAATTCATATTTCGCTGCACGTACAATGGAAAGGGAGAAATATATTTCTCTTCCAGCCAGGAAAAACTACAAGTTTATATGCGACATTTGGTTAAACTGCCAGGAAAGTTTTTCTATGTCATTTGGTGAGGTATAGTCACCATACATGACCGCCCGTCCTGTCCATCTCAGTTGAAGCGTATACACAGATTTCACATTTCGCTCACGTTTCCTCTCTACCACGCGACGGGACTGAATTATGCATGCAGGAAGAACGGAAGTTGCTTCTATTTCCGGTTTCAACTTGGAAAGGATCAAAATGAAATCAAGACCCTTCTTCAAGAAAGAAAGGCACTAACAGGAATTTAGGGGGAGAAGGACTCGAGAAAAAAGCCAATACAATCATTCTTAATGCCAGCCATGGATTACTGCCTGCCCTTAGCTTTTCCTTCTTATGAAACTCTCCACTGGTTAGCTTCACTTCACTGTATATAATAACGCTCCTCGCGGAGATTTACTGGACATATGATGTAACAAAGCCTGTCTGAAATATATGTACTTCTCCCAACTCCACAACGAAAATATCTCCACAGGAAAAGAACCAAATTTATTTCACATCCTAGAAAACAAAGAAGAACGCCACGCGAACTAAACAAGACTACACTTACATAATTTTCACGTGACAGTACGAATGTAGTAAATTTTATCTTAGAAGAAAAGTTGCGAATGTCTCACTTAAAACATCGCGGTACTCGGGCTGTCTCCAGGCAACGTCAACACCCAGAGTACAAAGAAATCTCCCCAAGAACAGTGAAGAAATGGAGAAAGTCAAAACACACCGTCGCTATCATAACGGAGAGAATCATTGAAACAAAAGAGGCGATTGAAGCGTTGGTCATCTAAATCAATGGCACCCAAACTGGGGGGGGGGGGGGGAGTATTTACAAGTGGGGCAAAGACAAATTACCCAGAAGAAAAAAGAAACATGTGATCTGATAAAAAGAGAAATGCCCGGCTCCATGTCTAAATGGTGGCCTTTGGTCCAAGGAGCCCAAAGTTAGATTCCCGGCCGAGTCAAGAATGTTAACCTCTTACTTGTTAATTCCAGAGGCTCTGGGGCTGGACGCGTGAGTTTTCCTCAGCAATAGGTAGAGCCCCGACACGCAGGTCGCCTGTAAGTCGTCAACTCGCAAGACCTGGATCAGGCCTCTCCGGAGGCCACATGCTTTATTATTATTTTTTTACGTCGCACGGACACAGATAGGTCTTATGGCGACGATAGGACAAGGAAGGGCTAGGAGTGGGAAGGAAGCGGCCGTGGCTTTAATTAAGGTACAGCCCCAGCATTTGCCTGGTGTGAAAATGGGAAACCACGGAAAACCATATTCAGGGCTGCCGACAGTGGGGTTCGAACCTACTATCTCCCGAATACTGGATACTGGCCGCACTTAAGCGACTGCATCTATCGAGCTCGGTACACGCCATTATTAACAGAGAAATTCATGTACGTACGTACGGCATGAACATTTGTAGAGTGAGAGTCCTTTTATAGAGTTGGTAACTAACTGCCTTGATCTTGTCTGGAAGAAGATGCATCAGCACATTACTGCCGACCCCTGCGTGATTAATCTGTTTACATCGGACGACCAATAGGCCTTTTCCTAGCGGGCACAAACTGTAAGGTTTGATTCCATACCCTCCTCCTGTCCATTCTGCAACTTATATCTATGAGTGTCTATGTTGTTCGAAGACATTTTCAGGTAAATGCAGGTGAGTAAAATTAATTAATTAGTTGCGTGTTTCCGGTCTAGAAAGCCAATAATAACGGCCGACAGGATTCGTCGTGCCGACCACACGACACCTCGAAATCTGCAGGCCTTCGGGCTGAGCAGCGGTCGCTTGGTAGGCCATGGCCCTTCGGGACAGTTGCATCATGGGGTTTGGCTTGGTTTAGTTGCATGTTTATTTAAACGTGTCCTTAAGCGAAGCAACAACTTGAAACGGGCACTTTATTGATGCACGTGCATTTTTATACAGAGTGTCGCATTTTTATCATGACTCCATACCGGAGCTACAGCTCAAAAAAGTATTTCATAGAAAAGTTGTAGTCGTTAGGCGAGTACCGTTGGACAATTTCGGGGCATTTAGGTTCCTCAACAGCGTTATCGCCATCTCTGTCCTTAACGCAATTGCATGTGCTGACAGGCTAGGTGCACAAATAGAACTCAACTGGATAACGAACCGCATCGTCATTGTTCACGAGCGATTGAAATGACGTAATTCACGCCATGATTTTTCCCATTTATTTCCGCGATCTGTTGATTCTTTGCAACCGAAATTGCTCGTTCACCAAACCAAGTATTTCGAGCATCATGGATATTGTGATTATCTTTAAAAAAACTGTCAATTAAGACATTCTGAGACTGAATGATATTAACCAGTAAGGCAGGAATAGTAATATTATTGTCAGAGCTCAGCAATGTTCCATTTCCAATTTTGATTAGTACCGTACTGAATTCCTCTTCGTCCTGACAGCCAAACTGCAGACGCATGTCGGTTATCGGGAAAATTACTTCTCAATAAACGGCCATATGTAGGATTTCTGCAGTCAAGCTAGTTGCATTTCATCAGCTCTCGTCCCATCTGCTACCACCGGCAGTGTCTGACTGACGGAAGTTTTCCACGTCCCCAGTTCTTCCTCACCAAACAGAAGCTGTTTTACTCAGCGGTGAAACTCCCCTAGATCGCGTATCATGTAGACGTCCGCTCACGGCCCGCTTTGTAACAGATAATACATAGACCTACTGGGACGGGTAACCATTCTACTACATAAAAATGGATAAGCAGATAAACGTCCACTTAAAAAAAACGCCCAATCAGACATTTCGTTCACTCCAAAATGTCCGTGCAATTTAGTCCTTTTAATGGTGTCCACATCCATGCGTGAAAAATGTCCACACATCTAAATAGGGTACCTTACATTGTTCCTGTTTTAAAATATACAAAAGTTCTAGCCTAATTATAATTATTGCCCATATACTGTGTGTTGTACTTGCAATCCCAGTAGCGTAGGCTAACATCACAAACCAAATTCTCTATGACAGCATAGCGCTTAATTTCGAAATATGCAATATGGCAGAAACACTGTACTCAAAGGAAAGTAAGCCAATGCTGCATTATAACGGCTATTGTTATCATGCCCACACATTTAACAAGGATAGGGTTAAATCTATTTACGCTGTGAAGAGAGAAATACTCGTACAAGCAGAGCCCGCTGTACAACTACTAATTATTCAAATGATTCAAATAATATTACAGCGCTCATAGATAGGATAAACATCAACACAGCACTAGTATCGCTGGCGAAGTAAGAAACATGAATGCATTTTCATAATGTCCTTAGTATTTAGTTATTATAATAACGTTTATATTTAAAATAATTATAATAAATTATGCTTCACAGACTCATGTCCTTTTTAAACTTAAATTTCTGGGTTGAGTGGCTCAGACGGTTAAGGCGTTGGCATTCTGACCCCACGTTGGCAGGTTCGATCCCGGTTTAGTCCGATGGTATTTGAAGGTGCTCAAATATGTCAGCCTCGTGTCGGTAGATTTACTGGCAAGTAAAATAACTCCTGCGGGACAAAATTCCAACACCACGGCGTCTCCGAAAACCGTCAAAAAAGTAGTTAATGGGATATAAGAACAAAAACATCATTTATTATAAAATCGTTTAATTTATTCCACATTATCCTCAAACATACGTGTGCCTGAGAAAATAATAATATATGAGGCGGGGGGAGATGGCGCCACTTGGAAATAGTGATGGGACATTCGATTCATTTTACTGAATCGATTCATTTGATTCCGTTCACGTTACTTAATCGATACAGTGATCCGATTCACGGAGAGTCACCGCTCCTACTGCATCTATGTAGTATGTAGGCTAATGGTAAGACAGCAGCAACAGCATTCACTGTTCGTTGCTGCCATCTGGTCTTCATACTAGGAACTCCTTTCTTAGAAAAAAAAAAATGCTAGTCACTCTAATACATCGAAGGTTTCCGGCGACGCAGGATGGGAAAGGTCCTGGATTAGGAAGGTAGCAGCCATGGCCTTAATTAAGATACAGCCCCAGGACTTCCTGGTGTAAAAATGGAGAAATTACGCAAAACCATCTTAACGGCTGCCGACGGTGGGATTCGAACCCACCATCCCCCGAATACAAGCGCATAGGTACGCGATACTAACCGCACGTCCAACTCGCTAAGTCATTTCTGAAAATATGTACTGTATTTTTCTATCAGTAGAGGATTTTTTTTAAATCGTCATATTTTGAATAGGTTACCCGAGATGTACAGCAGCCCACTGGTTTTCTGATTCAACATACTGTTGGTTAAGTTCTTGCGTCGGTCGGCTCACTTACTGTCCACATATTATTGAAGTCTTGTGCAACGATGTGACATACGAACTGAGACAATACTGAGCCGTTCTTCCCAATATAAAACAGGTACTTTGAGTGGTCATGAGCATGACTCATAGTCATAGGGCAGGCTAGAGTCGAGTTTAATTAATTGTCAAATGTCAACTAAGTTATAATAGTAAGATTCATTAAACTAATAAATAGTATAACCTAATAGCCTACCTACTTACTAGGCTACTTTAGAATTATGTTTTGACTACATTTTTAACACTGAAAATAAATCCATCTATTATTTAAACTACCCTTTTAGAAGAGGACATTGAATGCAAGTGAGTATTATTTTCAAATGAGCTGAGCTCGTGAGTCCATTTAGCGTACGATTCTTTCAATGTACCATGGCTCTCTATGTATTGCTTCAGAGGAAGCCCGGCTATCCGCCAGTGTCCACTGTCCAGTGTGCCGATAAGGAACCGTGTGTATCTTGTGTCTCACTGAGCCGCGCTCGTTCACGATTCTTTCGATGTGCCATGATTCACTGTCTAGCTGTAGTGGAAGATCGGCTCGCCGTCAACGTCCAGTGAGTGCGCCACTCAGCACTGTCCGCTGGGAGTAAGCTGAATCGTGTGCCGTGAGCTCGCCGTTCCCGTGAATCGATTCACTCGGACACTTGAATGAATCGATACACTGCTTCAAATTATGCATTCAGTAGCCAACACTAGTTGGAAAAGCCTAGGAACCAGTCATCTAAATTACAGAGCATCTGAACACTACGACTTCATGAGCACTCCATTTTGAAGTTAGAAGTAGTACGAGAACAGTTTACTTATTAGTGCTGTCTACTTTACGTGCCAGCTAAGTATAGGCTCTTTAATTGGTCGAATTAAGGTGTATTATGCGATCTATTGGTTGAACCACGTTTCTTTGACTGCAAACGGATAGAGTGCACGCAGGAAAACATCGATCGCAGTGTGTATTGGTTAAAGAACATAAAGCAAAGAGGCAGCAATTCTAACATTTTCACACCTATATATAGCCTCTGTCTACTCACGTTTTTCTGAATGCTTTGCCAACTGCTGGATTAAACTAGTAAATTGTTTATATGTATAAATGCAGGCTGTTAGAGAAAGTTGTACCGAAAACATCAGAAGTGTATTTGTTACAATACGGTAGGATACAGCTGTCAACGTCCTGTTATTATCCAGAATAATAAAAGTCAACGTTTTCTGTTTTACTTTACATCGAACGCATGGCGAGTGTTTGTAAACATATACGTACTTACTGCACACGGGTGACCCTTCAGGCAGACAGCTATGGTAATGATTTTTGTGTCTGAGTGAGACAGGCAGTGTTTGTAAACATCAAGATACATGACCAGTTCGTGCGCTGGTTCTGATTTATCCTACTACTCTGACCTTTATCCACGTGTGTGGTGTTTGACAGGACGCTAGTCTCACAGCACTTTGTAGAAGTAAGCCTCCGTACTGCGGCGCGTGTTCTTAACTGCTGTATTACCTTACATAAAAGAATTGTGTTTAACAACATACCATCGTACTACCTACATTCTTCTTCTACCGCTTTCCCACACCTGTCGGGTTGCGGGTGAGAACTGTGTCGTACATGTGGATTTGGCCCTGTTTTACGGCCGGATGCCCTTCCTGATGCCAACATTATATTGAAGGATGTAATCACTATTGCGTGTTTCTGTGGTGGTTGGTAGTGTAGTGTGTTGTCTGAATATGAAGAGGAAAGTGTTGGAACAAACACAAACATCCAGTCCCCGAGCCAGAAGAATTAAATAAACACGATTAAAATCGCCGACCAGGCCGGGAATCGAACCCGGGGCTCTCTGAACCGAAGGCCTCAACGCTGACCATTCAGCCAACGAGTCGGACATCGTACTACATAAAGTATGTCCGGAAAATAAGAATGGCTTTCACGTACGCCTTGCAAATATTAGTCTCTGCTTTCCCATATGCTCATGACACAACATTCCTTTTCACAATGAATGTATGAAGTTACTCGACAGTCAAAATATTAACAATAATTGCCTCTTGGCTTTATTACCCAAACTTAACAACTGTTTGATTAATTTCCACACATTTCTTGTAAACTCATCTTCATTCCTCCTCTCCCGCCCCCACCGCCCGGAATCAAAAAGATAGACAACATTTCTTAAAATATCTAAAATAATATCTCTTCCGTCACGCTTTCTTTACATCTTGGCGCAGCCCTGTTGAAAGACCAATGACAGCCAGTAAAGCAAAATACATTATTATTATTATTATTATTATTATTATTATTATTATTATTATTATTATTATTATTATTACATCCTCAGAATTACCGTAAACGATACAGCAGTATATAAAAATCGACTGTCGTTGTCACAGGGACTACCAGATATGACCTCGTGTTGAACAACAGAACTGTAGCGCCAGACTAAACTAGTGACTGGGAAAGAGCGTGATGCTTGACGTCCGAGTTAATTCATACGTAATAGATAATAATAATAACAACAATAATAATAATAATAATAATAATAATAATAGTATGCAATTTGAAGAAATAAAAATAAGAAATAACTAGGAAAATCTTACGAGCAAGATACACCCAAGGCGGTTACAGGTTACAACCAACCAATGTATGTATGTTGGGTATTCAGCCCGAAGGCTGGTTTGATCCTCTGCAGCTCCGCCAACAGCTATCATAAATAGCCTAGGCGTCACTGAAGAGGCGTACTAGGGAAATGAGGAGTGAGGTAGTTTCCCGTTGCTTTCCTCACCGAGCCAGCTTTTGCTATTACAGATCGCTGCCAAGCCCACTGAAATGCATGCACCAACCGACCCTATGAGCAATATTTTCACACCATTCGTAACAGGAACTGGCTGCATAAGGAATGGTAATACTAGCATTACTCATACCTCAGTCACTTTCATATTGTCAAAGCCAAGGATGAGACTGAGACAGGTCAATGAAAGTAACAAATTTGATATAGCCCATACCAGAAGACATAGTGCACTGTAAACACTACATCTCACCAGCAAAGGCATACAACCAACCAAAACAAAAGAAAAGTTCTCAAACATCGAAACTGACATTAGGAAAAGCATGAAATTCTTCGCTCATCTCACTAGATTACCAGAAAATCGATTGACAAAGAGGATAATAGATTATGTAACCTCACTTAAGAACTCAACACTTGGCTTAACGAACTTCGACCGGGCGAGTTCGCCGTGCGGTTAGAGGCGCGCGGCTGTAAACTTGCGTAGGCGTTTTAATACCTCTTTTAAGCTGTTTATGTGTCAATTTCGATGTTCATTTTATTCTACCGGAGTGGATAGAAAGGAGGCTTCTATTGGGCGATATATGGCTAAGAATCAATTTTGTCCGATAAACATTAACCCGAGATTTTTTTATAGACCGACATTGTACAGTATGGAGTAGACCTACCAATTGGACGTTCTACCACTCTTCAAAAATACGACTACCACTGCCGGCTTTGATCCCGCTATCTTGGGATCCGGAAGAACACGTTCTTTGGACGGTGGAAAACCTGTACTGACTTACAACTTAACTCGGGCGTGGAATGGAAAAGTTTAACAATCAAGCCTCATTTTTTTTGACATTTTATTCATCTGCTGTAAAAAAAAAAAAAAAAAATCAAGGTTCCATTTATACTCATCTTTCGCAATAAAGACTTCCTGCTTGTACTGAAATTGAATTCTTTGTATTTACTGCTATGTCTAGCCAAATGTACACCTAGAGTGAGGATGTCATAAAACCCATTAGCCATTCGAGTTCATTACTCGATAAATTTCACAGATAAAGAAACCAATAAAACCTGATATGACCTACCATGGAAAATGAATTGGAAAGCAACTAAATATCTGAAGAGAAATAAGCTCATAGTCGATTAACTAATGAGGAACACACAAAAAGGCAATAAGTAACGCAATAATGACGCGTTAATGGCTTCCCAAAGTGTACTGGTATCGTTTAATAACCCAGAAATAATGATATGTCTAGTTTGATTGCTCTCCGATAAACAAGGTTAGACAGACAGGAAGCAGAAGGTGATGTAGTTGTAAATAACTTTTATTGCTAGTTGATTTACCTCGCACCGACACAAATAGGTCTTATGGCGACGATGGGATAGGAAAGGGCTAGGAGTGGGAAGGAAGCGGTACAGCCCCAGCATTTTCCTGGTGTGAAAATGGAAAACCACGGAAAGCCATCTTCAGGGCTGCCGACAGTGGGGTTTCAGCCCACTATCTCCCGGATGCAGGCTCACAGCTGCGCGCCCCTAACCACACGGCCAACTCGTCCGGTGTAAAAACTAGCTATTGTACTCGTCGTTGACGGGAAAATCACTTCGCACGTGTATGGTTGGTCGACAGGAGCCGCGTCTGAAAACTCCTCCTTTCCCTTCCCACTACGACTCACTCAGCGCCTCGACACGACGTAGTTCTCTTGTTTTTAAAAAATGTTTTTTGCTAGTGGCTTTACGTCGCACCGACACAGATAGATCGTATGGCGACGATGGGATAGGAAAGGCCGAGGAGTTGGAAGGAAGCGGCCGTGGCCCTAATTAAGGTACAGCCCCAGCATGTGCCTGGTGTGAAAATGGGAAACCACGGAAAACCATCTTCAGGGCTGCAGACAGTGGGATTCAAACCCACTATCTCCCGGATGCAAGCTCACAGCCGTGCGCCCCTAACCGCACGGCCAACTCGCCAGGTGAAAAATGTATAGAATGATATAATAATAATAATAATAATAATAATAATAATAATAATAATAATAATAATAATAATGTAATAACTTAATTTCTATGGGCATCTACAGTTGTGCGAATGGACACAAACCTACTGACAAAAGAGATCTTTGAATATATCGTAGGATTAAAGTGATCCACCAAATAGGTGGAGGATATCAAGAGGGACGCAGATGAGGTTGACATCACAGCAGAGTTCATCCAAAACCAAAAGGAGTTCAGAAATCGAATCGACCATCTTCCAAATTCCTGAAGATCAGCCCCAAACTGATAATATCCGAAGAACCGAGAGCGAGATAAGTGAAGGAATGAAGAAGTTAAGGGAAGAAAACTTGCCTGAAATCCTTAAGTTTTAGGATTCACAGTCAGCCAACATAATAATAATAATAATAATAATAATAATAATAATAATAGTGACACAAAAAAGCGTACATGGGATATTTGCAGCTGAACTGGCCGATGTGAATGTCGAACCAGTGGCTTATAGCAATCGCACGGAAGGAGATATGATATAATGGATAATGGTGAAACAAAAAAATCCCAGTTCTATGACAGCATCAAATCTAAAAATGAGATTCTCTGGAAGGTTCGAGGGAGTGAGAATTATATCTTTCTCAAAAAGTAAACGCTCTTCAATAATTGAAAGGGTTCTCGTTACATAAAAACCAATGGCACAAACGCTCGGACAGGTACCAATTTATTTTTTACCTAATTCTGCTCAAGTTTGAGTGAAATCGGTGACCCCGATATTCGTGGCTTCCCATAGTCGGTGTGAAAGAAATAGCATGCAGAGACCAGTCAATTTCCGTGAACCTTAGCTAGAACAGCGACTTCTGTTTACTTTTCAAATATGACAATATTATTGGAATTCTGGCTTTGGAACAACATGGAATTCGATCTTTGAGTGCTCTGGAAGGGGGTAGGGAGAGTGAGAGGACATTACATTTTTTTCGCATGTCAATGGTGGAATCCGAGGAAGATGGCGCGATGTTGCTGCTTATTACAGAGACAAAGACAAAGTCACCTCCGTACAGGCCATGAAGGCCCTTGGAGGAGTGGAAGGTATAGGCTTCCATCATTGTTAACCGCGGCACGTGATGGGGTAGAGTGGTTAGCTCTACGCCCGGCCGCCTTTGTTCCCAGGAATGAACCTGGTACTCATTTTTGGTGTAGGCTGAGTGAATCTCGTTTCTTAAATTTTACGACTTCCTGACGGAGATTCGAACCCACGTCCTTCCGGGCGAGCCGAGCACGCCTTTAGCGCCTCGGCCAGGCATCCCTTGCTGCTTATTACAAGTCCTGCAAAGAAGTAAAATAGAAGAAGCCGATTAGGGTTAATCCTGACATTCGGGTTCGTCAAACAGGAGCCTTCAGGCATTATTTTCGTAGTTGTGCCGAGGGTCTAAGTATATTATGGGTCATTCTCCGTCAAGTCAGTGAAAACAAAAAATAAATATGATGAACATTTTTAGACAGATGTAGAAGACCTTTAAAATAATCAAGAGTTTGTCATTAATATCCTCCCAAATGTAATAGTACTCGCAGAAAAAGCCCTTAATCTATCGCATATTATTATTATTATTATTATTATTATTATTATTCCTGAAGCCCGTATTTCAGTTATGCTTACATACTCTTAATCTTCGTTATAAACTGTTATGCCTTTCAGAGTTCAGTCTGCAAGAATCTGTAAATTAACTAAACGCCTACAAAATCCTCTATTTGTAACCAGCTCTGTGGCGTCATTTAGTTCCATACCTATTAATTTTTAAAGCTTTAGAAACCACAGTCTAGATTCAAACCCAGTTATCCTTAGAGATAGTAAATTGAAGAAGGTTTTATTTTCACACATATAACATAGGCTTTTTAATTATACGTAAATCATGTGTATTGTTCACGACATCATCATTAAAATGTTAATTGTATTTGTATTCCACAATGGAAAACATATCTGAATGCATCAGTGCTTTTAGTTTCGGCAGTTGAATAAATCTGCGTTGTAAAATTTATGGGGTCGTGAACGATGTACGAATAAAAAATTGATAAAGAATTACTATGGCGAGGTTGAGTTCACACAACGAGCACATAAGCAAACGAGTAAGCAATGCAACGCGTATTGAACCGAAGTGCGCAGATTATAGCTCGTGTAGGGTTGCATAAGTTCAGGCGCGAGTTTCTAAAACTGAACAAATAGGTCCACGTTAATACAATTTACAAATTCTTGTGAATATAGATAGTCTCCTGCAGCGAAGAGGAAAATCGTAGTGACTTTCAAAATATTTTTTAATGTGCGGAAGTCAATCAAATTTAATAAATATGTTTTCAGAAAATGTTAATAAATAACTAAATTTGTAAGATAGCAGAGAAAAGACAGTACAAATCCTGTTTTTGAGTGCTCTGAAGAAACCTATGACATACCCGCCAGTTGTTGAGAGGAGATTAGGTGCGCGTCACAAAATGTCCACATGAAATAAATTTCATTTTGGAACCGTATTGACAATTATGTTATGTAAGTTGAAAAACCAGAAAAACAACTTTGAAGTATATTATATGAATGCACATTTTATTCGTGTTTTGCAACTTTCAGTACATCAATTTTAAGTTAAAGTTATTTCTAGACAGCATAATATGGCCTAATGCGCCCGAAACATGTACTGTTCTTTTCTAATATGATATATTTACAAGTCTGAATTGTAAATAAACTTATATGTATTGACTAGGTGGAACCAGTATACTAAGTTTTTCAACTTATATTAAAAAATGTTTCAGTTAATTTCTTCGTTTGTTTCTTTATTCCTGTTCCGTTTTTAAAGGATATTTGGTTAGATGTTTTACGTAATTCGCAGTCAATAGTAAATAACCATTTATTCGGTATATGCAATTTGTCGGCTACTCATACAAATCACACCGAACTCTAAGAAGTTTTTGATTGCTGGAGTTTTCCAAATTTTGTCAGGTTTTCTATCACTATGTCTGGCTCTCGCGAAGTCCTTGCACCTGGGTACCTGCGCAAGGAGGAATTAATTTATGAACTTCTAATTAGGAAGGTCCAGTCTGGTGGCACGGTTGAGGCAGATAAAAGTATTCCCCGTCGGGGATAGCCATACAACAGTGGAATTTCAGAATTAAAGTCATATACAGTAAACTCTTTTTTTTTTGTACAATCTTCCCGCAACAGCTGCAGGTTGCTGAAGGACAAAGAGTACCTGAATAACAACAATAGGTACAGGTGAACAGATTAGCCCTACCCGAGATAGCATGAAGTTACAAAAGAACAGGAAAAAGAGTGAGGCACGACAAACATTTATCTGAGGTTCGCAAGCGTGGTTCTCGAAGATATGGATGGAATTCTTGAGAGTAGTAATGGCGATGTTGTAGATAAAATCTACATTCAGCCCAAAAGTATTGCAAAAATTGACAAAAATGTACTTACGGTTCGTCGAGCACCTAACATCAAGCCGATGTATGAAAATCCTGTACATGTATGAAATGTTGTATCAAAATCTGAGTGGCATTACAGTACATTACAATCACGTCGATGTTGTTGCCGTACGGTACCCGTTGTTCTAGAGTAGCTATCTCTTGCGATTTTACTCTCTACCTTCAGAACTGTAAATAATAAAAGATGATCTCACCCATCCTTAATAGTTTGTTCATAATATTTCTGTAAAAAGCTGAATGTTGGAAAAATGTACTATATTCAACATTTAATGCAACTAAGATTGCTGATTACAGAAAAATGATAATACACAGAAATGTATATCTCCTAGCACTTTATTTTTCTAAAATTTAAATATTTTAAAATTTAAAGATTTTTTGTTCGATTTCACGTGGAATCAGTGTTGCCAACTTAGCGGGTTTTCCGCTAAATTTGGCGGAATCAGAAGACTGTCGGCGGATAAATATATCATTTAGCGGACAGCGGATTTTTTGGCGGAATTCTAGATTTATTATAGCGGAATTCAGTGTTTTATCCGTTTGACGTTTTTTTTTTTTAAATTTGTACTCCAGTCTGTCTCGGAGCCATTCCGTATTTCTTGTCAGGAGCTAGCAGTCACATGAGGAAAACACGTATTTGGATTTGATGTTATGAGATCATGGTATCATAAATTTGTAATGCGTGGGGTAAGGATACTAATTTCTTCGTTGACGAATGACGACAGATAATGAAACTCAGAGAGTAACATTTATATTTATGCTATGAAGGAAAACTGTTTGAACTGGCCTGTTCTGTATGTGGCCCTTGAGGTAGGGGATTCACCTAGTTTGCACCCGGCACTAAAATGCCTACAAGTTTTAGCTCGCCGGATCTCAGGCAGAGGGTTAATCCCAGTGCAACTCACAGATCAGGTGAGTGCAGACCTTTATTTATTATTGTTGCTCACTATTTGAGATCGGATTTCTTGGCGGAATTTTTGCGGATTTTTAATACTAATTAGCGGATCTTGAAAACATAAGTCGGCAACACTGCGTGGAATGCCCCTAATGCGAACATCTAAACTCTGACGAGTCATGAATCGGGGAGAGCCGGTGAGCGGCACATGTTGCATGTCGGCCACGTGACTCGAGTCACAAGAATTGTCTTACCCGACACTCGCAGCTACACCCAGAGACTCGGCACCCAGATTTTAAAGTGAAAGGGACCTAACTGAAGAGTATAATGAAGTCTTTCGAGTGAATCAAGGTTAACAGTTATGGGTTCTTAGGTGGTTGAAGGAACGAACTCTAGAAGCACAATCTCTGCCACAACAACGGCACCTAAAACCCGTCAAAGCTCCTTGTTGCAGAATCTGTTCGCTCTTTTCCACTATCTTCTTTATCGCACTTGTGCTTCTGTCGCTGTCCTTCAAAATGCACATGTGCTAGCGACTTCATGAACTTCGACTGTCTTAGCATTTGTCGAGAAGTGGCTGCCAAAGTAAAGGCAGCCTTCGATAAAACAACGCAAATCAAATAATATTAACAGCAACAACAATAAAACAACCTGGCTCGGCGACTCTACAATTTCCATGTGTGATCACGAAATATAGCCTAAAAATTACTTATACACATTTCCAACACTAATGGGCACAGAGAAACGGTTGTACTATAATTATCACACCGGTATTTAAACCCCAAATATATCAAGCAATTACCGTACTGACATACAATATACAATCTAAACAGATCCATTCGGACAGACGAGCAAGCGAGCGACCTAATGTGAACTGTACGTGTGGTTTCAAACATTGGCAATGGACAGACCACAAGGGGAAGCGTTTAATTTTCTCTATGTGTATAGTCTGAATGATTATCACGGCAATTGAGTGGACTAATCTTTCGCTTTCTGGTTAAACATTGCACGTCAGCACCCTGGTAAAAGATAAAGAAAAACAGCAATACTGTTCGGTACCTATCCCGCTGATAACGACAGACGCTTAATTACACGATGTCGAGATCCGTGAGCCAAAGAAATGCGACCTTTTACGAAGCTAATAAGTAGTTCGGGGAAATTAGAGAAAATAAAGAGTTGGCATTCAAATAAGATACTTTTACAATTTGTTTTACGTCGCACAGACCTCTTATCACGACGATGGGATAGGGGAGGGTTGGGAGTTGGAAGGAAGCGGCCGTGACCTTAATTAAGTACAGTCCCAGCATTTTCCTGGTGTGAAAATGGAAAACCATCTCCAGGACTGCCGACAAGGATTCGAACCCACAATCTCCCGAATGCAAGCTCACAGTTTTGCGACCCTAATCGCACGGCCAACTCGTCCGGTCATATATGGTAGGCTAACACAATTTCACGTTCCTTGGAAAAAATTAGGGAGATTATTGACATTAACATTCAAAATAACACAGGATGGCTTTCTATCAACTTCTTTAGTGTTAATACAAGCGCTGCGAAAGGATTGGGAAGCCAATGTGGTTTGATCGCGGGTTAACGATGTTCCTTGCGTCCTCGCATTTAAACATTTTATTGACAGTATCGTTATTTCAAGTCTTAGAAAATCATAACCGATTTAGCCTATTTATTTATGTTATTCATATACAGTATTCAACAGTACCGAAGTTGATGATTACGGTCTTCTCTTACATTGAACCGACGTAATTAATAAAATTAATATTCATTAATTAAAATTACAACACCGCTCAATAATAAATGAACGAATTCATTATAAAAATAGGTAAGCATAGTACAACAATAACAGGACATACGAAACATGGTAATGAAACAAAAAGAGATGACTTTCGTACAATTTACAGTGTAACACGTGAAGAAGAAAACCACTTTAACATGGGTTAATGCATTTAGCGTTCTCAAGATTACCATACATTTGTCGAAATGTAAATTATGGGCGACTTCTTTGAATGTGTCAGTTTCACATTCACGCCTTTCATGGCTCTTTTTTTACGATACTTCTCTTTAAATCAGAACCTCCCCTCATTCTTCTAATAAGAGGAAATCAGCATCTCGCTAACTACATTCATAGTTTTCTGAGACAACGACGGTAGGAAATTTGGACCCATAGAGAATCTCTCTTTTACCGACACGAAGCTAGCAATTCGACACCTTCACATACCACCGAGCTGAGCCGAAATCAAACCCGCCAATTCGCACTGAGAAATCTAGCACCTAAACATCTGAGCCAATTTTCCCGCCCCTTAAATTACCACCATCACCATAACCAATGTTTTCCTATGTCGTCTTAGTGTCACAGCCCTAGCGTGGAGCAGATTTTAGTCTGATCCAAAGGTAAAATTAAAGGGACACTGCAGATCCAGAAGAGAATCTATTCTATGTCGCTTTTCTCCACAACAATTATTTATCCTTACATCATCCGCACATTTCACAGTTGACTCCACACAAAATTAACAGTATGAAGAGAAATCTTCACGTACCATAACTGCAAACGGCATGCACAAAGAGCAGAAACGTACCTGAAAGAAGAGAAAATATCGTTAACATACGTGTTGTCAAATAAACAAAACAAGAAGATAAGCAGAAAAAGGAATAATTTCTTACTCTGAAACATCAAATGACAAAACTAAGAGGGAGGGAAGTGAGGAATACAACAGATTCGCAAGAGACCAGTTTTATTGTCCCAACGAAACCCAAAGTACAAACATTCTTAACTTACTAAAGCTAAACTTCTTTTTTTTTTTTACCATTTGCTTTAGGTCACAACGACACAGATAGGTCTTATGGCGACAATGGAATAGGAAAGGGTTAGGGGTGAGAAGGAAGCGACCGAGGCCTTAATTTAGGTGCATCCCCATCATTATCCTGGTGGGAAAATGGGAAACCATGGAAAACCATATTCAGGGCTGCCAACAGTGGGTTTCGAACCCACTATCTCGCGACCCTAACCGCACGGTCAACTCGTTTGGTATTCATATTTTGAAGCTATTTTGCTTAACGTCGCACCGACACATATATTCATATTTTATTTACAACACTTTACAAATGACATTTTCAGCAATTTAATCTCGTATTCTGAATATGAAACCTTATTTGCTAATACATAGTATACAAACCACCATTCTAATTCTATTAACATTTCTTTCAAATTTGTTACATTATTTATACCGGGTGGCACAGCTGCTCCTATTTTTTTTCCGGAACATATGCAACCCGCTAGGAATTAAATGTCTTGTCCTATCTTACGCAACACCTTACAGCTATTTTATGTGGAGTTAGCCCGATATAGAATTTCCCGCACAATGCAAAAACGGTACAAGAGGCAGTAAGTGAGGCCCATCTCAAAACAACTATACCATATAATGTAGAACAAAGTACAACAATATAGTTATTTTTACGAAATGTTACTGTACCGTACAAACCATAGCCCCTACTTTAGCTGTAGGTAGAGAATTGCGCACCTGATTCGTCCAAGAGACCATTTTCTTTTGATAGAAAAGGGTGGTCGCTGTACCAAAGAATACGTGACAGGTGAAGACCAAGTACGGACATGTCAATTCACCGCCATTTTTTTACAGTGTCATCACATCGAAATTGATAGAAAATGCAAATGCTGCATAGCAGATGTGATAGCTTATTGCACGTAATTACTACCGTTAGAGCATTCAATAAAGTTATACAACCGAGCCATGAGGCTATAACACAGAAAATTTTCGAAGCGAGAACTTTCGCTCTCCTGGTGAATACAGAGTTATAAGGGTTGAATGTTCACGCTGGAAGTAGCTGCGTGGAATTGTGCACGGTAGATGCACCTGGATAGACTACTTGGAGCAGAGAGGGTTCATGCCTTTTTAAATTTTCATTTCGTACCCGCCTAGGCATCCTCTACGAAGAGTTGACTTTTCCGAACTCTCATTTTTCTAAGCAAGTTATAATAAACAGGCATAATATCGCCAAGTAAGCACCGACTATGGACAAATGCATTGTGAATATCATCTCGAACATTATGCAGGAGTTCAGAACTTGTAAAATACAAGAGTTTCGAGTTTCGAAACGACTGCCTAGATTGCTCCATTAGTACAGAGTTACGAGTCATATTGTTTGTCGCCTGGAGTGGCTACATGGTACTAATCGCAGTCAGCATATCATTCTTTGCAGGGATTCGGAGTTCGAATCTACTTAAGAGATTTTCAATTTTATTTTTATGTCGTGTTCGTAATTAAGGTTTAACTTCCTTAAGTCTCAAAAGACATTTTTCACCTTTACAAAGAAAGCACAGATAAGAAAGGAATAATAACATGCGACTTTCATATGGGAAACGGTTACAACGAACTCCCGGTCTAGAAAGCCAAGAACAATGGCCGAGAGGATTCGTCGTGCTGACCACATTATACCTCAAAATCTGCAGGCCTAAGGGCTGAGAAGCGGTCGCTTGGTAGGCCAAGGCCCTTCGGGGCTGTTGCACCATGGATATTTTTCTACAACGAATGAAGCGCACTGCATTCATTGTCAACATTATGACACATTATGACACAAGCAACTCCGCACGTTCGACTCGTAGAGCACATAACGGAGCACGTCGTAATCTTTGCAGCAAATTGCGAACACCTACCGTACGGTTAGCGCAAAAGCAGATATAATGTATTCAAAGGATGATTATCTGAATATTGTACTACTTTATGAAGAAGAAAGGCAGAATTCACGGGAAGCCAGACGCTTGTATCAAGAACGATTTCCTGAACGAAGGCTACTAACTGCAGATACATTTCGACGCGTTGAAAGGCGGCTGCATGCAACGTTGTCATTTCATACATTAGCCCCCGTTCGTGATGCTCTAGTGACGTGTGAAAATAACGAATAAGTTGTTCAAAATGCAATTGCGTACAGCCCGCGTCCAAGCTCACGGACCACTGGAAATGAACTGAACATCAGTCATGTATCTGTACTGCGCATACTGCACCGCCATAAATTCCACCTCTACCATCAACAACTACACCAGGAACTCCATGGGAATGACTTTCAAAAGCGGATACAACTTTCGCAATGGATACTGCAAAGAGTTGAAGCTGCCGCGGATTTCTTAATGGACATTCTCTTTAGTGACGAATTATTCAGATTTCACAACAACGGAACTGTTCATCGACACAACTTCCACTACTGGAGCGTTGAAAATCCTCACTGGATAAGGGGATCTCGACTTCAGGTACAATGAGGCGTCAACGTGTGGTGCGGGATAATAGGTGACAAGATAATTGGACCATATTTCTTCGATGGAAACCTCACGGGACGACGGCATCCATGGCTTGTTCGTGAATACCTCCTGCTGTTATTGGAAAACGCGCCTCTTATGACACGGTTAAGGATGTGGTTCCAGCAGGATGGAGCTCCTCAACACTGGTCGTTGGCAGTATGGAACTACTTGCATAAGACATATCCTGGATAATGCTTTGGACGAGGAGGTCCTGTTACATGGCCGGCTAGATTACCTGACCTTACTCCACTAGATATTTTCCTCTGAGATTATTTAAAAGAAAGAGCCTATGAAATGAAATGGCGTATGACTTTCAGTGCCGGAATGTGTCCGAGGACTTCTCCTCGCCAGGTGCAGGTCTTTTGATGATGACACCCGTAGGCGACCTGCGCGTCGTGATGAGGATGAAATGATGATAAAGATGACACATACACCCAGTTCCCGTGCCAGGGGAATTAACCAATTACGGTTAAAATTACTGACCGTGCCGGAAATCGAATCCGGGAACCCTGTGACCAAAGGCCAGCACGCTAACCATTTAGCTTGGAGCCGGGCAGAGCCTATGAACAGAAGCCAGAGAGCCCGAATCATTTACGAAGGCTCATCACTGAAGCCTGCAGGCATTTTCCACCACATACGTTGCAGCAAGCAAGAATGTCTCTTCTCAACCGTGCTCAGATTTGCGTTAGCGAAGGAGGTGGTCATTTTGAACATTTTCTTCATTAATCGAATGACCATACACAAACCCATTGCATCTCCGTCGGTAATAGCTTACTTTACAGCAAATAGAAGAGCTACTTAGAAATAAACATAGCAGAGCACCTACAATATGATAACTGATCATGATTTAGATTTTTTTTAACAATGCGTCTCACACGAACATTAACAACGAAATAAAAATACTCATCCTACATCGGACTCGAACCTCCGAATAACCAGCACCGGTTTCCTCTTCTATTTACCACGCTCAACTATTACGCGTTGTAATTTACTGCTGTTGTGTCAATACTACTTACTTCTAGTAATTCAGCCATCATATTCTCTGTACATGACTTCCCTCTGATACAGATTTTTTACGATTCTTTACGATCATTCGGCATTTTATCATTAATGCTGATTTGGGTGACACGAATAGACGAATTATAGAAAGGATAGTAAGACCAGACAATGTTGTGAGTGGCCAAGGTTAATATGTGTAGGCCAGGCTATAATCTGCGGGTTGCATAAAACTGACTGAATAGGTGCAGCTGTACCACGCGGTATATGGAACACTGTAATGGTTCTTTCTTTTATTGTACGCACTGCAGTAACATCACATATCGGCTTGAAGTGAATAAACAGTGCTGTTTTAGTGTATGTCAATTATATTTCTGTGTAGTTAACCAGGATTTAATTTATATTTGTATCACATATATTTCCTCATAACAATTACTAAATATATCAAAAGAATGCCTTACAATATGCATTTTGAGAATATATTTTCAAAAGCTACAATTTCAATTTCTGACATCTATTACAATTCTTATGAATGAAGACAAACTCACAATCCACAATGTATCGGTCCTATCTATATCTATATTGGATTTAAAAATATCCACATCAACTAGCAGCACAAATCAGAAACGGAGAAACATGCATCCCAAGGAACCAATATCAGCAGGACGTAGTGTTTACAGTGTACTATGTCTTCTGGTATGGGCTAGAGCAATTTTGTTTCTTTCATTGACCTGTCTTAGTCTTATCCTTGGCTGTGACAATATGAGAGTGACTGAGGTATGAGTGATGGTAGTAATGCCATTCCTTCTGCAGCCAGTCCCTGTTATGAATGGCGTGAAAATGTTGCTCATGGGGTCGGTTGATGAATGCATTTCAGTGGGCTTGGCAGATTGATATGTAATAGCAACTTCTGGCTAGGTGAGGAAAGCAACGGGAAACTACCTCACTCGTTTCCCTAGTACGCCTCTTCAGTGATGCCTAGGCCATCTATGACGGCTGATGGCGGAGCTATTGAGGATCCAACCAGCCTTAGGGCTGAGGACCAAACATACATACATACAACCCAATAACCATGAAAGAGTTAATTAAGGTATTGCCCCAGCATTTTCCTCGTGTGAAAATGGGAATCCACGGAAAGTCATTTCAAGGCTGCTGATGATGGGGTTTGAACCCACCAGCTCCCGTTACAGCTATGGGATTCGTATCGCGCAGCCAACTCGCTACTCGCTCAGTGCTTTATTATTATTATTATTATTATTATTATTATTATTATTATTATTATTATTATTATTATTATTATTTATTTTGGTTGCTTTTTCTCTCGGACTCAGCAAGGGATCCCACCTCTATCGCCTCAAGGGCAGTGTCCTGGAGCGAGAGAGTTTGGGTCTGGGATACAACTGGGAAGGAGGGCCATATCTTGCCGAGGCGGCCTCACCTGCTATGCTGAACAGGAGCCTTGTAGGGGGTGGGAAGACTGGAAGCAATAGACAAGGAAGATGGAAGGAAGCGGCCGCGGCCTTAAGTTAGGTACCAACCCGGCATTTGACTCCAGGAGAAGTGGGAAACCCCGGAAAAAGATTTCGAGGATGGCTGAGGTGGGAATCGAAACCCACTCTACTCAGCTGACCTCCAGAGGCTGAGTGGACCCCGTTCCGGCCCTCGTACACTTATCGTGGCAAAGCCGGGAATCGAACCCGGACCTTCAGGGGTGGCAGCTAATCACACTAAACACTACACCACAGAGGCGGCTATTATTATTATTATTATTATTATTGTTATTGTTACCGTGTTTTAGTGGTAGGTAGAGGTGAAAGAAGGTGCGGGCGTGAACGGGTCTCAAACTACGGAATCAAAGTTAATGTAAAATTTAACAAGGTTATATTTTCTTTTTAAAATGACGACATAACAAGCTTTGCAGGTACAGAGTAGCAAGTCAACAAAATGTAGGTACAATATTTACTAGATTTGGGCTCAGCGCCCTTGCTTCACCATTCGTGGGCAATCAGCCCAACCTTACTTCAAAATAAGTTTTACCAGAGGGGCAGAAAACCCCATTCATGTTCAGGAACATTTGCTCCAAATTACACTGAAAAGCCTCCACGAGGCATACAACACTCAATTTTCAAAAAAAAAAAAAAAAAAAAAAGAGAGACTCGCTCTCAACTCTAAGCCTCTCAAAGGCCACACCAAACTCCACCTTCAAGTTGTCCTCACTGGACATAGACACAGGGGTAAAATACCCAACCTACTGAGGTCTATTAAATGAAAAGGGGTAATTACATGACCTCCAAAATAACAATTTGAGAGGAGGCGATCTGCACTCCTAATACACTTTGTTTTTAAAACCTAATTTGGCTCTAGGCCACTGATGCAAGGGCTAATCCCATACTACGGAGGTGACTTTAGAAAAGAAACAGATTTACATAATGTTAAGGAAGAATAGGTTGAGAAAATAAGTTCACCTCAAAACAATACGAGTGGGAGCTCGAGAGGGTTAAGCACTCTCTATCCCAATACGTAACTTAAAAGATAGAATAGATACCAGTTTCTTTACATTTTTAAGGAAGGTTACATAACGGAAAAACTTCGTACCCGCCCCGAGAGTTAAACTGCTAAGCAAGCAAGAAAGAAGTAATTAATCGGCCATTACCTGGTTGATGACCGCTGCCGGAGAAAGAGGCGCTACCCGCCCCCTGCTATGTACTTTACACACTGAAAGATGGAACAGAAGTGGCCCGGAGACCCTAAAATCAGCAGTTTATATCCTCCCGTGGAAGGTTCGAGGCGTTAGGGGAATGAAAACACCCTCCCACAAACACTTTATTGGGTAGGATACAGCAACATATTCAAGTTGGGGGAAGATACCTCGGATTGGTCAGAAATTAATAAAAGAAATTCGGGATTGGTTGAATACAAAACAAGGAGAAAGAGAGGGGTATACAGCCAACTTAAACAATAACAGAAGGAAATTTAACAAGAAACAAACTTTTGAAATAAAAATTTCTCCAAAAAAAACAGTTCTTTCACTCCGCACTAGGGTGCACTATTGTTGATCTTCAGTAGTGTCCTCTAGAAGAGAAAGTTCACACTTCTTACTACAAGCAAAACAAAAATACGTCGAAAATGACACAGTTCAAAAACTCTAAAATTTCCAGGTAGTGACATCTTCTGAGAAACTTGAAAATTAATACCGTCAATAAAGTTCAGACTTCCTCCAGCAGAGGAGTTTCAATTGGCGCACATTTTAAATAAGCGGCGTGGAGGTGTACCGCCCGGTACAATTATTATTATTATTATTATTATTATTATTATTATTATTATTATTATTATTATTATTATTATTATTTTAGATTACTGTCCAATCCAAAGAAAGGAAATGAATAGGAAGAGTCTTGTATCGAACAACCAACGTTAGGATGAATAAAAATACTGTTCTGTACATCTCATATCCCGACGGCGTGACCTACGTAATCCTCGAGTGTGTTCTACACATATCCTGCTGAATCCCCAGAGAGGAAAAGGGCAAACAGAAACAAAAAGCTCTGTCCCACTAACAGATTGAAATATGAGCGTTAACACAATAAAAAGCTGCAGGCGCACGTAGCTACAATACCAGCCAAAAAAGATAAGTACACTAGAAACCCCAATTAGTTGCCAAAAAACAAGATAAAAGTATTGTAATCTTTCATACCTATTCAGAGTGATCATATTGTATTACGGTAGCGATATGCTGCAAGAGGAGTCTGAAAAAGAGTTTGATTTGTGCTTACAAGTTATAATTGGTTTTAAATCTTTCTACATGCAGAGCGAAGGATGAAACAAACAAACAAAAAGAAACCGGAGGACAATTCTCGTAAAAACTTAAGGGATTTAAAACTTTCTTACGTTGTAAAATGTGGCAGAAAACGAGACAATAAAGCTTTTATTTTACAGCCACTTTGGCCTCCCCCACAAAGCTAAATTTTATAGCACTCGTGAGAGAAAAAGAGGAATATGATGAAACAGAAAAAAACACACACACACAGAGAGAGAGAGAGAGAGAGAGAGAGAGAGGCCCTCGTCAACATATTTCGAGATATTCCGACACGAAGCAAAGAAAAATGTAGAATTACAAAGGGATGCTCAATGAATGTGTGCAGTCATTACTCTCCAAATGTCTTCAAATTTTCTAGGTTTCGTCTGAAAAATCCATTGCATCTTTTGTTAATATGCCATTGACAAAGGGAAAATAATACAGCAATGCAAAGCCAAACGACTCTGTAACTAGTATTGTCAAACGTAGGGACATTCCCCTATGTGCAAGGACTTTCGGGTCCTTTCTTCATGAAGTAGGATTGTAGGGACAGATTTCTAAATCTACCTTCAAACGTAGAGACTTTTGGAATTATCACTGGTTAAGAAAAACATTTAGACTCTATATTTGTTATCCCTACCGCATTCAAATTAAAGAAACAGAACGAAAATTCTGCACGATGTGCAATACTTAAATAAAGATACGGAATAATATGAAACCAGTATTTCTTAATTCATTGTCAGTACTCAATTCTTCTTTAAAAACTCAGCAAACGGACTGCAGAACTTCGGAAATTACAGACCAGCACCTGACACTCGCATCCAAGAAATAAATGATTTTGCGGAATCTTGGACTATAGTAACAGCAGAAAAAAAAAAAAAAGGCGAGTGTAAGTACTTACCACTTCATTATTAATTTACATTTCTTTAATGAATGGTTTTACTTGATTCATATCCGTTACGAGGGCTGTTGTCTTAATTTTTACCTATGTCCATTGGATGTTTTTCCGTTCTTCCTCTTTATATTATAATAATATTACCACTGGTATTATGTATGTAGTTATTTATTTATTTACATTTTTCACTTGGTAGGGACTTTCATTGTGATTGCAGGGACATTCTGAGTGGTTAGTTTTTTGTTGTTGTTGCTATTTTGCTTTACGTCGCACCGATACAGATAGGTCTTATGGCGACGATGGGACACGAAAGGCCTAGGAATGGAAAGGAAGCGGCCGTGGCCTTAATTAAGGTACAGCCCCAGCATTTGCCTGGTGTGAAAATGGGAAACCACGGAAAACCATCTTCAGGGCTGCCGACAGTGGGATTTGAACCCACTATTTCCCGGATGCGAGCTCACAGCTGCGCACTCCTAACCGCACGGCCAACTCGCCCGGTGAGTGGTTAGTAGGGACATAGTAAAAATTAGTTGACGTCAGTGTTTGTAATAGGCTTAATTCAAGCTATTTCGCTGCAAATTATGTGCTACGTTTTCGAAATTTAGAGTAATGTGGTTTACATAGTGGATTCATCTTAAGCGTTTTAAGTTCACTCCCCCACACCAAATGTGAGCGAACTCTTCTATGGAAAAATCATCGTCAATCGCCATCGTCTCCTGTAATAAAATATTTCTTGTCTTACTTTTTAATACATATTTGTCGAATACACACTTTGTTGATAAGCTTGCGTTGAAAATTTAAGCCGATAAACTTATGTTAGCAAAATGTCAAGAGCGTTTCGAATAATTTGCAGCGAATATTTTCATTAACGTGGGAAAGTACACCTTTCGCCAACTTAAATTTAGTAGAATATACACAAACTAGCAACTGGAATTCATGTATTCATGCAATGTTCAGAGTTTTTAAGAAGTCTAATAATTACTTTACATCTTTTAATGAAATCAGCACAAAATATTACGCTAAATGGGATTTTCACTATAATAATAATGTTATTTGCTTTACGTCCCACTAACTACTTTTACGGTTTTCGGAGACGCCGAGGTGCTGGAATTTAGTCCCGCAGGAGTTCTTTTACGTGCCAGTAAATCTACAAATACGAGGCTGACGTATTATTTTTTCCTGTAATAATTGTGTGCCTCGGTGGCAAACTGTGATCAATAAAGCACAAAGGTCAAGATGTACCTAGCAAAGGAACTCATTATGACAATCAACGCCTTCAAATATCTGGGACTGACATTACAAACCACAACTAGATCACTGAGAATGGATATAAAATATAGAGCAACAGCTGCCACAAAAGCCATGTTTAGCATACAGGCAATATCCACTCTCTCATTAAATACCACCATGGCATTATTCGATGCGAAAATAGTTCCATACGGAATAGATATCGTATGGGAAAAGCTCAGCGTCAAGGATGTAAGGGCTTTGGAAGCAGTCAAATATCTCTATTTGAAAGCTGCCCTAGGTATCTCAAAACATACAAGATCGAGACAAGCCTAAGAACTAGACAAAGAGTCTTTCTTTATAGAAGATCTTCGCACAAATGGCAGAGATTAGAATACGAAAGAGAGGGGAAGAGAAGTGAGATCTGCTCAGCCTCCACACGACGGAGGTCATAGTCCGACAGTAATCAAGAACTTGTGAACTCGTTGGCAGTACATGGATACCATCATACAATGTTAAAAAACAAGTGTTTTCATGACCCCGAGAGGGCTGTGTGAACAACTCTATGATCGTTACCGTGTTACTACATGTAAAAATTGAGTGAAATCCCTAGTGTATTTTTGTCTTGTAAACTGAAGTAATAGGAATGTGAAAGTGTACATAGGTTGGTAACACTGGACGTTATGCACAACTTGTGCGCATTTCAATAAATTAATAAATCAATAAATTCAAAATATCAATATTTCTAATCTTTACCCTACTCATTATATTTTCTTCTTCTTTCCTGGTATTTTCCCCATTTATCTGAGTACGGAACTTCTGCGGATTAAGACTAATTTTACGGCCGGAAGCCCTTCTTGACGCCAACCCTGTGTGGAAGGCTGTACTCACTATCGCGTGTTTCTGTAGTGGTTGGCACTGTGGTGTGTTGTATGTTTATGAAGAGGTGTGTATTTTGAAAAAAAACACAAGCACCTTGTTCCTCGAGCCAGAGAAATTAGCCAGACGCGGTTAAAATCCTTGACCCGACCAGGAATTGAATATGAGATCCTCTAAACCGAGGGTCGCGACAGTGACCCTTCATCCATGGAGCCGGAAGTTTGGTCATGATCATTGTACAAAGGAATTAACACAGAACTACCTAAATACCCACACTTTTATGTATGTTCAGTCCTCATCCCGAAGGCTGGTTGGATCTTCAACAGCTCCACCATTAGCTGTCATAGATGGGATAGGCTTCACTGAAGAAGCGTACTAGGAAAATGAGGAGTGAGACAGTTTTCCGTTGCTTTCCTTACTGAGCCAGAAGTTGCCATTACATATCAGTTCGCCAAGTCCTCTGAAATGCATGCACCAACCGACCCTATGAACAGCATTTTCACACCATTCACAGCCCATACAAGAAGATATGGTGCACTGTAAACACTAGGTCTCGCCAGGAAAGGCATTGCAAATACATAGTGATAAATGTACATTTTTGCATATTTCCTGAGAATTCCTGTAAAGCATAGGTGGCCAATGAGAGAGCCCTACTCCTTGAGCTAACGGCATGAGCGCGGGGAGAACTGAGAGCAGCTGGCCTCTAATAGTTAGTGCTGTAAATATAACATGGCACAAGCAGTCACAGCATTGTACTGGTTGAACACATTATGTTAGCGCAATACAATCGTATAGATCGTTCGTCGTTCATTCTTCATGCTGTATTTATAAACAAGCTTTTATGTTGGCCTACAGTATTTCCATGACTACAGTAGTAATGAAATAAGTATTTAGTTATCACATATAAACATAATTAATTACGTTTCCTACGCATAACCTAATGAAATTAACATAATTAAACGTATTTACTTCGCAGATGTCGTTTGTATAGGCCTGCACAAAATAACTTATGTTGTTTCTTCACCATAATCTAATGCACTGAATAGAACGAGACACTAGGCACAATAAAACTGTTAAAAGTTTAAATTTGTTCCGATACGCGCCCTTCACTAGCAACTGAGCGCCGTGCAAGCGGCTGCTAGGCTGTGCATTCCGCTTCTTTACTCCTTTACCGCTCCTCAATGAACCGCCTTTGCTGTAGAGAAATGAGACACACACAAATAACAATAACAATAATAATAATAATAATAATAATAATAATAATAATAATAATAATAAAATCGAAATAAAATTATTTACACACTGGATTATACGAATGCTTTGCAATATTTATTGTAAATTTTAATTCCGCTTCTTTTGCGGAATGAGGACGTCACAATATATTTGAATACCTCTTGTGGATAATAATGCAGTACTTAATATTGGTATTTTAAATGCTGCTTATTTTCAAATAAGATTAGCTTCCACTTTACTCCACGCCACGCGAAACATTGTGTGCTCGTGACATGATCGTGAAGTGACAAGTAGGAGAACCAAGTGTTTGAACCACACGGTACTGAAGATGCGAGGAAGAGGAAGAGATCTGAACTTACAACCACAGTAACCCAACACCCCAGCCGCGACACGGAGGGAACTGAAGACAGCCGAACGTGCTCCGCAGGGTAATAGAGTAGGAGCCGTCCGTTCTAGTTAGATTCTGTATTCGCCACAAGAGCAATGGCGGGTCCCATATCAATGAACAAAAAGTAGGGGTAAAGACTCTCTTGTTCGTCACTTCACGAGCTTAAGCTTGAATGCAGCGCTCAATAATAATTATAAGAAGAAGAAGAACGAGGAGTGCCTCCGAATAACTGAAAAGGCTAGACAAAGAGAAGGTGGCAGAGCGAGTTGGCCGTGCGGTTAGAGTCGCACAGCTGAGAGCTTAAATTAGGGAGATAGTGGATTCGAAGCCCACTGACGGCAGCCCTGAAGATGTTTTCCATAGTTCCCATTTTCACACAGGGAAAATGCTGGGCTGTGTCTTAAATTAAGTGCACGACCGTTTCCTTCCCACCATTCCTAGCCCTTTCCGACCCCACCGTCACGATGCGATCTATAAGTGTCGGTACGACTTAAGGCAAATTGCTAAAAAATCACAGTTCTAGCCCTTCATGCAAGCAACTCAATGTTGGAAACATACTAGGGATATGAGCTACGAATTTCAGGTAAATAGGATATAATAAAATATGAGAATATATTCTTTATTTGTTCCTAAAAAATACAATATTTTTCTTAATCATCGTTATCCGGTCGATTAGATTAGCAGTTTGCCTTTTTCTACCACTACGAGCGTTAATGTGAGTCAACGCAGAGTTTCACTTAAGCCTTTATAACTACATTCAGCGTGGACATTTTTCAAAAATCAAAAAATGCCTGAGGGTATTGAACCAAGGAACACATTACAGAAAGAATTATGTAAATAAATTAATTTGGCTAGGATTTGAATAAAAAAGAAAACGAGTAACGAAACAAGGAATTTTAGGCTGTTCTTTCCGGAAATAAATTTAGGCCGGAAGTGATTTTCGAAATTTATTCTTTTTAGTTTGATAGAGCTATCCAAGACTCACAATTTGAAACCTTTCCGGGTCCTTTACCCCTTCAACTTTCGGCACAATTGAGGAAATTGCATAATTTTACGTTTTTCATAGTATGAGGACACCTACTTTGTCTGCTAAGAAATGTTTTCACCGAGCTCGATAGCTGCAGTCGCTTAAGTTCGGCCAGTATCCAGTATTCGGGAGATAGTAGGTTCGAACCCCACTGTCGGCAGCCCTGAAGATGGTTTTCCGTGGTTTCCCATTTTCATAACAGGCAAATGCTGGGGCTGTACCGTAATTAAGGCCACGGCCGCTTCCTTCCCACTCCTAGCCTTTCCTGTCCCATCGTCGTCATAAGACCTGTCTGTGTCGGTGCGACGTAAAGCAACTAGCAAATAAAATGTTTTCAACATTAAAAAAGAGAGAAGCAGAGAAATTTGAGAGAAATATATTTCGCAAGATGATAGGCCCGAAGATGGTGGACGAAGAATATAGGTTACGAGAAAGCGATCAATTGCATCAGGAAACCGAACGGCTGATGGAGTCGGTAAGAAAACGAAACTGAAGTTCAAGATATATCTATTCAGAATGTACGAAAACTGGCTGACAAAACAGGTCTTCAAAATACTGGACAAAATGCCTAAAGTTTCAGGTAAGTACTTTGAGAAGGGAGATGGTGGGTTCGAATCCCACCGTCAGCAGTCCTGAAGATGGTTTTCCTTGTTGTCTCATTTTCAGACCAGGCAAATCCTGGTCTGTACCTTAATTAAAGCTACGGACGCTACATTCATAATACTCTAGTCCTTTCCCATCCTTGCGTCGCCGAAAACCTTCGATGCGTTAGTGCGATGTTAAATCACTAGCACAAAAAAAATCGCAGATCGATTAAGATTCAGATTACAGACCAACAACTTCAAAGGCCTTCGTGAAGAACTAAAGCAGAACAGAGGATGGACGGAGGAAAAAAGATATGCTGTCACAGAAAGAATACAGCGAATTTTGAACACAAAAGAGACTTCCAAGAATGTATTGTACCCATTAACTAAGGCTGAAATAAATACTACTACACCGTTCCATGTGAGAGTTTTCTATTCCGCTCAAATTCTTTGTTGTCGCTACCACGAGACCAATAAAGGTACGAGTCGATAGGGAGCAGCGATGTTGCTCAGTTTACACTGCGCACAAGAATTTTATCTCTGCCGTATAACCAAAATATTAATATGGAGATTCATAAGGAAAAATGGCTGCATTTAAAAACCAGAAGTGTAAATTAACCACCGATTATTTAGTAGTATAGGAAAGAATGAATAACAACAGACTTGCTTATCAAATACACAAATGTTTGCAAATCAAACATACAAGATCAAAATAGTATAAGCAAACAGAGAAAGACCTCACTGAATCAGGATCACCAAATCTGTAGGATAGAAATGTAATGAGGAAAATTGTTCACACAAGGGGATTTGACGAGAAGAAACCAACACGACGTACTTGGTCGGAGGAACAGAAATTACAATAATCGATGAAAATGAAAAACTATTGAGCAAGGAGGAAAACTCAACATATATTGATTCCGCGTCGTCTTGATTGACCCATTCGCGCAGCAGAAGAAGAACCAGTGCGGGTTGTTAGCCGAAGATTTCTGTAGTTATAATGCCCAATGTGACCAGACATTGTCCTTTCCCCGGATATGTCCTACACTTTTACCGTCTGTCCGGAGTTCGGGAGGAATTCTCGAACTTCCAAAATGTCCTTCATTTTGAAACATTAGATCCAAATTACTGTCAATTTGTTATATTTCTGAAGTATTTGCTTCGAGACTCCTTAAAATAATCGTGCGTTTACAAATGCTATCGTAATATGAAATAAAATACATAGGCAATTTTTGTCGAAGTAGTCGAAGTCATTCACAAAATTTTGGAAAACACTTCGTATCGATGTTATCACGTGATAAAATCACTCATTTATATTCACACAATTTGGAAGTTCATTCCTTTTAGCTTTGTTTGGTGTGTGAGAAGGTCCTGTGGTTGTCCGCCAATCTGGAAACTTTGAAGAATGGCGAATCGTAGTGGGCAATTTGGTGCAACTTTGGCAAATAAATGTAAATCATTCAAAAGTGGAAACAAACTGATGGCTCCGTTTGTTCAGCGGGAACAAACATATCGACAACCAAGTTATTGAAAAATTTGTTGCTTTAGTGAACACGATACCCCGATTAATCTACAACGTTAGCAATTTTAAAAAGAGGGTGTAATACTCGTATAGGTTTGGCCATTAGAATTTTTGCCGTAAAGGACCTTGAAAGATGTTTGTAATTTTTACAATTACAATTAAAGTGAGAAATAAGTAGTTTACCAATATCAAGCCATAGAAAAGACAAGATTTTTACTTGTTGGATAAAACATTCTATTTAAACTAATCCAATGGTTTGCAGTGCTGTACACGCTACATACACCCAATCTTAGCGAGTGACGTCATCAGCATAGAAATGCATACACACGGCTGAGAACGTGAAGTAATGTGCATATACATCATGAGCGAGTGTATCTGTGGCGGCAACTACAATTATCACACACAACAAAATTATCTTTTTTCATTTTTATTGCCCTGAACATAATTCACAAAACAAAACGAAACAAGAATTGTATACAATATGTATGCAAACAAAAGAGTGCTACCATAACCAAACAATAGTCTAATGATAAAGTATATACTGCATGCGTATTCCTGTATAGATCATTCATACAACGGGGGAAAATCTGTTTGCAGATGAAGGCACTTGTTTGCGTGTAAACAAACAGACAGCTTGCGTTCCATATTGTGAACATTAATTCGATATTATGAACGGAATGAAAGATTCGGAACATGAATGGCTTCCTCCTGAGGCTATCCTAGTATGAATAGTGCCAGAATGAGTGGTTCAGACGGGAGGCTTTTAGGGGCCCAGTATCTCGGGTTCGATCCCAACTCAGTCTAATGGTGTGTGAAGGTGCCTAGATCAGCAAGCCTCGCGTCGATAGATTTAGTGGACGTAAAAGAACTGCAGCGAGAAAACCATTCTGCCACTTCTGTCTCCGAAAACCGTCAGATGCAGTAGTTAGTGGGGCGAAAACCACTAAATTTTGTGGAGGCAATGTGATAAGAATATTTGTTATACTTGGATCTGCATGCATAAGACGACACCATTACTTACTTTCCACAACATTTTCTTCTTCACATATGTTACACGTGAAAAATCTTCAAAGAACATGTGTGTTACAATGTCCATGTCAATGAAATTAGAAGATCAAAGAATATATACTACAAATAGCTATTATAGAACAATTATATAACAAATGGAAAACAGTGTTTTAATGTGAAGCACATATCGATCTTCAAACTGCAACAAATGATGTGTGAGTGATGATTATTTTTTCAAAAGGAAGTACAACTAGGCAACCGTCCTATAACACTCAAGAGAGGGAAAAAATGGAAGGGATCCGATATTTCGAAAAATAATATATCAGCCAAAGAAAGAAAAGGGCCACGAAGGGCATGAAAATGAAAGACTTCCTAGGCCTCGTAAACCTAATACCGTCGGGGTGCGAAAAGGGTAAGAATTGATAAAGGGAGGTCGGATAGGATAGATGAAAGTGAGGAGCATGGCACAAGTAAGTGGAAACAATGTCAAAACTTAGCTAAGGGCACCGTGACCGATAACCCACACTCCAAAGTTAAGAGTCCCTGGGGCCCATTTTAGTTACCAATTACGATAGGCAGGGGATACCGTGGGTGTTACTCTATCGTCCCCACCCACAGCGGGAGGAAACGATGTTGATCAGGTTACCAAACGCAACTAAGAATGTCTTAAATATATAATAGGGATATTATTTAATGTCCTTCAACTAACATTGGTCTTAAGGAAACCGAGGAGTACCAAAGCTGTGCTCTGAAGAATGGCAGTGAATCTACTTATACTAGTTCTTCACATTTAAGTATTCTTCAATGCCGGCCGAGATTTGAACCCGCAACCTTGAGAACAGAATGCGAGTACCTACCAACAGTGCTACCCAATCGGTCTCACTTATGATAAGGAGGTGAACGGTCCAAGTTTTCCACCTTATGTCAAGTTCAGTTGACGTGACATACAAACTTTTTTGGAGTTCTGCTCACCTACATTTCTGCAGCTAGGCAACGTTGAGAGGAAGCTGTTGTCACCGTCATAATTAATTAATACTGACGAAGAGCAACGGGAGCTGGGGAGAAACCAGATCCTACAAAAAGATTAAAACATCTGTCACAGAAACATAAACACATCTTAATCATCCCTAATTTGGCGTCACACATTCTTGGTAAAGCATAGAATTACACACGCAAAGTAAAACGAGGTAACTGCCGCCATCTTTTTAAACGAACCAACTGAACGCGGCCTTCGCATCTTGTCTGTTCTCTGATCTTCCAGAGCTCTCCTGGCTCTGGGTGAGTTAGTACCACCAGTCAACAGAACAGAGGGCAGCAGATATGGTTCCAAGTACTCGGGTAATAAGACCTGTTCAAAATATAGTCACGGCCGCAGGGGCGTAGCAAATGGGATAGGGGTCCGCCGGCCAAAATAAAAATTTGGGTCCCTCTTAAAATGTAAAAATCTATGAATAACTATTACAAATGTGAATACCGCAGGTAGAAGTAATGCAATAGATTGGCAAATTTATATAAAACAAAGATTATTCGTTATAGTACGATTATTAACAAAAAAGATTTTATTTGACTGCCTCCGTGGTTTAACGGCAAAGCTGCTGAGCTGCCAACCATGCACCACTTAGATGTTTGTTCTTAATTTTAACTGATTTCATTTTTCAGTAACTACAGAACTATACTCTACAATCGATATCCAAGTCTCTGTTATTATAATTAATTCAAGTAAAAAAAGTCAAAAACTGTTCAAATAAAAATTGATAAATATCAAACCGCACATTTGATAAGCCTAGTCTACCATTAACTTCCCACAGAGGCAGCTCGTTCGAAATAGTGTTGGCTACTGAATGCATGATTCGAAGCAGTGTATCGATTCATTCAAGTGTCCGAGTGAATCGATTCACAGGAACGGCGAGCTCACGGCACACGATTCAGCTTACTCCCAGCGGACAGTGCTGAGTGGCGCACTCACTGGACGTTGACGGGGAACCGAGCTTCCGCTGCAGCGAGACAGTGATTCATGGCACACCGAAAGAATCGTGAACGAGCACGGCTCAGTGAGACAGCAGATACACACGGCTCCTTATCGGCTCACTGGACACTGGCGGAGAACCGAGCTTCCGCTGCAGCGAGACGTAGAGTGAGCCATGGTACACTGAAAGAATCGTATAATGGACTCTCGTGCTCAGCTCATTTGAAAATAATACCCATTTGCATTCGCTGTCCTCTTCTTACAGGGAGGTTTAAATAAATAGATGGATTTATTTGCAGTGTTAAAAATATAGTCAAAACATAATTCTGAAGTAGCTAGTAAGTAGGTAGGCTATTGGGTTATATTATTTATTAGTTTAATGAATCTTAGTATTATAACTTCGTTGACATTTGACAAACTCGACTCTAGCCTGCCCTATGACTATAACTCATGCTCATGACCACTCAAAAGTACCTGTTTTTATATTGGGAAGAACGGCTCAGTATTCTCTCAGTTCATATGTCACATCGTTGCACAGGACTTCAATCATATGTGGACAGACGTAATAACTTAACCAACAGTATGTTGAATCAGAAAACCAGCGGGCTACTGTAGCCTACATCTCGGGTAGCCTGTACAAAATATGACGATTTAAAAAAATCCTCAGCTGATAGAAAAATACACATTTTCAAAAATGACTGAGCGAGTTGTCGTGCGGTTAGTATCGCGTAGCTATGCTCTTGCATTCGGGGGATGGTGAGTTCGAATCCCACCGTCGGCAGTCGTTAAGATAGTTTTCCGTAGTTTCCCCATTTTCACACCAGGAAATGCTGGGACTGTACCTTAATTCACGCCATGGCTGCTACCTTCCTAATCCTAACCTTTCCCACCCTGCATCGCCGGAAACCTTCGATATATTAGAGTGACTAGTATTTTTTTCTAAGAAAGGAGTTCATAGTATGAAGACCAGATGGCAGCTGCGAGCACTGAATGCTATTGCTGTTGTCTTACCAGCACATGGTACTCCACAGATGCAGTAGGAGCGGTGACTAATGTACCGTGAATCGGATTACTGTATCGATTCAGTAACGTGAACGGAATCAAATGAATCGATTCAGTAAAATGAATCGAATGTCCCATCACTAGTTCGAAGCGCAGTTCAACGATTGCTGCTACACCAATTTTTTATTGGCATTATATATTGCTGTCTAATAAATGTGTGTCAAAAGTTAAATGTTCAGCAGATTTTGTGCATAATACGATCTCAGGTGCACTAAACATAAACAAAGTATCATTTTCTAACTCAAATATGACACTTTGGTATTTATTTTCATGTAATTGTTTCAATAATATTTGGTGCAGGTCTTTTGTAAGGAACGTGTCACGGTGTTGCGAGAGGCGGCAAGGGAAGCATTGTTTACAGCTGTGCTGTGTTACACTCACCGCTGCTAGGTGCAACCAAGTGGCAATTCCTATATGTACAAAATGGAAAAACTAACAGCTATTCACACTGATTCTACCAAAGTACCCTGAGCATTTTCGTTTAGAGTTTCGAGGATTTCGTAGTCTTACTTACTTGAAACTGACCGCGATGTATTCACGACAGCGAACCTCCGATTGAGCGCGCGAGTTACCACAGCGCCATGCAACAGAGTATGTGTGTGACGTCGCATATTTAGCAAAAAATGTTGCCTTACTTTGAAGCATCATTTCATGAAAACTACGTTTCAAATTGTCATTTCGTTTTTTGCAACACATAGCCTCCCCTTTTATCTGTCAATTGAGACATTAAACATAATGGTAAGTTAAATACTCTCGGCGATATACGCGTTCTAGCCAAACACTACAACATTGGACTGAAATCCTCGTCCGTTCAGAGAGAATTTCAGTTTGGTGAATAGGAAAAAAAAATGATGCGGGGCAATGTCAGGTGAGAAGCATTATCTTCCAGGACGTTCCAGCACTTGTTTCTCCACAAGTCTGGTCCTTTTCTCTGGCATTTTCTCCCGAACGTCTCAATACTTCGAGGTAATACCAGCGGTTCACAGTTTGACCTTCATAGTGCACAACACCGATGATGTCTAAAAACACCGTCAACAACACTTTCATGTTCGATCTGACCTGCCACGGTATCGGCGAACATTTTCCACACCGTAAACGTTTCTCCCGTTTGAAGTAGAAGTTAATGTCGATATGCTGCTCGTAATACCTCAGATATTACACAATCGTAAAACATACGTTAATCAAGACACCCACAAAGTAACAGCTTCTCAACGATAACCGTTACAGAAATGCATACAAACGGTCTTTTAGGAGGAGTCATCATCGGTTCTCAATCAATCAATCAATCAATCAATCAATCAATCAATCAATCAATCAATCAATCAATCAATCAATCAATCAATCAATCAATCAATCAATGATCAATCCACACTGATCTGCATTTAGGGCAGTCGCCCAGGTGGCAGATTCCCTATCTGTTGTTTTCCTAGCCTTTTCTTAAATGATTTCAAAGAAATTGGAAATTTATTGAACATCTCCCTTGGTAAGTTATTCCAATCCCTAACTCCCCTTCCTATAAATGAATATTTGCCCCAATTTTTCCTCTTGAATTCCAACTTTATCTTCATATTGTGACCTTTCCTACTTTTAAACACTCCACTCAAACTTATTCGTCTACTAATGTCATTCCACGCCATCTCTACGCTGACAGCTTGGAACATACCACTTAGTCGAACAGCTCGTCTTCTTTCTCACAATTCCTCCCAGCCCAAACTTCGCAACATTTTTGTAACGCTACTCTTTTCTCGGAAATCACCCAGAACAAATCGAGCTGCTTCTCTTCTGATTTTTTTTTTCCAGTTCTTGAATCGAGTAATCCTGGTAAGGGTCCCATACACTGGAACCATACTCTATTTGGGATCTTACCAGAGACTTATATGCCCTCTCCTTTACATCCTTACGACCCATGAACACCCTCATAACCATGTGTAGAGATCTGTACCCTTTATTTACAATCCCATTTATGTGTTTACCCCAATGAAGATCTTTCCTTATATTAACACCTAGGTACGTAGTGTGATCCCCATAAGGAACTTTCACCACATCAACGCAGTAATTAAAACTAAGAGGACTTTTCCTACTTATGAAACTCACAACCTGACTTTTAACCCCGTTTATCATCATACCATTGCCTGCCATCCACCTCACAACATTATCGAGGTCGTTTTGCAGTTGCTCACATTCTTGTAACTTATTTATTACTCTGTACAGAATATCATCCGCAAAAAGTGGCCCACTCATCAGTACCCTTTGCTTCAAGTATGTTTTCTTGGCCATTGCGATCCTACTCTTCATCTATCTATCTATCTATCTATCTATCTATCTATAAATGTTTTCATTCCCCACCCTGAAGGGGTGGGGCGGGCCACCTAGAGGATAACGCCCTCTCTGTGGCCAAGAGATGCGGCGGGTTGGAGAGATGTGATGGCAGAAGGAGGTGGTTAAAGGATGAGAAGAAGTAGGAGATGGGAAAGGAATTATGCCTGTGCCTAAGGATTGTACAAACGCTTTAATTCAGAAGTACATGCGAGACAATAGATGATTTACGGAAGGGTGTGAGGGAAAAAGGTGGAGTGCAAGTGGGAGAGATGAAGTTCAGAAGGAAGTGCCGGGGAAAAGGTTCAAGGTAAGGAGATGGAGAGTAGGTGGTATGTGATTGAGAAAAGCGATGAGAAGACGAAGGAGTTCAAACGTTGGCAGGGGTGGGGGTATGAAACCAGTTGGAGGAAGGGGTGGATACACTGGTGGTGATGGGTAAACAGGAGGAGGGGCTGGCCAGGGGCGACGAGACGTATGATCAGGGGGTTGGCGACCGGGTGACGGTGGGGAATGAGAGAGTTCCACTCGATAATGTTCACCGTGGACACTGGCACCGGTGGTGATGAGCTGGTGGACGGCATCAGATGTAGGTCCTGCTCTTCAACTCATTCAAACAATTTAGATCACTTCTGATTGTGCTTCACCTTGGGGAACTATCTTTGCTGTTACATCCTTCTTCTTACTCATGACCATTGCCTTAGTCTCCTTTTTGTTAATTTTCATACCAAATTATTCACACGATCTGATCCGTTTTTCCAGCATGATATTCATAGTTTTCTCAGTTTCTGCTAGGATCACCATGTCGTCAGTAAATCCGATGCATTCAATTTTCTTTTCTCCCACAGTGCCACTTACAGGAAACTGCTATGAGTTAACATCTGTGCGCTATTTCTACAGTTCGTTTATATTTTGAATAGGTCGCGTCCACATGATGACAGCAGTAATTACGTTCGAAAGTATTACAGCTTGTACCCAAACTTACATCAAATAATTACGGCACACAAGGACTGCCAAGGAATTCTCAATTAACGAGTTTAAGGGAGAAAATCCGGTGTGCTGTACAGTGACCGCGAGTGTTTTAAACTGTCATGACTTTAATGAGTTATGTTACTGACGAAATTAATGAATACGAAGGGATATTTAAAAATTAAATAGAGAGCTTAATAAAAATAATCACATGTTTTCAAAAAAATTAATTTCGAGTGAAAACACGGAAAGAAATCGCTTTCATTGTTTAAATGCGTTAGTAATTTAGTGACTTTTTGACAACGTAGCATAATGCAATACCCTACAGGACAAAGTAAAGCTCTTAATAACGTTATTCTGCATATATATTACAAACGAGTAATTCATTTTTATATAAAAGCAATATTGAAAAAGAAACCTGCACACAAATCAGATATCTCACATATATTTTCCAGCCACCCAACATTAGAAAACAATATGTGATAACATTTTTCCTCCTACGTACTTCTCATATTATCTAACAGTACAGGGCTGCTTGAAAAGAGTCACTAATCGCGTCAAACTGGTAATCGTAGTAACTTCATACATCTATCCACAAGTTACTGAAAGTATAACCATTTGCTTTCAATGTTCCTGCTCACATCTGAACGCTATCTTAAAATAGCTAAATTGAAAAATGCTGTGTTACATAGAAACCAATAACGTTCTCTAACATTTTTTTTTTTTTTTGCTACTTGCTTTACGTCGCACCGACACAGATAGGTCTTACGGCGACCACTAACATTATATTAGGAAGCAGTGCCATTGGTGAAAACCAAAATCTTTATCAATATTATATGCATCTTTCCACAGCTTCTTCTTCTTCTTCTTCTTCTCCTCCTCCTCCTCCTCCTCCTCCTCCTCCTCCTCCTCCTCCGAATAATCCAACTAAGGACCACAGTAGCTGTACATTTTATGGCTGGTTTATTAATTGTTAAATTAGTTTATTCGTTAAATTCCGCTTAGCTCCAATTCTGAGAATCGCCGCGAGCCTGCGAGGAAACGCGGTATCGTGAGTGCGAGGATAAATGGACCTGTGTTAATGTTCGCCGGTGTGAGTATTGTCCTGCTGTTGAATATTGTTGAGTTGTTTAGTCGTTCACTGCATGGAACTGTGTGAAGTGTATCTGTGAACTCGAACCAACATACTGTTACGTGCCAGTCCCGTGGTAGCTCCTTTCGGTACTTCCAGGAAGGAGTTGGTGACTCAGACGATCTGGAATCTCCCAGCCGGTCTGTGGGGTGGGGACGACCTTTCCGTGTATTGTTCTCGGCGGCCGGCTTACCTGTGAGTTCCTTGGAGATTGAACGGGAATGTTCTGCCTGTAATGACATCGTGAACTTTCTGGATCAAATCTCGCGAGCTATAAAAAGGGAGGCAAGCCGCGGACAGTCAGTCAAAGTTGGACTCGGAGTGACAGTTGGGCTCTGAGGTGAAGCCAGTGTGACACTTAGTGAGTTGGGGTTCGGTGGCTGGGCTAAGGGTGACAGAGGTGTTGGCTGTCGCTAGTGTCCCACCGAGGTCTGAACCAGGAGCTGTTGTGGTGTCGGAGAGACCAGTCAGTGTGTAACTGGAGGCGACAGAACGGTAGACTGTACTGTGTGTTCGTGTAATTCTATGGACTGAGAATCGCCGTGAGTCAGCGAGGAAACGCGGTATCGTGAGTACGAGTATAAATGGACCTGTGTTAATGTTCGCCGTTGTGAGTATCGTCCTGCTGTTGAATACTGTTGAGTTGTTCAGTCGTTCACTGCATGGGACTGTGTGAAGTACATCTGTGAAGCCGAACCAACGAACAGTCGTCGTGTGTTGTATAGCCAGTGGCAATGGGTTCAAATCCAGCTGTCTACGCACAGCGGCTGTAGGAGGTGACTGGACTTTGGGAAAGTGAAAGTAAGGAATAGCGTCCCAGGTAAAGGAACGGGCTGGACCCTTGCTGCGCCATAAGATAGAGAGATTTGTAAATAGACTGGTAATTAATGTGGCCATTCATAACTCGTTAGAATTGCTTGTGTTTAAATATGTGTGTGTGTGTGTGTGTGTGTGTGTGTGTGTGTGTGTGTGTGTGTGTGTGCATTTATTAGGCCATCCTGAAATAAGAGTAATGAAACAAATGGAGTTTTATTCGTAACAATACTTTCAATATACTTGATATTGAAGAGGTATCGATATCGAACGATCCACTTTTTTTTCGTCCACAAGCATTGCAGTAGTTGAATATTATCGAATGCCATGAGCAATCCAGACCAGAACGATGTAATTCCTTAAAATTAGTACCATACCCGATCGTCTGTACGTTCCGTGAGCCTTTTATTATACGTTTCCTTGGGTTTTTCCACAACTTTCTTAGGGTGGATATACCACCTTTCGAACAGACACTCCTCATATGAGGTCGATACTTCTTCGTTACTATGTTAATAGAATACTCATTTTAAAAAATAATATTGTTAACTTGCCATAAGTAGCAGAATTTAAGTGGTCGCAAGAGTACATGTATAGAAAGAAACGGTGCTCGTTTAGGCGATAGCTCTATTGATCCCATAATAAAATGGGACCTTCCTCTGAATTTCTGCAATGTACTGGTGCCAGTACGCCTGTAGCACAATTTTCTTTAAAAGTCATACACCAGGGCAATAAAATGTGCTGAACTGCACCTTGTAGAATATGTTTTCGAACGTGATATGCATTAATTTCTAAAATTATTTATTTTCAATATGCACGGCTACAAAATCTAGGTCTGAGTGTAACTAGTAACAAAGCCTTCCAGTAAACAAATCCCGTGGTCTATTTAAACTATCTAATCACCGACAAGGAAGGAATTCGTTGTAAAAATGTCACACCTTTACCATGAAACCTGATTTTTATTTTAGATTACTAATTTTACACTTGTAATTTTGAAGCGACAGAAGCCGGCGCGTTTTGCAGTCTACCACTTTCCGATAATATGAGTGAAGTGTGGAACTATTTCCAACTGGAGACTCAGTGATACTGGTAACCGTGCCATTTGCCGCACTTTAAAACAATTCACGCAAGGAGAAAAATCTCAAAACACTAAAAACCTGGAGAAGCATGTCGTCTCTAGTCATAAAATTGTTTTTAGTGAATATGAACATCCCAACAGAAATAATTCGAAACAGTGAAAGTGTAACAAGTGAAGAAATGGCAGTGGAAGAGTTTGTGCCCGGTGGTGGTGGTTGCTGTTTTAGGACGAAGTTCAACCAGGCAACCATCCTCTATTAACACTAATCAGAGGGAAAATTGGACTCAGCTAAGGGCCCCGTAGTGGCCAACCCACCCTCCGAAGTTCAGAATCCCTTGGGGCCCTTTTAGACAGGGGATACCGTAGGTGTTATTCTACCGCTCCCGCCCGCAGGGGGATCCGAAATGCAGATAGCATAGCTGTTACGACGGGTTTGTGAACATTAACAGCAACCGACGACTATACAAGTATCACCGTTCACTTTCTAGATCAGGACTACAAACTTCAGCACTTGGTGAAGTGAGACGCACAGGTGTTAGACATTAGAAACTTGGGGTTTAATGGAAAAAATAGTGGATGTGATTTATGACAACGGTCGTAATGTAGTAAGTGCCATGACCGTACATCTGGTAATGACCAGATTCCTACGCGCGGTGATCATTGCGAGGTGGGCCCACTATCTCTATTACAGTTTATTACAAATTCTTATTATTATCATCGAGAATAGCCTAGCGACAATAGGCTCTACCGGGCATTGATCACTGCATGCGGGCCCCACTATACTTGTCATAGCTTGTTCATTACTAATAACTATAGACTAGATTTATTCGCAGGGCTAACGGCTCTCCGGAAGTGAGTTGACCGTGGGCCATTTGTTTCCAAATACTAATCGAATTATTATTTTGTCATTGTTCTTAATCAGGAGAGTTTATACATTCTGCACTTGCTTAGGCTGTTATGGATTTGAACACTGTATTGGGCAAAGGTCTGCAAGGTTCAATAAATCCTGTAGTAAGTGCCAAGACTTTGGGAACATTTCCCCATTTTCTGTACGTAGCTGATACACTACAACTTGTTCTGAAAGAGGGACTTTCTGTTCAAAGAATATTGAGAATCTCATTGCGTTACGTAGAAAATTAGTAGGAGGGTTCAAACATTCCTCCAGTTCCACAAAGATTCTCGAAGTTGCACACAGACATATTTTTCTACCACATCACCAACTGATTCAAGATGAACCTACACGATGGCATTCAACTCTCCACTTGGTAACGAGATTTCAAGAACAGAAGAGAGCCATTGTATTCTCATATGCAGATCTCACCCTTCGAGTAAATCTTACAGCATCGTGATAGGAATATACTGATTTATTGAAAACATTTTTGATCAAGCAACACTCGCCCTAAGCTCTTCTACAGTGACAGCGTCCGAGACAATCCCCCATCGTGAACAGTGTCATATCCTACCTTCAGAAGCCATCAGTCACACAGTGGAATAGGAATTGTGACAGTGAAGATAATCATTTCTGGATGCAATTAATTTGCTGTAAAAGGACACTGAAGAGAACGAAATACGAAATCGCAACGCTGTCGGAAGCCGGCTTAAAAGGACAGGTTTTACACAGTTCGAGTGTTCTCACTGCTGCTACAGACAAACTGTTGCAACTTGGTAATCAACAAGACGGTCCTGAATCTACAACTGAAGAAGTAAGCTTGAAACTGTATTTTAATATGCTGTGTTGCTGTATATTTAAATAGTTGGCAAAATTATAAGTTGTACTTAAATACTCACTAAAATAGTATAGTAAATACATTTCTGAATACGAGGGCAAGTCAATAAGTATCTGCAATTTTGCTCTAACTGTATTTAGGTTGGCTCTATGGCGTGGTGTGCTCACCAGCCGCTAGACGGCACCGTTGTCTACGTCTGTGGTAGATTTCAGCTATATCAGATCAGTACAGCTTGCGCTGTTGTTGTTGTTGTTGTTGATGATGATGATGATGATGATGATGATGATGATGCTTGTTGTTTAAAGGGGCCTAACGTCTAGGTCATCGGCCCCTAATAGTACGAATGATAGTTTAAAAATCCATAATCCTCCACTGACCAGAATTCCAAAGCGTGAGCACGAAGAATGAATGGATAGATATGAAGTTAAAACAATCAGTGGATCCGCCCGCAATGCCCCACATTCCCAGAAACTAAAAATCAAATCAAAACAATCAATACTGATCTGAATTTAGGGCAGTCGCCCAGGTGACAGATTTCCTATCTGTTGTTTTCCTAGCCTTTTCCTAAATGATTTCAAAGAAATTGGAAATTTATTGAACGTCTCCCTTGGTAAGTTATTCCAATCCCTAACTCCCCTTCCTATAAATGCATATTTGCCCCAGTTTGTCCTCTTGAATTCAACTTTATCTTCATATTGTGATCATTCCTACTTTTATAAACGCCACTCAAACTTATTCGTCTACTAATGTCATTCCACGCCATCTCTCCGCTGACAGCTCGGAACATACCACTTAGTCGAGCAGCTCTTCTTCTTTCTCTCAATTCCTCCCAGCCCAAACTTCGCAACATTTTTGTAACGCTACTCTTTTGTCGGAAATCACCCAGAACAAATCGAGCTGCTTTTCTTTGGATTTTTTCCAGTTCTTGAATCAGGTAATCCTGGTGAGGGTCCCATACACTGGAACCATACTCTACTTGGGGTCTTACCAGAGACTTATATGCCCTTTCCTTTACATCCTTACAACCCATGAACACCCTCATAACCATGTGCATAGATCTGTACCCTTTATTTACAATCCCATTTATGTGATTTCCCCAATGAAGATCTTTCCTTATATTAACACCTAGATACAATGATCCCCAAAAGGAACTTTCACCCCATCAACGCAGTATTTAAAACTGAGAGGACTTTTCCTATTTGTGAAACTCACAACCTGACTTTTAACCCCGTTTATCAACATACCATTGCCTGCTGTCCATCTCACAACATTTTCAAGGTCACGTTGCAGTTGCTCACAATCGTGTAACTACTAGCGTTAAACAATAGTATTACTGACGAAGGTACTGCTTCTAAAGCACAATACTGAATCGATGATGCTTGTACTCGAAACGGGTCCAAAATCCAGGTCATCGGTCCCTCATAATGGAACTCATCGCTACAAAAGTAGAACCATGGTATTTGTCATGTTGCGGTACTAATCAAAAGTAGGGTAGACTCGCGGTATTCCACACATTATGTTACTATTCACAGGTAATGTAAAGCGCACATGTAACACAGACCTATGGTGTTCATCACATAAGTGGACTAACCACAGGGACCCGCACTAACCCGTGATGTTCCTCACATAGTGGGTACTAACCATAGGCAAGGCAGAACCATGGTGTCGCTCGTATAGGGGTACGAATCACAGGTACTGTAAAATGCATCCTGAGCACACACTGTAGCTACTAATCACAAACCTATTTTGTACCTAACATAGTGGTACTACGCGCAAGTGAAAGCGACCCATGGCGTTCTCTGCGTGATGGTACTAATTACAAGTACCGTAGTCGCATGGTTCTAATTTGATCATACCTTCGTCGCCCCTTTTAGTCGCCTCTTATGACAGGTAGGGGACACCGTGGGTGTATTCTTCGCCTGCGTCCCCCACCCACAGAGGGTCGTGTGTTTGGTCCGCGAGAGGTATTTTATTTTCCTCAAGTCCGCCGGCAAACCGGTTAGGAACCCCTATCCGCCACCTGGGACGCGCCACGTGGGAGTATCACCTCTCCCCCTGCTACGCCGGCGTTGTAGGTTTGTGGCTTGCGCTGTTACGACGTAAAAATGGCCGCGCCACTCTCTGTTTGCACCAAGGAAGAACAGCGTTCCGTAGGTAGTTGACAGATTTATTACTCAAAATTAGTTTCGGCAGACTGAAGAATCTAACAGTTATAACGTACCCAAATAAGTTGACAGAAACTGCTCTTTCGTGTTCAATGAGTCGGGATTCGTTCACGTAACCTTGAGTACACGAATAAAGCACCTACCGAACCGCAGAACTCAACTAGCCACATTTCTCAGTCCGGGCAAGGGAGCTTTCATATTGCAATGCAATAATAAATCATTTCCATTTCACCTCCAATGAGTGTGTGAAAGACAGTGAGTTTGAAATCTGCTAATAATAATATACAAAGACTTCCGTTCGTTTATTGTTCTATTGCTTTCTGGGTTAAGTACCTGGCATTAAACTTTTAATGCTTCTTTCAAGGACGCACCGCAAGTTCGTGTTCTGCGGCAGCCAGGTGAGATTATATTAAAGGAAGTCGGAGAGAGTGAATGTGCTAGGGAGAGAAGAAAGGAAATATTCCGGAGCGGCGGTTCCATTTCCTGCCAATGAGAACGGAGCTGGTTACTAATTTCCTTAAAATTAGACATTCTTAATTATCTATTAATAATTCGGGAGAACATTCCGCTAAGCTTCAGTCGTTCAGAACTTCATTGTTTAAACACCGACCTTCCCGTAACCTCAAATTGCTGCAATAGGGAGTTATAATTAAGTCTATTAAACATATGTTTACCCAGGACGATTAACCCCCTGTGAGTGAGGGTGGGAGAATACATCCATGGTATCCCTCTGCCTGTCGTATGAGGCAACTCCAAGAGGGAAACAAGGGGTTGTCAACTTCGGAACACGAGTTAGCGACTATGACATTGCTTCCACATACTTACTGTGTGTCAGACTTCTCACTTTCAACTTTCCTATTCAACCTCCCCTGGTCAACTCTTGTTCCTTTCTTATCCCACCATCTTCCACGGGTCCTCCCTTCCTTTACCCAGTACCCTTCGGTCTTCTAACGCTCAGGACACGTCTTCTTTTCGTTAACATTACGAGGACCAGGTAGATAATTGTTCTGTCTCTCTCGATCATCACCATAGAGAAAATACAATGCTGCTATAATTACAAATTAGTACTACAAAAAGGTGGAGAAGATTTCAGACACAATATGCGAGAAGACTGTCCAGAGCGAATGTAGACCGAATAAAAAATTTATTTTCAATGACATCACCTAACTAAAAAGAATGGGTTGAGGAAAAGACATGGAGGAAGTTGGGATCAATCCAAAAGAGTTCTGGACTAGAGAGGTGTTTTGAATGAAGGATGATGAATTTAAGGGGTTCCAAAGAAACTGAGATACAAGAGACAAGAGCATCTAGGAAGAGGAACCTCAGCGAAAAAAATTAACAAATTCCAGAAGGAGAACAAAAGATTAACCAGCAAACCAATTGTTTCTCGTAGTTTACAGTGGGCCATAAGTGAAGAAATACTACTACTAATAATAATAATAATAATAATAATAATAATAATAATAATAAATAGGATACATATGCACAAAAAACCCTCTGTCACATTACCACACAACGTCCCTCGATAAGCTCTTGTTCTTTTCCAAGCCCGACGATTTACTTTATTCTTCTTCTTTGTTCGTATCGACCTACTGTACTAAGGACCACGTTATTTCAGCTCTCTTCTCTCTTCTCTGTGCTTTGACCTTTGCCCAGTACTGGTTCATTCGCTGCTTTTCTTGCCTCCATCCGCATCTTTCCCGTCTTCAACTTCCGTCTTCCTTGAAAACCCGGGTGGTCTTTCATTATTATTATTAAGTTCGTTTGGGCTGACTGAGGACCACAGTGCTTGTGCTTTAGGTATGTTGCTGCCGTATGCCACTTCTGGTGTTCTTGATGGTTGGTAAGGCTGCTGCCTTCTTCTTTGTATCTTCAGCTTTCCTGTTGGCCCAGTAATCCTTCGTTTTCTTTCTGAGCTCTATCTTGCGTTCCTCAGACCATTATTATTATTATTATTATTATTATTATTATTATTATTATTATTATTATTATTATTATTAGATATATTTGGTTTACGTAAATAAATCATCCTTATGCATTTTATATTATCAAACGCTAGTGGAAGGTAGGATTTTACAAACACGAGAGTAAATGAATATATGAATGAACAAACGCCGACTCCGCAGTGTGGCGAAAGCATGCTTGCCTCTTACCTCGAGACCTCGGGTTCGATTCCCGGCCAGGTCATGGATTTTTACCTGGATCTGAGGGCTGGCTCGAGGTGCATTCAGCGTAAGTGATTACAAATGACGAGCTATCTGACGGTGAGATAGCGGCACCTGTCTAGAAAGCCAAGAATAATGACCGAGAGGATCCATCGTGCCAACCACATGGCACCTCATTATCTTCAGACTGAGCAGCGGTTGCTTAGTAGGCCATGGCTCTAAGGGGCTGCTGCGCCATGGGGTTTGATATGAATTGGTTCGGTCTGAATTGGTTTGATTCGGTTTGGTTTGGTATAAATTAATAAATAAATCAATAGCCTTCTTAATATATTTTATCTACGCTACTTAGTGTAGCTTATGTTTCGAAATAACTAAGAAGTGAAAGAAGATCTAAGAACTGCTTATAGCACGACAAAATTAGCTTGCATTTATGGATAACACAGGTCTGAGGTATTCATTTGAAAATGCATGGAAGGGTCGAGGGAAGAAGAATCTTCTTCTGCGGTCTCGGAGCTTCACGGTCTAGCAGCCAAGCGTTGAAACAATCGGACACTTCCATGGTTAATGAGACCATTACAGCCACTACCTTAACGAATCGATATAACACAAAGTAAGGGATTCTCAAAAAGTTATCTGCGACAGTCTGAAGAAACGCCTGACTAGCGCCTTGCACGGAATGTTACAGTGTATCCTCCAGTTACCTACATTGGTTTTCACTAGAAATTATTTCAATAACATAAATCAAATATTCGAAGTACCCATGGTTTAAAAAAAAAAAAAAGAAACAACTAGTGGACACGTGCTGCTCGCAGCATTCGTTATAAACAGGTCAGATAACTCGTCTTGATATGCCTGTCGTAGTCATATTGTTTGCCTGCCCTTTTCAATGGTTTTATGAACATTTTATAAGAAGCGCGTTATGATACGCCGCAGTTCGTAGTCAGAATTTATCCATTCTGACGTCATCATGCCGTCTGTTTGGTCTGCTTGCCGTCTATCCATATATTAGCTTTCTTTATCCTGCAGTTCTTGATGTAAAGCTTGGTATTGTGTCGTAGAAGGCAATGGTATTTTTAATCGCAGGTCTTCTATATAGAACGGTTGTCCTGTGAGCACACGCGATAGTCTCGAAGAAGCGTTTTCTGCCGGGTAGAGAACTTTTTAAAGATACATTGCCTTCACTCTTTCTAGTGTAAGTAGGTTATTCTTCGATAGCTGTTCCCAGATAATGTCTAAAGCGTATGTCGTGAAGTCATGATGGGGTCTGTTTGTACGTAGACTTTTTTTCTCTTAGCAGCATTTAATTTATTAGGAACGCTCTGCCATTTGCTAAATATATTTGGAAGCTGAGAAAGGTTACAGAATCAAAGAATATCTAGCAGAGAATAGTATTCTTCCGTGATCAGAAGAAGTTATACTCTCTGGTTTTACAGGTAGTAATCAAACATGGCTGCATGCTATGACATTACTAAGGATGAAAATCATAATTATACAGTATATCAGAACATTAATTTAAGTGTTAGTCACTTAGCAACCTGGTAAGTGCAGAATGTATTGCGGGTAAGCCTTCGCCCGCAATTATTGGAATATCATTTAATGTTGGCTTAACTTAGAGACCTATCAATGTCTCATGATTCACCGACAGGTAATTCCGAAGAGAATAAAACAAAAATGAAGCAAATCGGCCCAGTAAAACGGACAGACGGATTTGCCAAAGATGTTTTCAGTAAACTCTTTTAATATATAGAAGATAATTAAAGGAATCGAATCATTTACTAGCGTATATTTTCTACAATCTGAAGGATGTTTTGTTTGTTAGATCACCAGATGGGAGGTTGGTTGGATCCTCAAATAACATGAATAATAGGGAAATAAAAAAAACCGATGGCGACGCTAAAATGAGGCATACTAGGCGTACTGTCTTTCTCCCTGAACTTTGGAGCGTGGGTTGGCGACCACGGGGCCCTCAGCTGAGTCCTGGCTTTGCATCTACTTACTTGTGCCAGGCTCCTGACTTTCATCTATCCTATCCGACCTCCCTTGGTGAACTCTTGTTCTTTTCAGACCCCGGCGGTATTACGTACGGAGGCCTAGGGAGTCTCATTTTCACGCCCTTCGTGGCCCTTGTCTTCCTTTGGCCGATACCTTCATTTTTCGAAGTGTCGGACCTCTTCCATTTTTTCTCTCTGATTAGTGTTATATAGAGGATGGTTCCCTAGTCGTACTTCCTTTTAAAACAATAATCACCACCACCTAAAACGTGGACATTAACAGCTGCAGATTTGAGGAAGATCAACTCATTTGTAATGTGGTGCTGGAAAGAATGTTTCTCATTCCTTGGACAGTATTTCGTAAAATCCTCGTACCATCCTCAAAAGAGCTGAACATCAACATAAAGCTGTTGGCAGTTTGCTAACAAATAATTATTCAATTCTTTTGTCACATCATGTGACGTGGAAAAGACATTCCCGAAAAGCCACAATCCTAGGAAACGTCTCAGGGGAGAGTGAATGTAGACGTGCTTCCACGTGTTCGACAGACAACAAGGGCATCCCTCACACAAACAACCCATATGGCGAAGACCGCGAAGGATGAAAATGAATCCAGAGAACTGCCCTCAAAGATCACAATCCTCAGGATTTAAGGGAACGAAAAAGAATAAGAAGAATAACAAGAACAAGAACGATTAGCTATCGCTTTCCTCACTGACCCAGTAGATGTTATTTAAGCAAAATTGAACCTAATAAGTAACACCTTAATTAATACACAGATGCACCAGTCATGTCCTAAATATCAATATTTAGGATACTTCATGTTGCTCTGGCCTGTGAAAAAATTGTGCATCCATCAAAAATTAGCAACAGATGGATCTGAAAGACCGGTCTAGAAAGCCAAGAATAACGGCAGAGAGGATCCGTCGTGCCGACTACACAACACCTCGTAATCTGTACGTCTTCAGGCTGAGCAGCAGTCGCTTTGTAGGCCATGGCCCTTCGGGGCTGCTACGCCATGGGGTTTGATTTGGTTTGGGATCTGAAAGGATGACGGTTTATATTTACAATATGGTCAACTGCCCCTAGTACTTCTACTTGTGACACTGATAAGCTCTAGGGTAGTACACAATACCTGTCTCATCATGCAAGAATTGTTGTAGATTCCATCCTGGAAGTAAGACCTCATATTACACACTTGTATCAAAATAAATATGTACATTTTCACTCATTTTGCCTGTCTCTGTTGGTCAATGGCAAGATCGCGGGTTCCAATCCAACGCGGGGTAGACGTATTTTTAAAGGGCAGACGAAATTCTACTTAGCACTCCAAGCCGTATTAAGTCGGCATATCAAAGATCTCTGGTGATACGTTTGGTGTTTACTTGTCAAAATTAATTAAAACTTCAGTCATAGATCGCCCAACAGAGCTCCAGTTCCTCTGCCATCAGCTAAAGAATATCAGAAAGTCGAAAATTTACATGTAGGCAGCCTAAACGTTGTCAAATCAAAACCTCAGCATTACAGTAGCAGAGGTCATACAACAAAAATAATTATTATATTATATTATATTATATTATATTATATTATATTATATTATATTATATTATATTATATTATATTATATTATATTATATTATATTATATTATATTATATTATATTATATTATATTATATTATTTTACATATTCCTATCCAATTGCTGTTCATAAAGTTCAAACTTGTTAAATAAATTGAGAACAACATCGAGACTGTTCCTCTTGCGCCAGAAAGACGATCATCAACGTCAAGCTTTCGATTTCCGTAAAAGTGAGGGAATGTTTGTTGTTGTAATAGTTCTCACATTTCCCGTACCGTATACAGCTTGATTCTCTTTCACATGAAATAAGTTATTTGAAACGGATAGTTGGGTCCACAATGAAGGCTTCAGAGCCATTTATGTGAAAAAGCTACGATATCACTGAACTAACGGTAACCATCAAAATCCACTACAGGAAAACTTTGTAGCAGTAGTTTTATGTTTGCCTCTATGGTGGTGGAAGTTAAGAAGTAACACATTAGGAGAACAGCTGTCTATTACGTGCAGTATCTGCGACAGAGGGTCGACTCCCTGTTCACACCAAGTACTCCACAAAGGTTGGCTTCGTTGATATTTTTATTGCTGCAGTCCAATCTGAGTTTCGAAGTCTACCTTTCAGTGAAACAACTTTAAACTTTGTAACACCTATTCTCTACCATTTCTGATAACTCCATCTCTGGAATGATTTATTTCTAAGATCCTGGCGTATCTCTTTTAGATGTGTTGAAATAGGTTGAAATAGTGCTTCTTGACAAAATTGCATTTCACCCATGAAAGTTTACATGTTCGTCTACCAAATAGTCAGGTAAAGCCTTTAACTTCTGTTTTATAGAGATGTATTACAATATTTTTCCTATGTGGAATATAAAATTGCTAGACCTCTTAGCCGTCGAGGTGAATAGAACTTTTGAGTAGATGTATTCGCTGGAAGCGCAATTATGTTTTTAACAGTGCTTCTGATCATGAAATCTGTACCATTAGATACCACAAATGGAAATTTAGAAATAAGTGCAATTTGTAAAGACAATGTCAGCATTAGAAAGAGGCACTGGTTGATAAACGACCATTTCTGGTTGGGTTTCAATAAAGGCGAGACTTAGTTTTACTTCTTATTTCACTCTTCTTCGTTTCATTGAACTATGCATATTATTTCATACTGGTTACCTCTGTTCTATTTTCAGAATTTTACGAAAATGTGCCTATTATTAAACGAAGGGCCGCAATCATGCGTAAGGCAGTGGTTCTCAAACTGTGGTACGCATACCCCTAGAGGGGTAAGACAGACTTTTAGTGGGCTACGCGAACAGCCTTCAGGGAAAAGAAATGAAGAAAAATTGAAATATGTAAATAAATATAAAGAAAGTCAAGTATGCATATATGGAGCCATACTTATTTATTTGATACTGAGGCTAAATTCTAGCGTTTTGTGAAACTTTCGTACAAACAGAGTATCCCGTGTTGCTTTATCTTATCATCATTGTACACTAGTGTCCAAAAGTTAAGCGTAAGTTACGAGTAAGCAGGGCACCGCAAATCGCACGACATATGCACCTACCAACCTTACGTGTTCGCTCTGTATAGGAGTGTTCACTACTTTGACTAGCGGCGTAACCTCAAGGTAAAAACAGCCAGTGCCTGCGCCCCATATTCCCTCAGTCGTGTTTGCCCTGCTATAGTGTGCGGAGTGTAGCCTCGTGGTGAATGTGACAACAGGATGGCACAACGACCATTTGGACCCCGTTTTGCAGGGTAGAATACGCGGCCGCCTGGAAGCCGGCCAGACACAGACCGAAGTCGCCGTATCCTTTAATGTGCCACAAAGTGTCATTTCCAGGCTTTGGAGACGATTTCGAGACACGGGAGATGTTAGTCGTAGGCCAGTACCAGGTCGACCAAGGGTGACCACCCCACAGCAGGACCGATATCTGGCCTGTTTGTCCGACGTCCAGCGGTGTGCGTTCCGCTCACTCCAGCACAGAGACGGGCCCGTTTACTGTGGAGCCGCCAACATCGAAACTAGACCATGAATGAATGCAGGCAAGTGCTGTTCACAGATGAATCCGCTTCAGTTTGCAGAACGATTTCCGTCGCACATTAATCTGGAGAGAACCGCGTAACCGATACAACCACAGGAACATCGTGGAACGGTACCAGTATGGTGGTGGCGGCGTCATGGTATGGGGCGGCATCATGTTGAATGGTCGTACGGACCTGTACATCTTCATGGGTGGTCCGAGGAACACTGTTAACGCTCGGATACAGGGATGAGGTACTGAGACCACATGTTCGACTCTTCAGAGCTGTGGTTGGTCCTGATCTCCTCTTAATGGACGATAATGCCCGACCGCACCGCGCTGCTGTGATGGATGAATTTCTGGCTGGAGAAGGCCTTCATCGCATGGACTGGCCAGCGAGGTCTGCGGATCTGAATCCTACAGAACATGCCTGGGATGCATTGGGGAGGCGAAATGCATCCCGTCAGCCTTCACCAAGGACTCTCTAAGACCTTCGCATTGCCCTTTCGGAGGAATGGGATCATCTGCCACAAGAGCTCTTGGACCATCTGATAGAGAGCATGCCACGTCGCTGCGAACCATGTGTGGCACCATATTAACAGCATATTTTGTTGTGGAAGACATTGCCAAGTTTTGTAGTTGTTGTCAAGGTGCCTTAGCTATCAGAACCTTTCTAACACTGTTTTTTTGGACAAGCTGCGTAACATATGGTGTGTGATACAGCTTCCGTTTGTTCAGCAATCCGTCTGACATTCCTATCGGCGGTATGGCCTCGTTTAGTGATTATCCTTAACTTTTGGACATTAGTGTATTATACTCGATACAGACACAAACTCAAATTTCTTATGTTTTATAAAAATGTATTTAATTTTACAATCTCGTCTTATTTACTATGTAGTCTATATTTAATAGAATGGTTTTAAATAAATTAAAATGCTTTAATAATTAGCCAGGTACTCATATTTAGGGATTTTTTCGTGGGGGTACATTGAACTTTTAATAAATATTATTGGCTTTAAGCCCCACTAAATAATTTTACGGTTCTCGAAGACTCCGAGGTGCCAGAATTTAGTCCCGCACGAGTTCTTTCACGTCCCAATAAATCTACCGGCACGAGGCTGACGTATTTGAGCAGCTCCAAATACCACTGGACTGAGTCAGAATCGAACCGGCCAAGCTACCGCCTGAACTACTCACGTCAGCCCAGCAGTTGGTGTAGGATTACATCTTCAGTTTCATTAATGATGGACTCGGGTAAGTGAATCTCCAATGACAGAGTGTGTTTTGGTATAGATCGGTGATTGTCATAACTTCAATTTGGCACCAGTACAGAATCTTTCCATTGGCGTCAGGAAAGGTACTCGGCCATAAAACTGGGATAAAGCCATAAAAAGTACCGACCCCAGATAACTGGAAAAAGATCAGGAAGAAGTGAACTGACGATGTGCATCAGGGATGATGTTTTGCACGAGTGTGTCCAGTGCAGCGAAAAAAAAATTCGTCATGGTCTCGGCCTCGTCAGTCAGCACATTCCGGTGTTTTCAGAATTGGTTAAGGTTTGATCGCATGACCCAGCCCTTATCTAGAATAAAGTTCAGTACATTTACTACTTTACACACTTTGACTAGATATATAAAAACAATCATTTAACAAAGTACGTGCGGAATATTTATTAATATGTATTGCATTCAACAAAAAAAAATGTTACTTCAGTAAAAAGTGAGCGCTAAAAAAATGGAAATTAAAATGGTAACTTCAGTAACATTTAACAAAACACCTGCCATATACTAAATTAGAAAGCCCGTACACACACCCAATCTGGCCTGCAGATCGGGTGGTGTGTAGGCTTGTCGGGACCGATCGGGACTCATGTCGGGTGGTTGGTCGGTTGGTCGGGGAGACCACACGGTCTCCCAACTCACTATTGCGACAGAGTCGTGTGTAGGGCGGCTGTACAACTCATCAGCTTGCGGGCGCCTAGCACGGGTTACGTATTAACAGAGTGCAGTGAGGAAATTATTTCAATTAGATTATAACAATCGATGATGCCGGAAAAGGAAAAAGAGGTGGTGGTTGTATTTTTTTTGCTAGTTGTTTTACGTCGCACCGACACAGATAGGTCATACAGCGACGACGGGACAGGAAAGGGCTAGGAGTGGGAAGGAAGCGGCCGTGGTCTTAATTAAGGTACAGCCCCAGCATTTGCCTGGTGTGAAAATGGGAAACCACTGAAAACCATTTTCAGGGCTGCCGACAGTGGGGTTCGAACCTACTATCTCCCGAATACTGGATACTGCCCGCACTTAAGCGAAAAAGAGGTCTGAAAGGAGATTTTGGATCTACACAAAGATATGCCCTGTCTATGGGATATTTCAAGTTCCAATTATCTCAATAGAGATATGCGCAATGTAGAGTTAGAAAGTTTACTAGACAAATATAAACATGTCGACGAGATTGCAAACACCTCTGTTTTAAAAACGAATATTGAAAATATGTGGTGACATGACCGCTCTAAATTGTACTCGTAAATCTTCGTTATTCGCGCCGGTTGCTAAAAATCATAGTCACGATTAATCGCTTTTGAACACTCACACTTTCTTTCATTACACTGCTTTGTTTCTGTATTAGTCCGCCTCTGTGGTGTAGTGGTTAGCGTGATTAGCTGCCACCCCCGGAGGCCCGGGTTCGATTCCCGGCTCTGCCACGAAATTTGAAAAGTGGTACGAGGGCTGGAACGGGGTCCACTCAGCCTCGGGAGGTCAACTGAGTAGATGTGGGTTCGATTCCCACCTCAGCTATCCTGGAAGTGGTTTTCCACTTCCCCTCCAGGCGAATGCCGGGATGGTACCTAACTTAAGGCCACGGCCGCTTCCTTCCCTCTTCCTTGCCTCTCCCTTCCAATCTTCCCATCCCTCCACAAGGCCCCTGTCCAACATAGCAGGTGAGGTCACCTGGGCGAGGTACTGGTCATTCTCCCCAGTTGTATCCCCCGACCAAGAGTCTGAAGCTCCAGGACACTGCCCTTGAGGCGATAGAGGTGGGATCCCTCGCTGAGTCCGAGGGAAAAACCGAACCTGGAGGGTAAACAGATGATGCTGCTGCTGCTGCTGCTGCTGATGATGATGATGATGTTTCTGTATTAAATGCTCCATCATATCGCGCAGTTCACTGAAAGTGTCGATATCCATTCGTAGAAAGTATCTTAAATCCAATGGTTCTAGTTCTTTAATAACATATGTAAGACTATTTTTTTTTTCTCTGAAATAACATTTTAGCCCAATATTTTTTCTGTCGTATCGACTTCAGTGACAACAAAGTCAAAGCAATTACTATTTCTTGAAACTTAGAAAATGAAGGAGCCACGATCACGCGTGTTTTCAGAGCAAGCGAGCCAGCCTCCTGCAGATCGGGTGGTCCTGCAAATCGGGCCCCAGCAGATTGTGTCGTATGGAGAGCAGCACCCGATTTACCGCGTCAACTACCCAGAAGAATGTGCCATATGTAGAGGTCTTATAAATGGGCTACTGAGGGACGCTTCAACATACACTGAATGTATTCTTCCTGTCTCTATGTTAAAATCTGTAGAGAAACTAATTAAATAATGGTCTGATTAATAGAACTTACAGAACGATCGGATAAAACAGGAAATGTGTCTTAAGACCGCGAGACAATAGAACGCAAGTAGTTGACGGGGAGATTGATAACGTGCTTATAGCAAGAGGACCTATAGTTGTAAGTGGAATCCGACCCAAAGCGACGCGACTTTTCATTCAAAAAACTCACATGAATCGGCCGAAATTTGAATGGCGGCCTCCTTAATGAAAATATAGAGGCGATGTCACTCAAATACATGAATGTTAAACGAATAACATGAATTTTTAAAGGAAACTTATAAAATGGATCTATTTCTAATGAGAGAAGGCGTGACAACTGAGCGGGGGTCGGAAAATTTACGTGAGATTTTTGAAAAAATCCCTATGGTTCGTATTCCACGTAAAACTGGAACGGAACTTGGTCAATTCGAACCTGAAGGGCCCAGAAAAAAATCGAATTAATCACGAATTTAAATTAAACAACATCACACATCGTAGTTACCCAAATCTCGAATTCAAAACGAGTGTTACTTTTTTAGCAGTTCGCCGAGTTGCAATGACAGCAGAATATGGTGAAACTATAACAAATCATAACATTGTAGGCCTACATGGCATTTTATAGTAATAAAAAAGAAACCCCTTCAAAAATATAATTTACGCATCAATCATGACGCTACAAATGTTATTAATCACTAACACCTATTTAAAAATCTGGTTATTTTACTTCGTTTCTCTGGATTTATTAAGTACAAACATCCTTAGTGAATTCATTGATTGAAACAGACCACCACTTCCAATTTGTTGTCCCTCGGTAGCAAAGTCTTGCCGTTTTCCCTTAATCCACCTGCAAATAATGACATATATTTTACCAGTGCCCCTTTTTCATAAAGATTACAATTTTTTAGACGCGACAGGGAATTGCCAGACAGGTTTACATAGCCTATTAAAAGTTTTGTACCGGGCGAGTTGGCCGTGCGCGTAGAGGCGCGCGTCTGTGAGCTTGCATCCGGGAGATAGTAGGTTCGAATCCCACTATCGGCAGCCCTGAAAATGGTTTTCCGTGGTTTACCATTTTCACACCAGGCAAATGCTGGGGATGTACCTTAATTAAGGCCACGGCCGCTTCCTTCCAACTCCTAAGCCTTTCCTATCCCATCGTCGCCATAAGACCTATCTGTGTCGGTGCGACGTAAAGCCACTAGCAAAAAAAAAAGTTTTGTATTCCATAAAAGTTTACATTTTCATGACAATCTTGCAGATTTTTATGACAATTTTACAAATCCCTGTTTTATAAAACGTTTGAAAGGACAGATAAAAAACTGAAAAATTTGTCGAATTGTAGGCTACATATTGTGTTATGAAACGGACATACGTCACTAGTTTTTGACGTACAAATTTGTAGAACTACTAATGCAGAGGTAGCCTGTAAATGTGTATACAACTTGGGAATATTTTTGTGAATATTTTGTAATTTAAATTCTCTTGTGAATAATGAACTCCAGTAAAAGCAGTAGTGAGGGTAATGAAAGAAATTGAAATGAGACCACATCGGGCTTTTACGGAACGGATTGTATCAACCTTGAATTTCACAGATACATTTCGTATTAGCAAGACATCAGCCGAATACATTCAACAGGACAGCATTTGCTGTCGCAGACACGAATACATTCATTATGCACTGCACTGGCTCTTTACTACCGTAATCTTATCGAAATAACTTGCCATTCTGTCTGAGTGAACAGGAATAAAATGTAGGTTAAATTTCAGTCTTGTATTTTACCGCATATTTGTTTACGTAATAACAGTAGATCGTTTGTACATCGCGTTCAATGATCGATATACCTCTTCAGAGGGACGGGCCGATGACCTAGATGTTAGGCCCCTTTAAACAACAAGCAACAAGCTCTTCAGAGAAATTTAAAGAGTAACATAGTAAAATTTAGTCAGGTCTGACATAATATTGTCGCGTTTATGAAACAAGCTATTTACGTTTGAGAAGTTACAATATTTTGCCTATCACGAAAGGGCAACTTTTAATATTTATGAAACAGAAAATTATCATGACATATTGACAAATTTGTCAGATCTGACATAACTATCGAATCTGTCGCACCTGTCGAGTTTGATTAAACAGGGCCCAGATGTCTCCATGCTCCACCTTTCAAGCAGTGGAAGACTATTCAAGGAACATACCAGTCGGCCACGAGCTTGAACCTTTTCTTACTTTTCCAACAACTACAGTTCCATTTCCAGCACCACCACGATTCTACACTCTCTTCTCATTCACTCAGCCTCCTATCATCTTTAAACATCTTTTTTTTAATATGAGAGCTGTATATGGTATTTTTATTTTTAATTCAACAATATTCAATTTCAACACGAATTCTTAACACTATGTTGTATACGAATGTCAAAGAACCGCGAGAAAAGTTCGAATTTTATTCATGAATTGGAACCAAAAAATGATCGAATTAGCCAATTTCCGCTGTACAATCTTGTTTCCTTGCGATATATTTCTTATCCGCACATGTCAGAACAGCTTCCAATGTGTGAATTGAAAACCTAACCGACTTCGAGGTAAAATAGCTATACAATTGATGATCAAAGTCTTAATTTTCAATTTCATTTTACGTTGCACTGCCACAGATAGGTCTTCAGGCGACGATGGGGTAGGAAAAGGAGTGGGACGGAATCGCGGCCTTAATTTAGGTACATACCCGCATTTACCTAGTGCGAAAATGGGAAAACATGGAAAACCATCTTCAGGACTGCCGATAGAAAAGTTCGAATCCATTATCTCCAGAATACAAGCCAAGAGCTATGTGACCCACACTGCGCAGCCACTCTCTCGGTATTGAAGTCCTTCATTTATGTATGCGTATACCGGCTGGTCCACCAGCCCCTTGCGATCCAGTTTTATGCATCCCTTCACATATACTACAATTCTGAAAGACATCGGTCCCTCTCCCTAAACCCGGATAATATAACGAGATGTGTGTTTACGGGCTAGAAGACAGCAGGAATCGTGAGCGCCACCATTAATTCATTATGTGTACCTCGAATGAACCCGTAAAACGAGTACAGATACGCAGAACACGTACTTTGAAACAGGAGGTGGACGCACAGACCGGGAGCACGGTACTGTATAGGCTGGGAAGTGGGTGCCGCAGGTCAAGTGTCGCAGTAGCTCACATGTCAAGCGGGCGAGATGATACCGTATATGATAGCGGACAGTGCTCGAGGTAGGATTTCGAATCCCAGATAATATTTTTTTTAACTGCCAGTTGCCTGGGATGTGGTACGGTTGCATACTTGATAGCTTCCAAGGACGGTTATTTGACCCTGTAAGCGACCGTATGTATCGTTGCACTGGGTATGGTGCTGGGTTCGACGAGGATGAGGAGATGATGGTCTGTGGCCAGTTAGCTACGTCGTACATGTTTCAAGCTTCATAGACCACAGGTAGGGCAAAGTATGCCCCATTGGAACGATAACATGCGATAGCTGCGCGAACTCCCCTCCTTCAAACCAATTCACAACACAAAGTTTATTCACTGCCTCGAGATGTATTCCAGCGACGAGTACCCTACGGGGATATGTTACTTATATATGGAGAAGCTAGACAGAATGCATACCAGGCACAACGCCTATACCAAGAACGCTATCCGTATAGACGACAACCGACGGGCATGACATTTCGGAGTGTGGAAAGACGCATGCGGGATACTAAATCCCTGGGAAGGACACGGCCTGTTCGAGATCATCCCGTGATGTCTGCTGACAATGAAGAGGTCGTGTTTGACGCCATCCGGCGTAACCATCATATTAGCACACGGGCCATTCAACAGGAGACGAACAACAGCCGAGCGTCTGTTATGCGAATATTGCATAACCACCGGTTTCACCCGTACCATCTGCACTTAGGCCCCTACACCATGCTCCATGGTCATGATTTCGATGCGCGGGTGGCGTTCTGTCAATGGACCCTACAGAATGTGGACACTGACCCTGCTTTACTAACGACTCTCTTATTTACGGACGAAGCACGATTCCACAACAGTGGAACCGTTAATCACCATAATATGTATTATTGGCGTGTGGATAATCCCCAATGGATGCAACAGACAGCTTTTCAGGTACAATGGGGCGTGAATGTATGGTGTGGAATCATGGGTGATCACCTCATCAGACCCCATTTCTTTGAGGGCCATCTAACCAGCCAACGCTATCTGCGGTTTTTTTTCAAGATGAACTACCACCGTTTATGGAACATGTACCACGCCTTGACCGCTGCAGGATGTGATTTCAACATGACGGAGCTCCACCGCACGCGGCGGTGGTCGCCGTCCGCAACTATCTCAATGCGACGTATCCCGATAAATGGATAGGAAGGGGAGGACCTGTCCCCTGGACCACCAGATCGCCCGATCTTACACAACTGGAATTTTTCTGTGGGACTATATAAAATATCTGGTGTATGCGCAGGAGCCGGCCAGTCCTTGTCACCTTAGACAGCTCATCACCGAGGCATGCCGATCCGTTTCGCCAAAGATGTTGCAACGGGCCAGACAGCCCTTACAACATCGCGCGCAGCTCTGTATCGACCACGCAGGTCGTCAGTTCGAGCAGGTGCTGCGTTAAACGATGTGGATAACTGAAATCCTGTTACATGTTTCCTAGCCTCTATCAACCCAGCTCCATAACAACGGCCCGTTTTAGGGCCAAATAAACAAATCAGTCTATGAAAAATACCGGTATTAAATATACAACCTTGCCACATCCCAGGCAATTGGCTTAGAAAAAAACTACTTACATGGGACTTGAACCTTCTAACCCTCGAGCATTGTCAACTATCACACATCCTACCGCGTGCCAGCCATGTGAGCTACTGCGACACTTGACCTACGGCGCCCACTTCCCAGCCTATACAGTACGGTGCTCCCGGTCTGTGCGTCCACCTCCTGTTTGAAGTCCGTGATCTGCGTATCTGTACTCGTTTTACGGGTTCATTCCAGGTACACATAATGAATTAATAGTGGCGCTCATGATTCCTGCTGCCTTCTAGCCTCTAAACACACATCTCGTTACATTATCCCGGTTTAGTGAGAGGGACTTATGTCTTACAGAATTGTAATAAATATGAAGGGATGCATGAAACTGGATCGCAAGGGGCTGGTGGACCACTCGGTATGTGTGTATGTATGTATGTATGTATGTATGTACAGTCCTCAGCTCGAAGGATTGCTAGATCACTAACAGTCCCACCACAAGGCGTGCTTGGAAAGTGAGGTAGTTTTTCGTCGCTTTCGTTAAGGAGCCAGAATATGGTGTTACATATAGCTCACCGAGCTGGATAGCTGTAGTTGCTTAAGTGCGGCCAGTATTCAGAATTCGGGAGATAGCGGGTTCGAACCCCACTGACGGCAGCCCTGAAGATGGTTTTCCGTGGTTTCCCATTTTCACACCAGGCAAATGCTCGGGCTGTACCTTAAGGAAACAGCCGTTTCCTTCGCACCTCTAGCCGTTTCCTATCCCATCGTCGCCATAAGACCTATCTGTGTCGTCCCCCTGTGGATAGGGGCGGTAGAATAACAGTCACTGTAACCTCTGCCTGTCGTAAGAGGCGATTAAAAGGGGCACCAGAAGCTCTCAACTTGGGAGCGTGGGTTGGCAACCACGGGGCCCTTAGTTGAGTCTGGCACTGCTTCCACTTGTGTCAAGCTCTTCACTTTGATCTATCCTATCCAATCTTTCTTGGTCAACTCCTGTTCTTTTTCGACCCCGACGATATTAGAGCACTTGAGGCGTAGGGAGTCTTTCATTTTCACGCCATTCGTGGCCCTTGTCTTTCTTTGGCCGATATCTTTATGTTTCGAAGTGTCGGATCCCTTCCTTTTTTTCTCTCTGATAAGCGTTATAATATAGGGGATGCTTGTCTAGTTGTACTTCCTCTTAGAACAATCACCACCACCACCACGACCACGACCTACCTGTGACGGTGCGACTTAAAGCATCTTGCAACAACAACAAAAAATCCTTAAGGTACTCGGCCTATAATCAGCATCAGTTTCGTGTATTTGCTGCGCATCGAGGCCAGTAACCCTGATGCTTGCCCATTGAAAAACAACAACAATTATCAACTTGCTCCTCCTCCTTCAATTGCCTTAACCGTTCCGGATGCTGACCGTCACCATGGTCTATCTTGGGTCTGTCGAGTGCAATTCTGAATAGTTGAGGAGAGTTCAAAACATATCATTCTCTCAGGTTTGCCAACCAGGAAGTCTTTCTACTTTTTACAATCCACACTAATATCATTAAGTTAATCTTTATTGCAAGAAAACAATAATGGAGTTATATTTTATAGTTTTCACTTCAGTTTATTATTATGAATTCTAAAAGTTGTAATATTATTGTAGACGCTAATCATTAATAATACATTTTACATTATTAATGTCCTGCAACGGCCATAAATAAGGGGCAATAAAGTTATTTCAAGGATAACATTGTTTGGTTTTTGTACTACAAGAGGCAATATTTGGTGAACAAGTGAACTGGCGACCAGGAGCGAGATACCCAAACAGTCTGCGTCACTGGCTTCTCAAAGTGGTTACGATTCGAATCATGCCCAATGAAAGAGGAGTTTTGGAATGAAAAAAGTGAGTCAGTGGCTTGAATTCAATGCAAAACCCATGGCTATGGCGATGCTATCAAGCATCGCAGAAAACTGTTCGCTTTATTGCTTTAGACTAAACCGTATTCAAAGGAAAACTATTAAAGCTGGTAAGACTTTGCAGTCAGACAATTGCTGCCGAACGGTATTTTAGGGCAATCACTGAACTGCTAACGCTCAGCTTTAACTACAGTAGCATTCTTAGCATACATACATACATTTATACATACATGCATTGCTTTAAGGGGAAGTACCAACACCTCACGCTGATCAGAAGTAAAAATGGAAGAGATCTGATCCTTCGAAGAATGAATATATCTATAAAGGAAAAGGAAGGGCTACGAAACGGTGTGAAAATAATGAAAATTTTCCTGGGCCTCAAAAACCTAATACCGCAGGTGTCATAAGTAGACTAAGGGAAGTCGTACAGGAATTATGAAAGTGGAAAACCTAGAAGCAAATTGTCTCCACCAATCCAACTGCATTGCGTTATTAAGTTCGGCAGTACGTTTTTCCATTGTTACAAGAAGCTGATCCGGATTGGGTAGCATTCGAAAGACCAGTAACGTTATTGGTTTTACGTCCCACATGGTTTTCGGCCACGCCGACGTGCCGGAATTTCACCCCGTACAAGTTCTTAAACTTAATTCAAGAACCTGGGCTCCGAAAGCCAGCACTTCTTCCTTCTTAACCCCGCCCCCCTTCCCCCCCCCTTGTGAGTGTGGGCATAGAATACATCCAAAGCATCTCAAACCTGTCGCAAGAGGCAATTAAAAGAACGACTTGTCAGAGACTGTCAATTGGGGGCTTCCATTGGCCCTTCCATTACTTTTGCTGATATCTCATTCTTCGACGACCATTTCCCGACTAAGAGTTAGGAAATGATCTAATTGAACTTTCCCTTAAAACAATAATTGCTGGGGATACCTTAACTAAGGCCACGGTCGCTTCCTTCTCACTCCTAATCGTTTCCTGTCCCATCGTCGCCATAAGACCTATCTGTGCCGGTGCGGCGTAAAGTAAAATTGTAAGAAAGGATACAATGAGCGGCCAAAAGTCATGGGAAGACACTGAATGTGGTATTAATAACGAGTTGCTCCTCCGCGCGCCCTCAAAACGGCAGCATCGACCCTACAAGGTGTTCTGGAGGGATCTGGACCCACGCATCTTGCACTGCTACCCACAGTTGGTTTTATGTAGTTGGTGCGGGGTTCATGGAGCGTACACCAGCATCAACAGCATCCCATAAATGCTCGACTGGATTAAGATTGGGAGATCTGGAGTGCCAACACATGGTCGTAATTTCACTGGAGTGCTCCTCCTAGCACCTGCGTGCCACCACAGAGCGGTGACAAGGCGCATTGTCCTGTTGAAACATGGCATCTCCATCAGGTTACTCTAAGGCCAGAAAGGGATGTAAATGGTATGAAATAATGTTCACATAACGTGCACCTGTCAGCACCCCCCTGCAGCTGGACAATGGGACCTAATTGCGACCAAGAGAACGCCGCCCGGACCAGAACTGAACCACCTCCCACCTGGACACAACCTTGATGACACGCAGGAGCCATAGCTTCATGAGGCATACACCACATTATCACGCGCCCATCAGCTCGATTCAACTGGAACTGGGATTCATTAAACCATACCACACGCCGCCGCTGTCCCATGGTCCATTGTCGATGTTCGCGGGCCCATGCACGTCGTTGAGCTCTTTGTCGAGGTATCAGCACAGGGACACGAGTTGGTCGTCGGCTGGTGAAGCCTATGCGGTCCAGTTGCCTCCTTACAGTCCTGGTAGAAATGGGTTTCTAACTTCCAACACTCAACTGCGCGGTGATCTGACTCACAGTAGCCCGAAGAGCGCCCAGTATGGTTCTGGGGAGGCGACGTGATGTCCGTTCGTTAAACACCTGTGGTCTTACCGTGCGGCGGTTTACGTGGGTGGTAACTGTTGTAACCAAGGTTGAAATTTACAGAACACAACTTTTATTGCTTCACTTTATGATATTTACACAAATAACTGAAATTTATTTTGAAGCAAAAAGGAATATTGAATCTTGAGAAAAGTCTGTCTTTATACAATATGTACAGGTTTACAGTCTTTATATACACTTCTATCTTGAAAAGATAGTCTTTGTGAATTGACACGTTGATAGTCGAGAACTATCTGGCACACTAACATAAATGTCTTTGAGAGTCCTTGTTTGTTGAAGTGCCTGAATTCCTAAAAGGCAAGTTCAATTGATTGAAGAAATTCCACCTAGCGAAACTAAGGGAGCTTGCATAAATTAGGGAATGAAAATGGCTTGTAAAAGAATTACGGAACATAGGCAGCGGAAACAGGTAAGGGAGCGGTGACCAGAGGTGAAACCTCGTACTGCCAGAAATTCAGTCCACCTGGTCGAAGCACATTTTCAAGAGGAGTAGCCTCCGTGCTCGACGTAGGGTGTATTCTGGAGCTGGACACCGGGCAAGTGGGCAAGTAAGCAGACAGGGAGCTCCTATTTATAGTACACTCGATGGTCAGGCACGCGCACTGAGGGCTGCGCGTCGAAGCTAGCAGAATGATACACAGGCGCGCGTGCAGCTGGCTGTTGGAGCGAGAATGGAGCGCCGGACATACAACACCCTCCCCTCCTAAATACGCCGGTACGGCGTGAAACGGCGGCGGCGCTGGCGGCGAGTGCGATGCTGGGGCGGAGCTGCTGATGTCTCTGTTGTATTGTCCGGAGCTGGAACTGGGCGGAGTGGCGCTGTCTCGTCCTGAAAGGAACCCATTGTTATTAAATGATCTAAAGCGCGTTCAGCAATAGATTTATCAGGTTTAGCAATAGCATCAATAGCTGGACAGGGGCGGTAGCGCAGACGTATCTGATCTTGATGGCGGCAGATACGTTTCTCCGTAGTCTGTATCTCGTATAGACGATGACCCAAAGATCTGCAGATGACTCCAGGTATCCAGAGTGGGTTGGATTTGAATGTCCTGGTGTAGACCTTGTCGTTGAGGGAGAACTTCGTTGGTGAGGTCTTATGCTGGGTCGGAAGAGGCTGTAACAGAGAAAGTAAAGTTCTGTGAGGTCGTCCATGGAGCTTCTGTGCAGGAGTGATATTATCAGCGCCGGGTAGAGTTCTGTAGTTGTTTAAGAGTTGGAGCAAGGCTTGGTCTTTAGTTAAGCCTGAAGAGACAGCTTTCTTCATACTTCTTTTAAATGTTTGTACGAAGCGTTCAGCTTCACCATTAGATTGAGGGTGAAAAGGTGGTGCTAGGATATGACGAATGCCATTATGTGTACAAAAGTTCTGAAAAGCAGTAGCTGTAAATTGAGGTCCGTTGTCTGAAATGAGTACTTGCGGTAAACCTTCTGTAGTAAAGATTTTCTGGAGAGCACGAATGGTAGCTTCGGTTGTAGTAGTCGAATGCATATCCACGACATATGGAAAGTTTGACAGTGAATCGATGACTATTAACCACATGGAATTGAGGAAAGGACCGGCGAAATCGATGTGAACTCGTTCCCATGGAGTAGTAGCAGGAGGCCATGAAGCAAGATCAGAAGACGGGGCGTTCTGATTCGTTTGACATTGCTCACAATGACGTATTAGCTTTTCGATGGCGGCATCAATACCGGGCCAGTAGCAGTGTTGACGGGCGAGTTGCTTTGTTCTGGAGATACCCCAATGGCTTTGGTGTAATAATTCGAGAACTTGTTTCTGTAGGCTAAGTGGGATAACCACTCGGAAGATGGTGCCTGCTTCTAGTAGTACAACTCCGGCACGAGTCGTGAGACGATGCTGCATACGATGATAAGGTGCCAGGTGGGCAGGAAGTGTGCTCTGAAGAGGCCAACCGTTGCGGATGTAAGTACGTACAGTAGCAAGTGTACTGTCCTTATCCGTAGCTTTAGCTATGCAGGTAGCATCAATAGGAAAACTGGATACAGTATCTTCAAGTTCTATGTCCAACTGAAGACATTCAGATTCTTGAGAATCGAAGGCAGTATCAGGACCAACGGGTAAGCGGGAGAGGGCATCAGCATTACAATGCTGGGATGTGGCTCGATATACAATCTGATAGGAATAATCAGAAAGGAACATGGACCATCTTTGAAGCTTTCTGAGGGAATTCTCTGGGATCTTATTACCAGGATGGAATAAGTGTACGAGAGGCTTATGATCGGTAATGATCAGGAAATGGTTGCCATAGAGATATTCATTGAAACGGCGAATACCAAAGATGATGGCTAAAGCTTCTTTCTCTATCTGTGAGTATCGACGTTGATGGTCATTAAGTGTTTTCGAAGCGAAGGCGATGGGGCGTTCTTGTCCATGACGATCCTTCTGGGAGAGAACGGCACCGACACCGTAGTCTGAAGCGTCAGTAGCTAGCGTGATGATCTTGTCGGGCTGAAAATGAGTGAGTTGTATAGCTTGAATTAAGGCGTTGTTGATTGTTTTCCATGCCTGTTGGCATTGCGGAGTCCACTGAAACTTAACACCTTTTTTACGTAGAGCGTTTAATGGAGCTGCCACTGTAGCGAAGCGTGGAATGAACTTATTATAATAGTTCGCTTTGCCTATGAAGGACTGAAGCTGCTTGAGGTTCTGAGGTGCTGGCATGTTTACTATCGCAGAGACATTCTGTGTACTAGGACGAATTCCATTCTTATCAAGTATATGTCCTAGGTAGTGAACTTGAGGCTGAAAGAAGGTACATTTAGCGAGATTCGCTCGTAAGCCATTGTCTTGCAATTTCTGGAGAAGGAGGCGTAGATTGGTTAGATGTTCCTGATGATCTTTTCCAGTAACAATAATATCATCCAGGTAGTTAGCACAACCGGGAATGGAGGCGGTGAGTTGAGCCAAATAGCGCTGAAAAATAGCCGCTGAGGATGAAACACCGAATGGGAGCCGCTGGAGCTGGAGCAGTCCGAGAGGAGTGTTGAGTGTGAGAAATTTCTTAGATTCTTCGTCTAAAAGTAGCTGGAGATATGCTTCTTTAAGATCAACTCGAGAGAAGAATTGGCCACCAGAGAGACGACGGAATAAGTCTTCTGGACGTGGAATAGGAAAGATATCTGTGTCGAGTTGTGCGTTGACTGTAGATCGAAAATCGCCACAAAGTCGAACATTACCATCAGGTTTCTTGATTACCACGAGTGGAGTAGCCCATTGACTAGAAGTAACTGGTACAACAATTCCAGTTTGTATCCATCTTTCTAATTCTTTCGTGACCTGGTCTTGAAGTGCTAGGGGTACTGGACGTGCCTTGAGGAAGCGAGGCTTAGCTCCGGATTTCAGCTGTATGTGAGCTGTATAGTCTTTGGCTGTTCCGAGCTGAGAGTCGAAGACTTCAGGAAACTGCGCTAGGAGAGCGGTAACGTCAGAAGTAGGATGCAATGTAGATACGACGTTAACGTTGTCATGTATCTGGAAACCAAATAAGTTAAATAGATCCATGCCCATAATGTTTGATGCAGTGTAGTTGTTAACTACGAGAAGAGGAATGGCCTTCTGAATTCCTTTATAACTAGCCTGAAGCTTGATTTGACCTTTGATGTCAATTTTCTTCTTGTTAAATGTCACGAGCTGGATGTCAGCTGGAGAGCATGAAGGTGAACCTAAGTCGTGGTAGGTAGTCAGGTTAATAATAGAGACAGGTGATCCAGTGTCTAATTGAAAATCGACAGATCGATCAGAGAATGAGAGAGGAATGATGATTTTGTGAGAATCCTTTGTGGGAAGAATAAGATTGATCTGATCAACTTCCATGTCTTGGCGGGGCTGTATATGCTTCCGGCGTGCTGCAGTAGTCTTAGCAGGGCGGAGCGAACTTTGACAGACAGTCTTAATATGTCCAAGTTTATTACATCGTTCACAAGTAGCTTTGAAAAAAACGACAGTCACGACGTTCATGATGCTTGAAACAACCTCGGCAGGAAGGCAGGAGTTTCGAGGTGCTTTTAGAATTGGGTTTCCGTGTAGCATTACGAGAGGGAACCTGGCGAGAATGCTTGGTGGAGAGCGCCTTATCCGTACGGTGCACTGTAGCAGAGGACTTGCGGGCCTGAGGCGAGACTTGTGCAACTTCGTGTGGAGAAGCTATGGCTGCGGCAGTCTTGGTAGTAAGCTCATAAACTGTAGCAATACGCTGGACGTCTTCTAAAGAAGGGTTACTCTGCTTGACAGCGTCAAAACGTATTTTGTCTTCAGGAGTATGTAAAATTATCATGTCCCGAATGAGAGAATCAGTGTAGGATGAACCACAACCGTCCTTGGAGCAGATGAACTGGCAGGGTTTAGCTAGACCACGCAATTCAGTTATCCATTCAGTATGTGTCTGATGGGGTTGCTTTCTGCTCTGAAAAAATTTATAGCGAGCAGCCACTATGTGAGGAGCTTTGGCATAGTGTTCCGTGAGACGGGCCAAGAGCTGCGTGAAGGGTACCTCAGCTAAGTGTTCTTCCGGACTTAATTTACGTAGTAATTCACACGTAGCATTGCCAACCGAACTAAGAAATAGTGCGCGGCGGCGTTGATCATCTGTGACAGAATGGCAGATGAAATGCTGTTGTAAACGGGCTAAATAAACTGACCATTCTTCCTTAGCCGGATCAAAAGCAGAGAACGGAGGAATAGCTGATGGCTGTGTAGAGACAGAAATAGCTTGAATAGCCTGAATTAATGCTGTCTGTTGTTGCTGCATAAACTGTTGTTGTTGCTGCTGTAAGGCTTGGAAGACCGTAGCGAGTTGTTCCGCAGTAGCCATTGCGAGATGCGTGCAAGAAAGAGTAAGGTAAGCTGTGTGTCAGAACTGGTTGGAATGACGTTGTTGTTTAGCACGTCGCCGTAGAGTTGACAACTGGGCCTGTTGAATTGTAGTGCCGTGTTTACCTCGTCGCTATAGAGTTGGCGATTGGGGCTGATGACGTGTAGTTTGTTGCTTTTTACCTCGTTACTATAGAGTTGGCAACTGGGGTCGAAGAATTGTAGAGTTGCTTTTTTACCTCGTCGCCATAGAGTTGTGTTGTAACCAAGGTTGAAATTTACAGAACACAACTTTTATTGCTTCACTTTATGATATTTACACAAATAACTGAAATTTATTTTGAAGCAAAAAGGAATATTGAATCTTGAGAAAAGTCTGTCTTTATACAATATGTACAGGTTTACAGTCTTTATATACACTTCTATCTTGAAAAGATAGTCTTTGTGAATTGACACGTTGATAGTCGAGAACTATCTGGCACACTAACATAAATGTCTTTGAGAGTCCTTGTTTGTTGAAGTGCCTGAATTCCTAAAAGGCAAGTTCAATTGATTGAAGAAATTCCACCTAGCGAAACTAAGGGAGCTTGCATAAATTAGGGAATGAAAATGGCTTGTAAAAGAATTACGGAACATAGGCAGCGGAAACAGGTAAGGGAGCGGTGACCAGAGGTGAAACCTCGTACTGCCAGAAATTCAGTCCACCTGGTCGAAGCACATTTTCAAGAGGAGTAGCCTCCGTGCTCGACGTAGGGTGTATTCTGGAGCTGGACACCGGGCAAGTGGGCAAGTAAGCAGACAGGGAGCTCCTATTTATAGTACACTCGATGGTCAGGCACGCGCACTGAGGGCTGCGCGTCGAAGCTAGCAGAATGATACACAGGCGCGCGTGCAGCTGGCTGTTGGAGCGAGAATGGAGCGCCGGACATACAACAGTAACAACTTCGACACTGTTGACCTCGGAAACCCGAATTCGCGTGTAATTTCCGCTATGATATGACCCATGCGCCGATAATCATTCCACGTTCAAAAGTCGCTTAACTCGCGACGTGTTGCCATCTTCACGACACTGGTGTCTGTGACAGACTGCTCAGCTACGCCGCAGCTAGCTGTAACGCTCAGGGGTCATACACGGCACATTTTCTAATGAGACACCCTTCCCGTGACTTTTGATCAAATTATTTGCAATTATTTAGGAAAATACTAGGTAAATAGCCGATAGGGAATCAATCATCTGAGCGACTGCCCTAAATACAGATCAGCGGTGATTGATTGATAACAGCAGCAGGAGTTACAAGACAAAATCTTTTTTTTTTTTCTTGTGCCTCTCTTCACTGAGGAGGGTTGGTGACCATCATGAAGTAACTTTTCCTACTTCGTTATTTCCCGTAACAGAGCTGCTGCATCATGGATGTCAAACCACTGTCCGTGGTTCCGCACGGAGGATTATCATCGCCCTCCACCACATTTCCCTTCTATCTTGCCTTCGTTGGGCTGAGTAGCTCAGATGGTAGAGCTAAGTTGGCAGGATCGAACCTCGCTCAGTCCGGTGGTATTTGGAGATGTTCAAATACTCCAGCCTCGTGTCGGTAGATTTATCGGAACGTATAAGAACTGCGGAACTAAATTCCGACACCTCGGCGTCTCCGAAAACCATAAGAATAGTTAGTGGAACCTATAACATTAATAATTATTGTTATGACCATTATCATCTTGCCTTTTCTGATCAGCAGTATCAGCCTGTATATGTTATTTCCGAAGATGTGACCGATATAGGCTGTTTCCTGGGTAGTGAGCAGGTAATGCCGTCCAAGAAACATGCAAGGAACGATAACATCAGAATAGAACCACCCTATCTGGCATGCTGGAGGGTTCGATGATGATGATGATGATGATGATGATGATGATGAAGATAAGACGACTGCACATGATGTATGCCGTAGTGATCGCAAACGTCTGGGGGACCAGTCACGACACACAAAGAATAAAAATATGATGCCATCTTCTTCAACTCGAATCGCACCCTCTTTTCTGAAAACAAAAGATCATCGACTAACGACAGCGTCTCTCATGACACCGATTCAAATACAGAGTTATTTAAATGGCTTTTCGTTTTACGTCCAGAGTGTCCATTGCAGAAGCAGTGAGCCTACCTTGATATGTTGTTAGAATGGCAAGCACGGTACTTCTGATGAAAGGTGCCAAAAATGTAATCCTTGCCTTGAATCTAAATCGGGCCGTACGGTACAGTGCGCTTACCATGCCAAGTACGGTGGCCCCATGACTGAGTGCCCTGCAAGCAAATATGCGTTTCATGAGGCCTATGATCTTACAGAACCGATGCTTGCTATACATACTGTACTGTATACGTTCAAACAGGGCGTGATAATATTTCATATGGAACCAGTCGAACGTGAGAGCACTGAATATGGCATGGAAACTTCCGGCGCCCATATACACAATTTTATTGAATATCAGATCACGATGTTTGTTTATTTAATGTATTTATTTATCTATGCACGGTAAGATATAGTGTATACAATGCACCATGTCTCTTGCTATGAGCTAGAACAAATTTATTGCATTCATTGACCTGTCTGAAGTGGCTCAGGCGGCAGGGCGCCGGTGTCTCACCTCTGGGTTCCGTGGTTCAAAGCGGGACAAGTTTTTCTGCGGGTCATCTTTCATTCCAGCAACACTCTCCATTATCACTTAATTTCGTCTGTCAGTCATTATTCATTGCTGCAGAGGACTGCGACAGCCTTCGGCAGCTGGCACAGTTTCTATCCTCGCCGCTAGATGGGGCATAATTCATTCCATTCCTGACTCGATCGAATGACCGGAAACAGGCTGTAGATTTTCACTGGCTATCTTAGTCTTTGGCAGTACGAAAGTGATCGAGGAATGAACGATGCTAGTTACTCAATTCCGTACGCTGCAAGTCTTGCGATAAATGGTGTGAAAGTGTGGCTTGTAGGATCAGGCTTGGTAGACTGATATGTAGCCTAACAGCAAATTCTGGATGAATGAAGAAAGCAACGGGAAATTGCCTCGCACCTCATTTCCCTATGCAGCTCTTCAGAGACGTCTAGGCTTTATATGACACCTGATGGTGGAATTGTTGCGGATCCAACCAGCCTTCATACTTTGTACTCAGCGTGTATACCTTATTAATTCTATTAAACAAAATGTAAAATTCACTTAAAAATGACTTCTTGGTTAATGCCCTTTAGACCCAGGCAGTGAAGTAGATTTAGCAGAAGAGTAGTAGTAGTAGTAGTAGTAGTAGTAGTAGTAGTAGTAGTAGTAGTAGTAGTAGTAGTAGTAGTAGTTGTTGTTGTTGTTAATGAAAACATCACAACTGGGAAATATCCCGGTGGAAATGTCTGATTATCACATATACAAAAATATTGAGGGGACAAAAAACAACAAAAAAGAATCACCCCGGAACAGAAGAAAAGGTTACAACAAAGGCAGTGAATTATAACATGCTTTGCAGGATATAAAAGCAAGACATTACACCACAACAAAAAATACCTCAAAATTAAAGATTACTTAAAGTAAAAAAGAATATGTAAATTCGTGACCACGTCCCATGGTGGTGCAGCTCTTTTCAGGCACAGTCCCAATGGAGGTGAGATGCAGGTACCTACATTTCCTTTTTATTCTATTTCACAAATTGCTTTACGTCACATCGAGACAGGTCTCGTGGTGATAATGGGATATGAAAGAGCTAGGACAAGGAAGGAAGCGACTGTGGCCTTAAATAAGATACAACGTTTGCCTGATGTAAAAATGGGAAATCACTGAAAACCATCTTCAGAGCTACCGACAGTGGGGTTCGAACCCATTATCTCCCGAATGAAAGTTGACAGTTACCTGACGCAAACAACGAAGCCATTCGGTCGGTATGTACGTTTTTAACCACATGCTATAGTCCAAATACTTAGTAAATGTCCTTCTGAGTGAACGGCAGGCCGTGGTCATGTAGGTAGTTTAGAAAGTCTGATTAGCGCGCGCGCGCGCGCGCGCGCTCTCTCTCTCTCTCTCCGGTTCGCTTGTCGACACGTTGTGTTCAGCCATTGCTTAGCACGATGTGTAGACTAAGACTGGGCGACAAGAGGAATGGGAGACAAGGCAGCCCCCTTCGATTGCCCTTCCCAACATGCATGGCCGATTCCCGCGCAGGACGTTTACAACGTATTTGGACTACAGCCCTTTTGTCAATCTTGGAGTTTCGGGAATCGGAGCGGGCCTCCAAGGATGGGAACAAATATTGCTAACCGTTACCCTACGGAGGCGGTCACTTATAAGTGATGTAACATAATTATTTCACTCATATATGAACGCAAGCGCAATGCACAAAACTTAATATATACCCTTGCAAGTAGCAAAAAATAAAAAATACAATGAAGTGACCTTCTTTTAAAATTTGCTTTACATCGCACAGATACAGATAGGTTTCATGGCGACGATGGGATACGAAATGACTAGGAGTGGAAAGGAAGCGGCCGTGGCCTCAATTAAGGTAGAGCCCCAGCATTTGCCTGGTGTGGAAATGGGAAACCACGGGAAACCATCTTCAGGACTGTCGACAGTGGGATGCAATCTCACAGCTGCGCGCCCCTAACCGCACGGCCAACTCGCCTTGTATGTGACAAAAATTCACAAGAGATTTACACAGTAGGCTATAACTTAAAATATACCATGAAATGAAATGGCGTATGGCTTTTAGTGCCGGGAGATCCCAGAACGGGTTCGGCTCACCAGGTGCAGGTCATTTGGACACCCATAGGCGACATGCGCGTCGTGAAGAGAATGAAATGATTATGAAAACAACACATACGCCCAGCCCCCCGTGCCAGGGAAATTAACCACTGATGGTTAAAATTCCCGACCCTGCCGGAAATCGAATCCGGGACCTTTGTGACCGAAGGCCAGCACGCTATCCATTTAGCCATGGAGTCGGACAAAATATACCATTACAAGCTGCTACAAGATGATATATAGCAGTTAAATTAAAACGTTTAAAAAAAGGGATTTTTTTTCATGTTCCTGACAATGTCATCAGGAAAACTGAGGATTTGAGTTGCTTACCTCTCAATTGCACAAATGAATAATTCACGCAGTGTTAAATGTCACGTAACAAAATTCCTGTATCAACGCTCATAAAAATACAAAATCACCGCTATGGACAGCTAGAATTAAATATAGTAGGTACAACATAAGTTAATATAGGTACTTTACAGCTGAACTTCCAGTCTTATTCAGTAGTTGTTTTACCCGTCACTGAAGGGTTACTGCTGAAAATGTATCTTCGTACTTCAGTAGAATGTTTCATGTTTCTGATGCTATACCGATATCTGTAATCAGGTGAAGTTTGTTGAACAGCCCTCAACCGCTAACAACTACCGACTCCCTTGATAGCTAATGCATAGTGAGGAACCGCTCTCCGTCAACAAATACAAATTTCTCAGGTAGATTTATATAGTGAATAATCACACTTTTGCGACATCAAACGCGTATTAAAATAGAATCTTTCACATTCGGCCTACCGAACAAATCAGCAAGCAGAGTTGTAAGCAGTTACTTCTCAAAATACAGTACATCTGCCAACCACAACAATGAGAAGGCTACGGCAAACGGCATAAAAATTAACTCTCATAGCATCCTGCAACTTATCAATGCTCGCAAGTGGTATAAAAGACTATCACAGCAGTCCGGGAAATATAGCTCCGACACACTGTACATTTCTGTGTTTTATCCCCTTACTTTTAAGCCTTACGAGTTGAATTTTTATTACCTGTTACTTACGACCTACGAGGAAACTCTAAACCGAATTTCACTCTCAATGGTAAGGCGGTTCCTGAGATATCGTGGTGATTGAGTAAGTAAGTAAGTAAGTAAGTAAGTAAGTAAGTAAGTAAGTAAGTAAGTGGTATTTCGTACATATGAGCCTATATTGTATCAATATCTCCCAGGTACATCGCAACGTTCCGTAAAGCAGGTACTGAATGTATCTTACATTTGCTGCATTTGCAATTCATTCTCATGTCAAAAAGTATTCAAGCCTGCACATTATACGGTACTGGGTTTGACGTGTCTTGCTTTATGTAGCAAAGGAATACTGCAGAAGTTAATGAAGTTAGATGAACCATGACGATGTGCATAACGCGGTGTTCATTGTCACTGCATGTTGATCAAGGTTTTACAATTCTGGAACGGAACGGGCTGTTATATTCCTTCTTTTCCTCTCGTTACGAAAGTCACGATTTCTCTTTGGACGGCCACTACCAAAGTTTCACTGGAACATCACCTCTGAAGTGCCAAGTCACCACAGTCATTTATTGAGTCGTGAAACACGAAAGACTTCTTATTTTAAAACACTGAGAACAGACAGGAGGATGTTGCGACGATTTACTACATCGTCGGGTATCGAGGGAGCGCACTCCAAACCACTTCTTCAACAGGAACCCACTTCTAAAAAGTCCCTAAGGAACGAAAGACACGGACGAATGATAGGGCATGGGTTCAAGGTCAAGGGCACAGGCAAAAGTAAATTTTGGTGCCCCTTTCTTTAACGTTACCCCTTCTATGATCTAGCAAAAGGGTGAAAGAATAATCATGTCAATCTACCAAAAAGCTCTGTTTATTATTATTATTATTATTATTATTATTATTATTATTATTATCATCATCATCATATAAAGCAGAATGTCTGTCTGTCTGTCTGTCTGTCTGTCTGCCTGTCAGTCTGTCTGTCTGTCTGTCTGTCTGTCTGTCTGTCTGTCTGTCTGCCTGTCTGCCTGCCTGCCTGCCTGTCAGTCTGTCTGCCTGTCTGTCAATCCACACCGTTCCACCATCTGAATCAAATTTTGTAAACTTAGCTTTCAGGACCCTGCGGCTAACCCTATCTACAAGAAATGTTAACATCCCTCTCCATTCATTAGATTTAGGCCCTTCGGCTCATTAGCATAGGCTAATAAAGGCTAAATATTGAATGTATCGTACAGGGATGAGACAAAACACATTTTAAGCCTCACGACGGGAAGAACAAAACTTAAACTATCCATGGCTGGAGAGAAACTGAGTGAGAATGAATTCGGGCACTAATGTTTTGCACTGGAGTCGGCTATATAAGTCGGGACAGATCCCCTTGTACTTGATGTCCAGAGGCTCTTCTACTGTCTTATTAGATATCTTTTCATTTGAGTTTTTGCATAGCTTGGGGTGATTTTTTGTACATAATTTCTATGTTGGATAATGAGTGCTTCTTCGAGGATGTCTGACTTTTCATTTCCAGGAGAATCGAGGAAAGACAGACGTGGGGGCACTGATGTGCAGTAGATTTCATAGTAGCAGCTATTGGGTTGACATTGTGCTTGTCGTTTAATGCAGCCTGCAAGTCAGTTAGTATCCCAGCACTTCTCTTGTGTTCACACCACTCCACAGCAGACTTGATGGCTCATATCTCGGCTTGAAATACTGAACAGCTGGTTGACAATTTATACTAATAAGCATAAAGTCATGTAAACTAAAATACAGTATTGCCAGGTTCAAACATTTAAATTAAAAAACACGTATAAAATGGTCGGTTATTTAAAACTATAAATTTATAGAATAAAATATGCTTTACAAGGTCTTGTGGTGCTTTTCCAGGGCCTTCTACTCGTATATAAATCATTGTGGAAACTGCAATGAAAATCATTTATCGCTATGAAGACTTTCTCCTTTTCACTGTATACCATTTCGAACTCTGTTTCCGAACTAACGGCACTGGCCCTTCAAGCTCTTAACTGAACTCAGTTCAGCCGACAACAAACAATCGACTAACACGCGGCCAACAACAACAACAACAAAAACAACAACACAGAACACTTGTGATTGACAATGCACAATGCACAGCGTAACGAGTGAAGTGACCAGCAAAAACAGTTTTGTTTGCAAAACTTACAAACTTCATTGTCCTTCAGTCAACATTATATCATTAAGTTGTTTTGTTTAGTTTTGGTGGCCAAACTTATAATATTCGAACTGTGCATGGACAACCCTAGAGGAAAATAAAGTCCAATTGTGTGAGATCAGGGAGCCAGCTGGGGTGATTACTTAGCAGCAGTCGACCAGGAGATAACTGGGGCTTACCCGCTTTGAGAATCAGCAACATGATTAAAGAAGCCTATTTCTAAAGTATTCCCATCATCCAAGCTAACTTTATAATCACAGAGAGTTGAAAACATTCTCCTACGGACTCATCCTAAGTATCTACACATACGAAGGTATTCCATTGTTGTTAATGGAATACAGTGCATCTTTTCCACGAGTGTGTTTCTGCTGAGGAACAGTTTAAACGCATTTCTTTCCTTTCTCCCAAGCCCTGCTGACCAGCTCGCCACAATCCCACGAATTTATAGCTCTCCCTTTTATGTTGAAAGATACAAAGCGTGAAATCGACTGTTATTTGATTTTCCGTATCCATCTTCAAACTGATCTCTCTCTCTAGTCTACAGGAATCCCAGAAGAAGAAAAACGACGTAAAAGAGGAAGCTCTCTTCAAACAAATGGTACTTAGCTACAGCAAACGATAAAATAAATACTGCGGCTATCATTTCGTAGTTCCCTTGGCCATAAATTACAATTATTTTTGATGTTGTTGATGATAATATTAAAAATTAAAAGAGCATTAGAGTTAGTCCAAAACATCTACAAAAAATCCATGTCAAACATACAAAAATTCGGCATTACAACACAGTCATAAAACCAACAGTCCTTTACTCAAGTGAAACACTGGTACTGAACAGAAAACAAGAACTTGAAGAAATCAAAAAGAAGAGAGGAAGATCGTTTGGGAAAATCTTAGGAGCAAGATATATCCAAGACGGTTACAAGTTACAATCAATCAAAACAACAGAAAAGTTCTCGAACATCGAAACTGACATTAGAAAAGACGAATGAAATTCTTCGGCCATCTGACTAGATTACCAGAAAATCGACTGACAAAAAGAATAATAGACTAAGTAACACAACACCCTGACTTACCGAAATTCGAAAGGACCTCAAAAACTCAAACATAAGTTCAACAGACATCCTAGAAAGAAACATCGTTAGACAAAAAGTAAACAATTAGGAAGCTACATCAGAGCAACTACAACAAAAACAGTACAGACCAAAGTGGTCGGCAGAACGTAAACAAGCCTTCTCGGAAAGAATGAAGACCTACTGGAAAAACAAGAACAACCCACAGAAGAAATGACTGAGTTATTTGATTAACGTCTTCCAGTATTGGTAGAATTCAGTGCTGCTGCTGCTACTACTAATACTAATAATAATCTACACAGCACTCCAAATAATAGAAAATGAAAAGCAAGAAAGGAAAATTCTACGGAAAACGTACGGTCCCACGAGAGAAAATGGACTGTGGATTAAGAGAAGAACTGCGGAGCTCTACTCATTAGCTAACAGGTTCACTGATGCCGTACGCAAGAAATGAAATTCTACAACCTGTTTTCTAATCATTGACCGGGTCAGAGATGTAATGAATGAATCATACATAGGCTAATAGTACGATGGGGTCGCCACTACCAAAGTGATTAATGAATGACTGATATATGCTATGAAATGAGAATGGAGAGTGTTGCTGGAATGAAAGATGACAGGGAAAACCGGAGTACCCGGACAAAAACCTGTCCCGCCTCCTCTTTGTCCAGCACAAATCTCACATGGAGGGACCGGGATTTGAACCACGGTATCCAGCGGTGAGAGGCCGACGCGCTGCCGTCTGATACACGGAGGCTCTCTGCCGTACACAAGAGATGCCTGAAATTCTATGACCATATCTATAGAATAGACAGCGGCAGCTCACCAAAATATTACTTAAAGTAATAAATTCAAAGAAAATGAAAATAAACTGGCTAGAAGAAACTAAAACGGGCCTCCAAGAAATACTATTTTTGCTATTTGCTTTACTCGCATCGACACAGATAGGTCTTATGGCGACGATGGGAAGGAAGCGGCTGTGGCCTTAATTAAGGTACAGTCCCAGCATTCGCCTGGTGTGAAAATGGGAAACCACGGAAAACCATCTTCAGGGCTGCCGACAGTGGGAAGTAAAATGTTAGCACAGGATAGGGTGACATTGAGGGCTGCATCAAACCAGTCTATGAGCTGAGACAAACAACAATATTAAATACTGAGGTGTTAATTGATTATACGATATGATGGAGTTAGCAAACGTATGATGGTTTGTGTGCATGATGTACACGTATTTAAGGAAACAATGAAAGGGAGAAGGGCCAGAGACCAATATACAGGGAGTTGTGAAAATGTTTACTGAAAGAAACTTCGAACGATATTAGAGACTTAAAGGAGTAACATAAAATGGGTTGCACGGTCCTGCATCCCTTTTCGTAGGATCTGCAGATCCTCCACGTGAGACCGCGTCATGACGTGTACGGAGATGTTTATGCGTTAGCTGGTGCAAACTAAGGTAACCTGTATTATGTAGTGTCTGTAAACGAGTGTGTGCTGAGTTTGCACCAAACAACCAGTGTAAATAAAACTATTATTTCAAGTAAAGCACGGCAGAACAGTCCACGCGAAAACACCTGTGGTGGTGATTATTGTTTTTAAGTGGAAGGACAACTGGGCAACCATACCTTATTAACACTAATGAGAAGGAAAATGGAAGAGATCCGACGCTTCGAAAAATGAAGGTATCGGCAAAAGAAAGGAAAGGACCACGAAGGGCGTGAAAATGAACGACTCCCTAGGCATGGAAAACCTAATGAAGTCGGGGTCGGAAAGAACAAGAGTTGACCATGGGAGGACGGATAGGAAAGATAAAATCGAGGAGCCTGTCACAGGTAAGTGGAAGTAATGCCAGACTCAGCTAGGGAAACCATAGTCGCCAAACCACGCTCCTAACTTGAGAGTCCCTGATCCACCTTCTTAAGACAGGCAGGGGATACCGTAGATGTTATTGTACCGCCCCTACCCACACGGCTGTCAAATGCGCAGCACCCTGAGTGTTTTCAGCTATTCAGCAGAAAGAAAGCATTCACCATTGTACCCGTCTAGCACATTAAAATCCTGCTATATACATGAGTACGTCACAAGTGCAAGGAAATATCCCTTGCGAAATGAGTATTCACATGGAGTATTCACAATAGTGACAATGCCATACAAACCAGCTTAGAAATGAAATAAACTTGTGAAAAACAGCACAGCTTGTTCAATTTTGCACGCCACTGCAGCGCCAGCTTCACCTCGAATGTATATTTTATTAGCTCTTGGTTTCAGCGGCCACAGGAAAGGAACTGTGGTGAAGCTCAAAGTATTGGCTACAAACACTTACTTTAAATGGCTGTGAATATATTTCTATGAATGTCTACTTCTTGGCAGGTATTAACTGCATCAATAGTTTTCACATACACTCTTAAAAATTATCACATATACTGCAGTATAACTCAGCTGATGTGTACACGTCATCGGGTTAGATTTTGTAACTGTAGTTCCGTTGACCTTTCGCGGATGAAAAATGCATATAAAAATGATAAATTACGTCACACTATACCTTAAGTGGCGCAGAGGAAAGATCCTCCCTTTATGCTTGCCCGCCCATAGAAATATTCTTATGTATAAAGAAGATTAAAATGGAGACTGTAAAAATATGAGATTTGCGACCATTTTCTGAGTTGCTATCGGCCGGCTTGAGTAGAGCTTATATTATCATACGTTCCCACAAGGCTGCCACCTTCGTTGAAAATTTAAAAAAAAAAAACGGGCAGTTTCAAATTTTCGTAGTGTGCGCCTGTAACCTTACATTTTTCACCTTTTAGCAGGACTCCAGAGGATTCTAGAGGCCTGATGGCTCCCAGCCCCATGGTCTTCCACTAGTTCCTAAATTGGCAGCTTTGAATAGCGCGCTGTCACGTCGTTCGAGTCGCGCCATGTTGGATCTCTAACCTATCTTTCACGAAAGTTCAACGGAATCTTTACCTGTAACTGCACGCAGTAATGTCATCTAACGGAAATGAATGGCAGCAGAAGAGACAGATCACACCTCAAGAACAATAGTCTGTCATTGTAAAGATATTGTTGATAAGTTTTAGGGGCTTAGTATCACGGATACCAACCTGCACGATAATTACCATAGCATACGATAAGTTTGAGACCGGTACAACGTATGTTAACAGGTCGTACGATACTAGCAAAACTATGATAATTTGGAGAATGGTACAACGTACGATAACAGGTCGTACGATACAGGCATAAAATACAATAAGTTTGAGACTGGTACGACGGACGATAACAGGTCGTACGATACAGTCAAAACATCCTATAATTTTGAGAATGGTACGATGTACGATATAGGTCGTATACGACTGTCATGATGGAGATGCAGAACTACGAACAGAAACCGAGTAGAGACAACTCTTTCGCAGAGCGTCCACTCGCTTTGGACGGTATAATGTCCCTCAGACAACATACTGTGCAACATGCAAAAATGATCACATACAAAATAACTCTTTATAGGTATTTTTGGGTGAGAAATATTTGCTACATATGGGACTGGTGAAAGTAAACCCTGCAAATAGAACTCGTTTCAAGCTCATGGAGCAGACATCTAATTATTGATGTTACGTGATAGCAGAATTCAGTAATCTTGAAATAAAAACCTAAAAGCTAACAGCAGAAATGAGCACTCGTTATCGTAATTTCCTTGTCAAAGGGAAATATGCTTACAGTTAAAGCAGGGATAAGATTCTGTTAAAAATCGACCTTTGCTCTCGTATCTTAGCCATTCAGAAACAATCAAGGCACAACCTATCCGATCATCTTCCGACGGCCTGTCATTGCCACAGCGCTAAAAAAATAATAAATCCAGACAATCATTAAAAACTGATCACCAATGCAGGAATTTGCTGTCCTTTTCCAAAACGTAAGATAATACTGGTAATAAAGCAATATTTTGAAGATTCAGTCCGATACCTTGGAGGTCTGAGGTTGGCGACCCTGCTTAGGATATTGTGGAGCAATACATTTTATTTTATTTTATTTTGGCACGGCGATATTAGCGGGTTAGAGGCTTAACTTTCAACACCCACTTTTATGACACCCCCCCCCCCCCGCCTCTCATTCGTCGAGTGATTGTCGTCCGTTTCTTCCCATTTCTATACAGTCACCAGTCAGAATAAACAATCACCGGCATCGCCTGTTAAGTTTGTTATCATGACGACTGAATAATATTTTTTTCGGCGATGCTCATCCACTCAGCAATAAAATGTAAATGAATACATATTCCCATTATGTTAACTCAAGCCATAAATAATAATAATAATAATAATAATAATAATTGTACCGGGCGGTACACCTCTACTCTGTTTATTTAAAAGTTGCGCCAGTTGAAACTCCTCTTCTGGAAGAAGGTTGAACTTTATCTATTCTATTAATTCTCTACTTTCTCAGAAGATGTCACCACGTGGAAAATTTTGAGTTTGTGAACTGTGTCACTTTTGATGTGTTTTTGTTTCGCTTGAAGTAAGAAGTGTGAACTTTCTCTTCTAGAGGACACTACTGAAGATCAACAATAGTGCGACCTAGTGCGGAGTTAAAGAACTATTTTGTTGGAGAAATTTTTATTTCAAAAGTTTGTTTCTTGTTAAATTTCTTTCTGTTATCGTTTAAGTTGGCTGTATACCCCTCTTTTTCCCCTTAGTTTGGATCTAGCCAATCCCGAATTTCTTTAATTAATTTTCCACCAATAATGTGTTTCTTTTTCCTCTATGTAGGGGTTTCTTTTCCCGAACCAATAAAAACTTTGAGGGAGGGTGTTTTATTTCCCCTAACGCCTAGAATCTTCCGCGAGAGGATATAAACTGCTGATTTTGGGGTCTCCGGGCCACTTCTGTTCCATCTTTCAGTGTATTAAGTACATAGCAGGAGGCGGGAAGCGCCTCTTTCCCCGGCAGCGATCTACTACCAGGTAATGGCCTATTAATATCTTCTTTTCTTGCTAGGTCGGCAGTTTAACTCTCGCGGCGGGTTCGAAGCGTTTTCCATCATGTAACCTTTTCCTAAAATGTAACTACTCTTTTCTTCTTTTTCTTGTAAAGCTACATATTGGGATAGAGAGTGCTAACCCTCTCGAGCTCCCACTCACATCTGTTTTGAGGTGAACTTATTTTCTCAAACTTTTCTTCGTTTATGTAATGTAAAGTGTTCTTCTCTAAGTCACCTCTGTAGTATGGGATTAGCCCTTGCGTTAGTAGCCCAGAGCCAGATTAGGTTTTAAATGCAAAGTGTATTAGGAGTGCAAGTTCGCCTCCTCTCAAGTTGTATTTTAGAGGTCATGTATTAATCGTTTCTCACCTAATAGACCTCAGTAGGTTGGGTATTTTACCCCTGTGTATATGTCCTTTGAGGACAACTTGAAAGTTGAGTTTGGTGTGGCCTGGGAGAGGCTTAACTTTAAGAGCGAGTGGCTCTTTTCTAAAACTGAGAGTTGTATGCCTCGAGGAGGCTTTGCTGTGTAATTTGGAGCAAGGGCTCCAGGGTTTGAGTGGGGTCTTCTGCCCCTTTTGTTGAAATTGGTATATCGTAAAGTTGAGCTAGTTGCTCAAGAATTGTGTTTTCAGGGCTCGAAGCCCAAATTCTTTAATCCCTGTAATTGTACATTTCAAGTTGTATTTCGGCTACTAAGTACCTGTTCTATTTGTTGTTACCTAATTTTGAAAAGAAAATATAACCTTGTTAAATTTTAAAATTTAATTTCTCTTTAGTAGCTTGAGACCTATTCACCACCCAGCACCTTCTTTCATGCTTAACTACCACAAAAACTCGGTAACAAGTGGTAGCAGAGCGTGGTTGAATGGGTCTCAATTTAGCCCCTTTTGACGGCTAAACATTGCTTTAATTCGAACTCTAACAATTGTCTCAGTTGCTGGAATTGTTTGAGTTTTTCAAAATTGTTCTGTCATCATGCCCGGCCCTCGCGATGTTCTCCTCCTTAACTATTTGCGCAAAGAGGAGTTGATATACGAGTTAACTATCAGAAATGTGCAATCTGGAGGCACGGTTGCAATCGACACCAACAAGCTTAGAGAGTCCCTTGATTTGCCCATTTCCATCCCCAATTTGGGAGAGAAAGAAATTGATGACTCTCTTTCCACGATCGTCGAGAATATTACTGGGCTAGCATCTGTAGTCAGCTTTTTTGATGAAAACGATCCGTCTCCTAATCAAATTAAGCGTGTGCAAGGCAGGCTGTATCACTTTGCAAATAGAGTTAATGATCTGTTGTCTCTAAAGGTGAATGACGTTCAGAGGAAGGACGCTAATACGCTCCTTGAAACTATTTCTGAATTGTCTAATAAGGTCACTCAATTGCTAACCGGCGAAGCTCCTCCCAAAACTGATCAACCCGCCACGGTGAATGTAGGTAACGAGGAAGAGCCTCCTCAGGGAGAAGTCAATAGGATAACCGTTGCTGCTCAAACTATCTCTGCCCCATCGAACAACGAATCTGAACACCGTGCGTCATTGAGTAACATCCGCTCTGAATTAACTTCTTTGCCATTGAAACCTTTAACGACCATGACACCTGGGTTCAGCAGCTTGCCTCATCCATTGGCAATGTTGCTTAGAGGTATCTCTAAGTTTTCCGTCAACACCACCAGTGACGTAATTTCATTTTTAAGATTTCTAGTGGAATTTCAGGATCATGCCCTTGTGTTTTCTCTTTCCCCATGTCAAATTTTGCAAATTATCTATCCTTATGCTATTGGTGTTCTATCTGACAAGATAGTTAGAGCCATTGCCGAGCAATCTTCTATTGAGGATTTCCATGCCCATTTGCTAGCTAACTTCATCCCGGCTAGGGCCAGGTCCTCCCTTATTCAGAAATACTATTATCGGGTACAGCGCTTGGATGAAAACCTGGCAGACTTCATCCAAGATATTAAGTTTTATACTAGGGTGTTTGCTCTCCACTTCCCTGAGGATCAGATCGTGCAAGCTATTGTTGAAGGGATTTCACCACCCTACAGGTCATATTTGTGTTTCGCGGCGTGCCCGCAAACCTTCTCTGAACTGGAAGCATTAGCCGTCTCTGCGGAAGGAGTTAGGTATGCCGATTCCTTGCGTGTGGCGAAAGAACCCCCGCCTTCCTTCAGTAACACTCGGCCTCCACCTCGCCGACCAGTCAATCCCCGTAAATGTTATGCTTGTGGGTCGCCTGACCATCTGCGGAATAAGTGTCCTCTGATCAAGTCAAGTGGGACAAGGAATGGAGCAGGGTCATCACAAGGCTGTTTTAAGTGTGGGGCCTTCTCACATATCGCCAAGAATTGCCCAAACTCAAATAGCACCCCCTCCTGCTCAACTTCTGGTGCAAATTCCAGCTATGCCAATAATAAAAAGTGACTAGTGGCGTCGGCTGAGCCGACTAATCCATATTCCCGAGACTCAGCCCCTAGTAAACAGGTTGTAAATGCAGAGAACGACCAGCCTTCAAATTCATCTTTTGAATGCCCTAAAGAGTGTCTTAGGATTGCGGCGGATACCCCCGCACCTGTTCCTTTTCTTAAGATTGAGTTAAATAACGAGCCTGTAACAGCTCTCTTAGATTCAGGCAGTGTTTGTTCCATTATTTCGGCTGATTGGTATTCTAAATTGAAATCTGTTTGTAAACTCCCTGACTATGTCTCTTCTCCTGTTCAATACGTTTCGGCTAATTCATCTCCATTAGAAATTCTAGGTTCCTTACTGGTCAAAATTCGTATTTTTAAATTTACCTGGAAAATTAAACTGTTCGTGGCTAAACACTTGTCTTGCCCCATCATATTGGGAGCGGACTTCATTTCTCACACTGGTCTTGTGCTCGATCTCCGGTCTAGGTCGTGCACATTCAAATTTGCTTCTAGTTATAAAATCCCACTCTTAAAGTGTAATTCTGTATCATGTTCATCTATTTCGCCTACCCAGGATGAGATGTTGTTAGACCTTAGACATCTACCTGAGGAGCAGGCTGATAGTATTCGCAAACTGTGTCAGTCGTTTCCCGAGGTGTTCTCTGATACTCTTGGTGTTACTGACCTTATTGAATACAAAATTGAGGTCACGGACTCGATTCCTGTCCGTTTTCCACCGTATAGGCTATCTCCACCTAAAATGAAGGCTCTGAAAGAAATCATCGATCAGATGTTGAAGGATGGTATTATTAGGCCATCTAAGTCAGCGTATTCTTCGCCTATTTTTCTAGTCCCGAAACCCCAAGGAGGCTTCAGGCCTGTCATTGATTACAGGGCTCTCAATCGGAAGGTGGTGTTGCAATCTGTGCCCCTTCCCGACCTTCATTCTTGCTTTTCATGGTTTCGTAAGGCCAAGTTCTTCACCATCTTGGACTTGAATCAGGCCTATAATCAAATTCCCCTTGCCGAAGAGTCTAAACATCTTACAGCGTTTGCCACGGACTGGAACTTATACGAATACAACCGCGTGCCTTTCGGGCTCCCCACGGGGGCAGCTGTGCTCACTAGGCTACTAGATAGGGTCTTTTCCGACATCAAATTTGAGTACTTATATCACTACTTGGATGATGTCGTCGTATTTTCCGAGACTTTTGAAGAACATCTAGATCATCTGCGAGAAGTTCTCGATCGCCTTCGTAAGGCTGGGTTAACTGTTAAGTTGTCCAAGGTTGCCTTTGCTAAGCCCTCAATGTCATTCCTAGGGCATATTGTGTCACCCGATGGGGTATCTGTCGATCATTCTAGAACACAGGCCATCCGTGATTTTAAACCTCCCAAGGACATCAAAGGTATCGCCAGGTTCATTGGTATGGGGAATTTCTTCAGGAAGTTCATTCCTAACTTTGCTAATAGAGCGGCGCCCTTAAACCTTCTTCGTAGGAAAGGCATCAAATTCGAGTGGGGACCTTCTCAACAAGCCGCTTTTGAAGATCTAAAATTAGCTCTCTGTAATGCCCCTGTACTTGCTATGCCTGATTTCTCGAAGAAATTCATCGTCCAAACCGACGCATCGTCGTCAGCAGTAGCCGCAGTTCTTCTTCAAGAGACTGAACTAGGGAGGCGACCCATCGCCTATGCGTCTAGGACATTGTCAGCTCTAGAAGCAAAGTACTCCATATATGAGCTTGAAAGTTTGGCAGTCTTATTCGCCTTAGAAAAGTTCCGTCTCTATCTGGAACACGTCAAATTCGATCTGGAGACAGATAATCAAGCCTTAAGCTGGGTCTTAGGTAGGCCGCGTCGTACAGGTCGTATAGCCCGTTGGGCCATCCGTATTTCTGCCTTCCAATTCGATGTACGGCATATCAGAGGTACTGAAAATGTTGTTGCCGATGGACTCAGCCGTATGTTTCATAACGACGTAGAGACCCACGAACCGGTCGACAGTTCATCACCTTCCGAGTCCATACTATCTGGTGTTAATGCCATCTTAACAGATGCTCCCATGCTTTTTAGGGATATTGAGAAATACCAACGTGAAGATCCGACGCTGGCTCCGATAATGGAAACCCTTTCTTCTGGGGAACATGCTGTCCCTTATGTTCTGAGGAATGGTGTTCTATGTTGCCCTTCGAGGCATGATAAGTTGATGAAAGTTGTTGTTCCAGCGGTTCTTGTACCTATGATCTTCAAATACTATCATGAGGCCCCATTGGGGGGGCATCTTGGAATCTTTAAAACTCGTGAAAAGATTCGTGAAATGTTCATATGGAAAGGTATGGACGGTGAAATTCGGGAACTTGTAAAAGCTTGTAAATCTTGTTTGATCAGTAAACCCACCATGTCCACTAAAGTAGGCCTTTTGTCTTCTCATCAAGCGTCGCGCCCCATGGAACGCCTGTATATCGATTATGTGGGACCCTTCCCCCAGTCAAAGGGTAATGCCAACAAGTTCATCTTTGTGTGTGTAGATGGTTTTACAAGATTTTCCTGGTTATTTCCGACTAAGCTGGCTACCGCTCAGTCCACAATTACTTGCCTAAATTCCATTTTTGCTTCTTTTGGTCCGTGCCAATACATTGTATCTGATAATGCTAAAGCTTTTACATCAAATCTGTTTCGTAAATTCTGTTTTGACTTGTCCATCTCTCATGTAACTACATCTGCTTATTACCCTCAACCATCTCTGGCTGAACGGGTTAACCGTAATCTCAGGTCCGCACTTATTGCCTATCATCATGAAGATCATTCTAGGTGGGACACGTCCCTGCATTGGTTAGCTTTTGCTTTGAATTCGGCGGTTCATGAATCTCACAAATTTACTCCAGCTTCTTTGATGTTTAAGTTTGTTCCCAACACGCCGCTCTCTAACCTCTGGTCTCTGAATGACATTCTGCCCGAGACAATAGATCCGGACAACATTAAAGATCTTTGGAAGAAGGCTAAAGCCAATCTTAAAGTGTCTCATGAAAAGGTTAGGGAAAGGTATGATCGTGGACGGAGACCCACCCCTTTGAAGGTAGGCGACCAGGTTATGGTCAAAAATTTTGTTCCCGCGGGCAAGCTTGCCCCCAGATTTCATGGGCCTTGTATCATTCTCGATTTTCTTACGCCGGTTACCTTATTGCTAAGTAATCCAGCCACCGAGAGGATATTTAGAGTTCACCTGTCCCAGGTGAAACCGGTGTAATTTCTGTGTTAACTTGCTTCATATTATTTTGAAAGGATAGGAAGGTTATATTTTTTCTTTTTTTTGAGTTTCACTTTTAAGGCATTCTGCCCCTTCTGTAATATTTTGGTTTTAGATGTAAGCATGTTTGTGAAACCTGCCCCGACCCATTAAACTGCCATCCTGTCTTTGCCACGGCCATTACCACGCTCCCGTCTCCTGCTCCACCTTACACTGTGGCTTCATAATAGTAAATGCCATGGATATCTACACGCCGCTGGCCCCTCAACCTCTCCACAAGCCTGTACCCTCAAAGGAAATGATTGTCCAACACAATTCTGCCGCCTAGCTTTAATGTTTCAGCGCCCCCGCAGCCGCGCAGCGCCGTGCAGCGACTGGGGAGGGGGATGGGCCCCCTCCTCTCCAGCGAGGACGACATGTGCACGGCGAGCCGGAACTCTCCTCCCGGCCAAGGCTGATGTGCGGCGCACGACCTGCTACATGCCCGCAGCCTGTATCTGTTCACCGCGGGCGCGGCGTACTTCTACACCTCTGCTCCCCTCATAGTGCGGGCGAGCGGTATCTCAGGGTACTTGAGGGGTCCGAGCGGCCTCCGTTGGACGCAAGCTGCAACGGCCGGTCTGGCCATCCGACTCAATCTACATCAACTACATGGACAGTCACCATAAGCAATAATTACATTTGGGAATTTAACAACAATATTTGGTGGACATTGCAAAACTTTTCTTCACTTTTAAGCATTAAAGGTTTATCTTCAGAAATTCAACTACTACAACAGAAAAACTTTACTGCACCTGCAACAACAAAATTTTGAAATTGCAACCAACCAAATTACTAAAATCTTATAAATGCTTCCGCAATTAATCTTAATATCAACATCAAAACTTGGACTTTATTTTGGAAACAAAGCTTATGTTCTTCTGTGTTACCCCTTGGAGGAACTTTTGGGGGGGGAGGTCTGTACCGGGCGGTACACCTCTACTCTGTTTATTTAAAAGTTGCGCCAGTTGAAACTCCTCTTCTGGAAGAAGGTTGAACTTTATCTATTCTATTAATTCTCTACTTTCTCAGAAGATGTCACCACGTGGAAAATTTTGAGTTTGTGAACTGTGTCACTTTTGATGTGTTTTTGTTTCGCTTGAAGTAAGAAGTGTGAACTTTCTCTTCTAGAGGACACTACTGAAGATCAACAATAGTGCGACCTAGTGCGGAGTTAAAGAACTATTTTGTTGGAGAAATTTTTATTTCAAAAGTTTGTTTCTTGTTAAATTTCTTTCTGTTATCGTTTAAGTTGGCTGTATACCCCTCTTTTTCCCCTTAGTTTGGATCTAGCCAATCCCGAATTTCTTTAATTAATTTTCCACCAATAATGTGTTTCTTTTTCCTCTATGTAGGGGTTTCTTTTCCCGAACCAATAAAAACTTTGAGGGAGGGTGTTTTATTTCCCCTAACGCCTAGAATCTTCCGCGAGAGGATATAAACTGCTGATTTTGGGGTCTCCGGGCCACTTCTGTTCCATCTTTCAGTGTATTAAGTACATAGCAGGAGGCGGGAAGCGCCTCTTTCCCCGGCAGCGATCTACTACCAGGTAATGGCCTATTAATATCTTCTTTTCTTGCTAGGTCGGCAGTTTAACTCTCGCGGCGGGTTCGAAGCGTTTTCCATCATGTAACCTTTTCCTAAAATGTAACTACTCTTTTCTTCTTTTTCTTGTAAAGCTACATATTGGGATAGAGAGTGCTAACCCTCTCGAGCTCCCACTCACATCTGTTTTGAGGTGAACTTATTTTCTCAAACTTTTCTTCGTTTATGTAATGTAAAGTGTTCTTCTCTAAGTCACCTCTGTAGTATGGGATTAGCCCTTGCGTTAGTGGCCCAGAGCCAGATTAGGTTTTAAATGCAAAGTGTATTAGGAGTGCAAGTTCGCCTCCTCTCAAGTTGTATTTTAGAGGTCATGTATTAATCGTTTCTCACCTAATAGACCTCAGTAGGTTGGGTATTTTACCCCTGTGTATATGTCCTTTGAGGACAACTTGAAAGTTGAGTTTGGTGTGGCCTGGGAGAGGCTTAACTTTAAGAGCGAGTGGCTCTTTTCTAAAACTGAGAGTTGTATGCCTCGAGGAGGCTTTGCTGTGTAATTTGGAGCAAGGGCTCCAGGGTTTGAGTGGGGTCTTCTGCCCCTTTTGTTGAAATTGGTATATCGTAAAGTTGAGCTAGTTGCTCAAGAATTGTGTTTTCAGGGCTCGAAGCCCAAATTCTTTAATCCCTGTAATTGTACATTTCAAGTTGTATTTCGGCTACTAAGTACCTGTTCTATTTGTTGTTACCTAATTTTGAAAAGAAAATATAACCTTGTTAAATTTTAAAATTTAATTTCTCTTTAGTAGCTTGAGACCTATTCACCACCCAGCACCTTCTTTCATGCTTAACTACCACAAAAACTCGGTAACAATAATAATAATAATAATAATAATAATAATAATAATGTTATTTGCTTATCGTCCCACTAACAACTTTTACGGTCTTCGGAGACGCCGAGGTGCCGGAATTTCGTCCCGCAGAAGTTCTTTTACGTGCCAGTAAATCTACCGACACGTATTTCAGCACCTTCAAATACCACCGGACTGAGCCAAGATCGAACCTGCCAAGTTGGGGTTAGAAGGCCAGCGCCTTAACCGTCTGAGCCACTCAGCCCGGCGAGCCGTAAAAAATTACGAGTCATAAAATATTGGAAATTATGTTTAACACAACATTTTTTTTTTTTTGCTAGTGGCTTTACGTCTCACCGATACAGATACGTCTTATGGCGACGATGGGATAGGAAAGATCTAGGAGTTGGAAGGAAGCGGCTGTGGCCTTAAGTTACAGCCCCAGCATTTGCCTGGTGTGAAAATGAGAAACCACAGAAAACCATCTTCAGGGCTGCCAAGATTGGGATTCGAACCCACTATCTCCCGGATGCAAGCTCACAGCCGCGCGCCCCTTACCGCACGGCCAACCCGCCCGGTAAGAACACAACTTTTATGATGTACAGTTTCCTGACACAGCCAATGTCAACCCATAAATTTCACATTTCCAGTTTGGGCCCCCTTAAATTACTATGCCACAGCATACTAATACATTTTTGTTTGTTATTTGTTTTGTGAATTTGGCCAACTATGGACCGCATAGAACTTATGGCTTCTTGGCCTTTCTTCTCTTTTCACAACCCTTTCATTCTTTCGCTTCTCAGCTTTGTCTCCTTTTCTGAAATGATCCGTTTGGGTATTCTTTTAGTGGTTTCTCTTCAAATTATTTTAGACCGTAGACTTTTCTCCTAAACTCTCTTTTAATGTGGATCATCTCCAGGGTAATTCCAATTTCTTCGACAACCCTCCATTTCTACAAATTTGGAGGTGGCCTTTAATCCCATGTAGTACCTGAAGATCTTTTTGGTCAGTCGTTTGTCATCCATTCTTATATAAATAATATTTAGTCTAGTGTACAACTCTGTTATTCCTGAATTTAATATCAAGTTTCGAGAAATTGTGATGAGCCGTTTTCCCGTGATGTAACAAACAAACAAACAAACAAACAAACAAACAAGCAAACATTGAGCTGAGCCTACTTTTGACTTTTGTATACCAAAGCCGAGACAAAAGCAAAGTATTAGGCAAACATATGCAGTATACAGACAAAATTATAATTTACCTTTTTAATAATTTGTTTTACGTCGCACCGATACAGATAGGTTTTAGGGCGACGATAATATAGGAAAGAGTTCGGGGTGGGAAGAATGCAGCCGTGGCCTTAATTAAAATACAGCCCCAGCATTTGCCCGGTGTGAAAATGGGAAACCACGCGAAACCACTATCACCCGAATGCAAGCTCACATCTGCGCGCTCCTACGATGTAATAATAATGTTTGATTGTTTGTTTGTTTGTCGAACCCTTCTCCCGTTTCTCTAAGGGGTCGGGTATGAGGTGAGATGAATCTATGATGGCGGGTTTTTATGACCGGATGCAGTTCCTGACGACAACCTCATCAGAAGAGTTAATGAGTTGAAATGAATGACGTGATATATGATAGTAGGAAGGGAGAGGGTGAAACCCGGTGCCAGCACATAACCTACTCCTGTCGAAAAGCACCAAAATGTCTACTCAAGGCTTAACGTCCCCATCCGACGGACGAATCACCATCAACAGCGCCATATGCCCTCACTCCATATGAACACTGTGGAGAGGTTTGGAATTTAATCCAGGTTTTTGGCACGCAATCCAATGATTACAAATTGTATACCACCACCTCCTCTACCCTGCCGGCCAATATTCTGATGGTGGAAATGTTTTCGACCAACGGGACTCGAACCGGCCAGCCACAGTGCCAACGCCTTAACGATCATGGCCACCAGGCGGGCTAATAATAATAATAATAATAATAATAATAATAATAATAATAATAATAATAATAATAATAATAATAATTGTACCGGGAGGCACACCTCAACCCTGTACATTTAAATGAAGCGCCTTGAAGAACGCTATCTATCATATAAAAATGGAAACGTCTAGTGCAAGAAGTTGAGACGTTGATCTAAAGATGTCACTACTAAATGATGGAGTAATATGTTATTTTAAAGTTTCCTAAACTGACTGGATTTCTTTGTTTTGTTTTGGTGTATCACAGGAAGTTCGGACTTTTCTCCATAGATTAAAGAACTGATGTCATGCACTCTGGTGCAAAGTCGAATAACTAGAGATTTAAAGAAGTTTTGTATTTATAGGTTTTCTCAACTGAACTGACTTTCATTATTTTGGATACTTTAAGGTTTGCAACACTTCCTTCTCATCCCGCCAGATATGGAGTCTGGCCAATCACAAATTTTCTGTATTTATTTTTCAACCAATCATAGGCTTCTTGTAACTTTTGTTTATCCAATAAAAATGAGAGGCTGTGTCCGGATTTAGTTCAGAGCCTTCTCGAAGCTTCCTCTCGGGCATAAAAGCTGTCGCTTTTTCGAGATAAATTGTCTTTCTGATCGTCGTCTTACTGAATGTGTGTGTTAAGACATGAGGCGGGGGCCTCAATCTTCGGCAGGCAGAACATCAGCTAAGGTAATGACCAACAGTTTTTTCATCTAAGCAGTTATCTCCGCAAGCTGACCCGAGGGGAAGGTTCCAATCTTTGGCTATGTAACAGTCAATTTCCTAAAATGTAAACTTTCTTCCTTCTCATGTAAAATTTCATGTACGTCCTAAGGACTTATACTGTAAATCGCGGATAGAGAGTGCGTTATCCTCTCGAATTCCCTTTCAATTAATCTTGAGATGACTACGATTATGGAACGGTTTTTCACTTGTAAATCATAAATTAACTTGTCCTTCTAGCCACCTTAGTAGTGTGGGATTAGCCTCTGCATCGTTCGGCTGCAAGCCCAAGTAGGATTTTAACCTTGGTTTTCTAGGAGCGCAAGTGTACGCCTCCATATATTTTTGAGTTTGGACCAGTAATTTAACCTGTTCTGTTTCACGAAGACCCAGTAGAATGGGTACTAGATACCCCTGTGCGAATTAAAAGGTATTGTAAATTGCAGGTTGTGCTTAGAGAGGCCTGAAGGTGTAATTGTATTGAGCAGAGACGCTCTTGTAATAGTTAATGCGTTCAGGAGCGCTGTCTCCTTGGTAGAATTTGTAGAGCATGTAAGCTCTTTTGTGGTAATGTAATAGATATTTGTGTACTACTGAGTGGTGCCTTTGGAAGGCCGTAACTTGTAACTGTTAGAACAAAGTGCTCTTGAAAATTGTGTTTTGGGAGATTTCCCTCCTTGTCTACCTAACTGAACTCAACATTAGCGACGTTGGAACCTTGTAAATTAGGAGCTTGAAGCTCAAAATTGTAAATTACCAATTCTTGGTTTTTCTATTTTTGTACCAATTACCTCGGTACCTGAAAGCTTGTTATTTGTTGAAATTTAAGATCTGAAAAGAAATACAACCTTTATTAAAGTTTTAAATTATTCTTTGACTCCCGTAGATAGACCCATTCCAGCCCGCAACTTCTTTCACCTCTGCGTTCCACAGATAAACCCCGGAATAATAATAATAATAATAATAATAATAATAATAATAATAATAATAATAATAATAATAATAATAATAATCAGATCTGAAAAAAGGAGGGAGCATATGGATTAAAAAGAACATCTCAGTAAGAAGTGCATATCCTGAAATGACAAAGTATAACACTAAAACATCGTGATTAAAACAGAATCTTGTATGCCAGTGAACGCATGTCAATGAACTACAAGGTGAAGAAGCTAGAGACTTCGGAAAGAAGAATCCTCAGAAAAATTATGGGCGCTGTACAGACTGAAAGCGGGTGGAAAATTCAGAACAACAAAGAAGTTTCCCAGAAGGTGGAATCTCGGAGACCATTAAGAGCAAGAGATTGGCGTTTATAGGACATATGTACAGAATGAATGGCAACAGACTTAACAAGTACCGGTAGATATTTGATTACTTGTAGAAAAAGAAGACCACTGAAGCATGGATTAAGGAAACGTGGAAAGATATCGGAAAGGTTAAACACGTCGGAGCTCCAAACGTTAGACAGAAATAAATTTAGGAACACAGTGAAAAATTTGGAAGCGTTTCAACCCGAAGGAAGAACTAAGAAGACCGGAAGAGCCTGGACAGCAGAACAACGGAAGCAGGCCAGCGAACATATGAAGGAGTATTGGACACAGAGAAAAATCCATACAAAGAGAAAGAAATGAGATTGTAGCGTGATCCTCAGTGGTCAATAATAATAATAATAATAATAATAATAATAATAATAATAATAATAATATTTATTGGTTTTAAGTCCCACGAATCACTTTTATGATTTTCCGAGACCCGAGATGCCGGAATTTTGTCCCGTGGGAATTATTTTACGAGCCGGTAAAACTACTGACACGATGCTGTCGTATCTGAGCACCTTCAAATACCAACGGACTGAGCCGGGATCGTATCCGCCAAGTTGGGGGCCACTCAGCCCGGCTTTCCTAGGATGCAAGTATATAGATCAGGATATGGATTATTTTTTTTGCTAGTTGTTTTACGTCCCACCGACACAGATAGGTCTTATGGCGACGATGGGATAGGAAAGGCCTAGGAGTTGGAAGGAAGCGGCCGTGGCCTTAATTTGCCTGATGTGAAACTGGGAAACCACGGAAAACCATCTTCAGGGCTGCCGACAGTGGGATTCGAGCCCACTATCTCCCGGATGCAAGCTCACAGCTGCGTGCCCCTGACCGCACGGCCAACTCGCCCGGTATGGATTAATTAAATATCCCTTTTTTCCGACTTAAAAGGCACTCAAAAAGTAATATGCGAGGTATTTTTTGAACATCATGATTATTTATTTCCAACCAGAAAGTCGTACAGACATTTATTTTTGGAATAAACTAAAAAAAAGAGCCTTACTACTAGAAAAAAGGCCGTAAAGACAGGAAAGTTTTGCACTACTCGATTGTCCATAGTTGCTGCTGCTTGAGGTTGGACTGCCAGTTGCAAGCAAGATCACGCATATAATTTTACAAGACAACAGGTACCCTGATCATAGCCAGTTTTACAATGAAACCAAACCCTAAGCAAGCGAATTTTAATTCCAAGAATACCACACGCACTAGACGAGATTAAAAAAGCTATTTTAGAAAGCCGAAAAACATTCACAGTTCTCTGTTTAAATATTCAGTGTTCAAAAGTGATAATTAGTTGCATTAGTTATTTTGGTGACCAACTGCTTAAGGCTTCGGTATGTATAGGAAAGAGCGAGTTATCTTTAAAAGTCTTGTGTGACCCCTGACGGTTCACAATCAATTAACATTTGAGTCAATCACAATTCGTACCGATCTTATCAGAAAGGGCATTTAATGTCAACAGGCCGAGAAACTAGGGCACAATGCGTCGTCGTTAGTAAGCATCCCAAATTGAAAAGCATAGCAAACAACGCGCAGCCCATAATTCGATCCAGTAAATACCGCCAATGAAGAAAAATTCCAAAGCAACATTATAGACACATACAGTGTTGCCGCGCTTGCGCTGGAGAAGAGTCGTGAACCTAACATTACATTGGTTATAACTATAAAAGGTCTAGAAAAGAAACTAGCTGCCTTACATAACGGTTTCAAGTAAATCAGTACAGCTTATTAATTAATAGTTATAGGACTACTAAGACAATTAGGAAATATATCATGTAAAATATATACTAAATCTAGCAGTGAGGTGTGAGATTGCTGCTTTAAAGCTGAACAGCAAGTTCACACAGCAACTGGATTAATGACGGTGGAGCATTTAAAGGATCTGCCTGTGGTCCTTGGTATGAGCGCAACAGACATTCTGAAAATGTGTGTTCCACGATCTCAGTCAGGTGATCTTCGAACACCCCCCTTATGAAGTGAGCATGCACATCGGCCGTGTGTTGTGCGAAACCGATTCAATGCCGACCAAGTCCTGCGAGGTACATCGAAGCCTCTTTGAGCATGATTTAGAATGAACATTCTGAACCGTTCTAGAGCTACTTGTGTCCATTACTTTTCCCATCCATCTATACATATAAAATAAGAGTTTTGTCTGTACATTGCTCAGAATTTGAAAACGGATGGTATTTCTGTATCAGTCGTGTCCACAGTAACAAGGAAATGCATTTTTTAATTTTCCGTAATGTATGTATGTATGTATGTATGTATGTATGTATGTATGTACACGCATCACGAGAAAACGGCTGAAGAGAATTTAATGAAAATCGGTATGAAAACTCGGGGAATAAGTCGCTACAGTCTAGGCCATAAATAATTTTATTCACGCTGAGTGAAATGGTAGTTTAGGGGAAAGCGTAAAATTTAATTCTCAAATATTTATGTTATTAGTGGTCTTATCTTAATGAAAATCGTATGCAAAGTAGGGGAACAAGTCGCTATAATCTAGGCTGTAAATAATATTGTATTCACGCTGAGTGAAATAGTTTAGGGGAAGGCCTAAATTTAATCTCAAATATTTATGCTATTAGTGGTCGTATCTAAACGAAAACCGGTAGGCGACGTCGGAGAATACGTCGCTACAATCTAGGCCATAAATAATTGTATTCACGCTGAGAAAAATTGTAGTTCAGGAGTAGGCCTAAAATTTTAATTCTCAAATATTTGTTATGAGTGGTCCTATCTTAATGAAAATCGGTATGCAGTGTCTGGGAATAATTCGCTATAGTCTACACCATAAATAATTGTATTCACGCTGAGTGAAATGGTAGTTCAGGGGAAGGCCTAAAATTTACTTGTCAAATATATATGTTATTAGTGGTCGTGTCGATAAATACTACATAACTAAAGTTATATAGTATTAAATTTCCGATCATTTATGTCTTATACATTGTTACCGTACTGGCTATGATCACAGAGAGATTCATTAATTTGGATTTTTGTTACTAAGTCCATATCAACGCCGAGACACGAGAAAATGGCTAAACAGAATTTAATGAAAATCGGTATGTGAAGTCAGAGAATAAGGACATACAGTCTACGCTATAAATAATTTTATAAGATGCCCTAATACCAGAGAGTCGAAAGAAAACTAAATATGAAGGCCTACAATATAGAAAGTTCATAAAATTGATCAACAATAACATTACATTGACCATTATTTGTTGTGATATACTTTTTTTGTTTTCTGTTGCCACTCATCTCCAATAGATAGGATTACTGCTGTGTACCGAGTAGTTTTTAAAATGTGCATTACGTCGCATCGACACAGACAGGTCTTATGGCGACGATGGGATAGGAAAGGGCTAGGAGTGTGAAGGAAGCGGCCTTGGCCTTAAGATACAGCCCCAGCATTTTCATGGTGTGAAAATGGGAAACTACGGAATACCATCTTCAGGGCTGCCGACAGTAGGGTTCGAATCTACTATCTCCCGGATGCAAGCTCACAGCTGCGCGTCCGTAACCACACGGCCAACTCGCCCGGTCATAATGAATGTAACAGCCTGTCTGAATATTGGCAGGAAGTAGCTGGGAAGTTAGATAACTTTCTTCTTTAGCATGCCATTTCTCTGATTCATAAATTTTCTGATACTGCTGGTACGTGCACACTGATTCATCATAGTATTCGAGCTATTCAATCCCTACTCTGAGACCCTGATTGGAATGAGCAGTGTGTATATTTATCGGAATAATGGCAGAGGAGTGTTCACGGCTGTTTGCGGCCTGGTCATTCTAGCTCTGGAAATTTAGACTGCTAGATCGGCACCGTAGTGCTGTTCGTTAAAAGTGAGAAAATGTGTGGTTTTTCATTTGATCGAGTATTTCATGTGATAGCATTGCTTTTAATCGCTACTTTACTACTGACGTTTTTGTAATGACCTATGTTGACTTAATTAGGAAAACCACACGGTCGGTATTTCTGAGAATCCCGTAGCGAAGCACGGGTACATCAGCTAGTCTTTCACTAAGAACGAAGTCTGTATCTGACAGCTCCTTGCCTGCGATGTTTGAAGGGGGTGGGAGTTCAGTCCACGGGCTGCAAAGGTCCTGCAAAGCACAGCTGAACCGAACGAAGGAGTACACCGTCCTTACACAGCAATGCCGTTCGTTTGTCGTTTCCCATCGTATCCATTGAAGTGAAACCACACGCATAAGATAATGTAATTCAAAGATCTACAGATAAACAGATCTCCACAGTCAGAATCTCACGGTTCTTGAAAAATGAACTGCTTCCATTATTTTTTTTAAGAACCACGTGCCTGTAGTTCGGATTCCATGTAAAACGGAAGGTCCCGTGTCTATGATCACGATAACAACAGTCATGTAAAACTACAAGCTTTTTCTTACCATAAATAACTTCTACAATAGTCCGGCTCCATGGCTAAATGGTTAGCGTGCTGGCCTTTGGTCACAGGGGTCCCGGGTTCGATTTTAACCTTAATTGGCTAATTCCAATGGCTCGGGGGCTGGGTGTGTGGGGTAATGAACATTAGAAATAATCCTAGGTAGGGCCCTCATCCTCACAGACATGCAGGTCGCCTAATAGGCCGTCTACTAGAAAAAGACCTGCACCAGGCCTCTCCGGAGGCCATACGTTTATTAATTATTATTCCGGTCTGCTGACGGTGGGTTCGAACCCTACACCTCTGGAGTCCAAGCTTGCATTACAACGACCTGTACTGCGTAGCCAACTCAGTAATAATAAGAAGAAGAATTAGTAGTTGATTATATTATTATCATCATCATAATCATCATCATCCATGCAGTAGTACGAGTGAAACTTAACTACTCTGGTCATATACTTTCAAAGAAAAATTTAATAATGTTATTTGCTTTACGTCCCACTGACTACTTTTACGGTTTTCGGAGACGCCGAGGTGCCGGAATTTAGTCCCGCAGGAGTTATTTTACGTGCCAGTAAATCTACCGACACGAGGCTGACGTATTTGAGCACCTTCAAATACCACCGGACTGAGCCAGGATCGAACCTGCCAAGTTGGGGTTAGAAGGCCAGCGCCTCAACCGTCTGAGCCACTCAGCTCGGCAAAGAAAAATTTAATACATTATTTTATTACGATTCGGACAATAATGTAAGTCAGAATCCAACCAAGAGATCGAGGACGATCTCGTCAAACTTGGATGCATGTATTATATAAAGACCTTCGGGAAGCCCAACTGCATCCAACAATAACCCGCGACATGAGGAATTGGCCAATTCAAACTAGGACCAGGACAAAGATGACTTAATTTTATGTTCCAAGTTTTCTGTTAACTACTTTGCAAAGCATTTTACAGCCATTTAAACAGAATGTTGTTCCAAAATTTGTGTAATCGTATGTAAAACTGAAAAATCTAACCCTCCTGGAATAAGAACAGTTCATACATAGTAAAAACAATGATAACAATATCGAAAGTGTTAATAAATTTAAATATTAGATAGCTGATTTCATGAAAATAGGGTCTTCACTAAATAAATTAAATTTAGAATTGAAACAGATAGAATTTATTTCTGTATATGTAAAAAAACACGTTTAAATTCCCTCGAAATGAATTTAAAATCTGCAATGCTATGTCCGTCTTGTGTTGGTGTATGGTGTATGGTATGGAGATTCGAAAATAATAACACAGTAGCATTTGAGGTGAGGACATAACATCAGAAATTGAAAAATCTTTGGGACTGACAGAGAACCGAAAAATGACATCCTGAAAATATTAGCGATTTAGAGAGCATCAACCCAGACAGTTAACTACAGAAAACAACTTATTTAGGCCACAAATCTAAAAGCTTTCATTAATAAACTTACTTTCTTTTTACAATTTGCTTTACGTTGCACCGATACAGATAGGTATAGGATAGGAAAGGGCTAGGAGTGGGAAGGAAGCGACTGTAGCGACGGAAAACCATCTTCAGAACTGCCGGAAGTGGGATTCGAACCCGGTATCTCCCGAATGCAATCTGGCAGCTACGTGTAACTAATCAATACTTAAAAGCAAGTTGGCAATAGAAGTGCGGGAAGAAGGAAACGTCCTGACTGAAAAATGCACAAGATGACAACAGTCCGTGAACTCTTCTATTCAGCCTCTGACCGAAGGAAATGTAGGCAAGTAATCGCCAACTTTCATTAGTGGAAGAAGAAGAACAGGAAGTTTTAACAGCAAGATTTAGTAGAAATAAAAATGGAAAAATGTAGTTATAAATATCATTCCTAAATATAGAAGTAATAGCAGTAATTTAACAAAAATGATGAGAGATTATACATTCTTGAATCCCCTTCCCTAGGCAGGAACTCAGTCCTTAAACAGGGAATCTTACTCTTCTAAGAACTTACATTGAATTCAGAGTATAACTGAACATGTATCAACAGAGATGCAATTTACAGACACTAATACAAACTTCGGTCACCAGCCAACAGAAAACAAACAAGGTCTGCTGTAATAAGGTTGATAAGATGAGCAAACAACTACAAAAGCCAATCAGTATACGATAAATATAATTTGTTCTTCATTGTGCATACTGATAATACACGAGTAAACACCAAAACTCTGCTTCCCGGAACTCTTATTTGTCTCTCTTAAGAGTAAAGGCACGACAAGAGTCAATATTGATACGGATGTCGAACACTGTCGGACGTTCCGCGTACAAGATTATCGTCTCCACCCACGTCCGCGTTTCACTCGTATCTTGCCTTCTATGATCGGTGGTATCAGGCTGTTTTTGCCGTCTTGGAAGATGTGATGGAAGTAGACTGCTTTCCTGCGTTTTGGCCCTTCAAAGTACCTTCTCGGTGGTGATGCGATCTTCGCATGGGATCATCAACAATCTGAGAAACATCCGCCTTTCAAATGCCTGCAGGTCAATTTACGATGCCTTTAGAGCAGGGGTCCGTAAACTATGGCCCACGGGCCACATCCGGCCCGCAGCTTTTTTTTTCTTCTAAGGTCCGCGAGCTAAGAAAGGATTTTATATTTCCAAATACTGTACATACAAATTTAAAAGTGGGGTAATATTTCATTAAGCGTTAAAATTACATGTCATTACTATTTCAACGTCTAAGAAGCCACACTGGAACATTCCTAAGTTTTTACGAGAGAAATTATATACGAATTCTATAAGGGTCCTCAAGTGATGAATATGGTGAACCAAGATCAGTTGCTCGGGGGTTTATTTCTGTATTTGGTGGTAACTATACGTGTGAAAAGCCATTTTCAATTATGAAATATGTAAAACCTCAATACAGGAAACAGACGAACATTTGCAATAAATTTTGATGATAGCGAGTACTAACTTTTGACTACCAACTTGGTGGAATGTAGCTTGAAAAAAATCATTAATATCATTGGTAAAGCTGTGTTTCAAACAATAACTGCAGTCTACCTTGTATTTGTATTAAGGTACACTTTTATCCGAAAATTTGTGAAAACTTGTTTTTCTTATTTTAAGTAGATCCACCTAAAATAATCAGCGAGTTTGCCTCTTGGCCCACAGAGCATAAAATATTGAATATTTGGCCCTTTATAAAGGATGTTTGCCGACCCCTGCTGTAAAATCTAGCCTATGAAACCATACAGCAGAATCGGTGACATGACATGCCAATGAGTTTCCAATCAGAAATCACTGTAGCTCACAGAAGTTTGACGATCATTTTCTAATGTTTTAATTTTTTAATTTGTCTATATAAATACACAGTTTCCTTCAACGTGCATTTTACATATTTTGCATAACAATTATTCAAATACAATAAATTAATTTTCGAAACATTTTGAGTGTACAAATTCAACTTTTCTTGGAACGCTGGCTAACTTTTCTACAACTTCTTCATTAGATACATGAATATCACCATGAATGGACAACAAGGTAAGACCATTTAATTATGATTCATGTGTTGTACTTTTCAGATATGTCTTCAGCTGTCTCATTGTAGAAAACATAGGCCTATTTTTGAAAAAGCAGTCAAAACTGATAAAACAGCTAATATCTTGACAAGAACATAGATATTATGGAAATATTGTCTGTCACACGCATATATTACTTAGTAAAATTCTCAATTTCGAGGCAGCCCCTATTCCGGAACAGCAAGCCTATGACTTCGATAATTTGTAGATTATATCTTTGCTTGTAGAATGTAATTGTGGGCAATTTTAGGAATGTCTGTTTCACTAGACCACTTTTCTCCTCATAATGAATATTCAATTTCAATCATTTTATCCACAACAGAAGACTTTCACGTAGAACTTTACAGCGGACTGAATACACACAAAATCACTGAATGGCGTCAACAACCAAATGAGATGTAGGCTACCTTAAGGAAGCTTCTCCATTAATAAAATGAAGTTCCTTGTCTGAAGCAATATTTTCCGCTGACTACTAATTTTGACTTTTCTTATGAAAAGTCGGTGCGGAGATAGCTTTTCTTTGTTTGTTTTGCTTAGCTTTGTTTATAGAATACAAACAGACTGCGGGGTGACCGACAAGCAACCAAGATTTGTATGTGGTATTTGTTTCAGAACACGAACTATAATACAGCTGTAATACAGTTGTGTTGAAGAATTAAATCTCTATTACGTGAATATGCACACATAACGAGTAGTACACAAATCAGTGAAGTATCAGAACATATGATTCTAGCAATATATTAAAATTATACGCAAATAATTATATTGCAGTGAGGATTAGGGAAACAATGTTTCAAGTGAAACCAATCAACATAGGAGCATGGCAATGTTTTACTTTAAATTCCATGCTTTTCATCATTTATACGAATGCTATTATTAAAACCCGGATGATCCTTCCCCACGGTCTTATCGTAATCGATAAAATATAAAATCACTAAGTTATCGTGAACTAATAAAACCACTTCTTAATTGAAAATGAAATGGCATAAGGCTTTTAGTGCCGGCAGTGCCCGAGGACAAGTTTGGCTTGCCAGGTGCAGGTCTTTTGAATTGATGCCCTAAGCGTCGTGATGAGGATGAAATGATGATGATGGAGACGACAGATACACCCAGCCCCGTGCCAGTGGAATTAACCACTTACAGTATGGTTAAAATTCACGACCCTGCCGGGAATCGAACCCGGGACCCCTGTGACCAAAGGCCAGCACGATAACCATTTAGCCATGGAGCCTGCCTCTTAATTGAAGACATGCCCGCAATAAAGATGTAACCAACAAATCAGTAATTTTTCAGGAGAGAGGAAAATTATTTTCGGGATCTATTTTATGGTATATACTACTTGAACCAATTGCATACGCAAGTGTACAAATGTGTTCATATAATAAAAACAGTACTGTATTGTTAGGCTATATCTTAACATTTTAAAAATAATGTATGAATTAACAGTGATATGATGGAAAATAATAATAATAATAATAATAATAATAATAATAATAATAATAATAATAATAATAATTGTAGATGTATGTACCACCGAGCTCGATAGCTGCAGTCGCTTAAGTGCGGCCAGTATCCAGTAATCGGGAGATAGTGGGTTCGAGCCCCACTGTCGGCAGCCCTGAAGATGGTTTTCCGTGGTTTCCCATTTTCACACCAGGCAAATGCCGGGACTGTACCTTAACTAAGGCCACGGCCGCTTCCTTCCAATTCCTAGGCCTTTCCTATCCCATCGTCGCCATAAGACCTATTTGTGTCGGTGCGACGTAAAGCAAATAGTAAAAAAAAAAAAAAAAAAAGATATATGTACCTATAGTTTCATACTCAAAAGGGTGACTCCTTGCTTAGGCCGAGTCAGCCCATTACGTTACCGGCACAAGCCGAGCCTTCCTAAATTGATGTAATAATAATAATAATAATAATAATAATAATAATAATAATAATAATAATAATAATAATAATAATAATAATAATAATAATAATAATAATAATAATAATAAGTTGTGAAGTTTGGCACAGCTTCCTTACATAAGATCTGAAAAAAGTACCTAGAAATTCTCCGTAATTCGAAACTTTTTAAAAAGTGCGTTAACATTTATTGACCTAAATATGCAATTTTCTGTAGGCCAATTATATTTAACAGAAAAGATAGTTTATAATAAGTTTGACAAATTTCGTAGAAATAAAGTCAATTTTTTTAGAAAATCTAGTTCAAAATGATTAAAGTTCCAGTAGATTCTCTCGTCCAAGTATTGGGATTACTCGGTCCTAAAGTTAACCAACAAAGGTTGTACAGTACTTTGAATGACACTTTACTTCAGAGTCCTTGTAGTTACTCACCAATAGAATTAATATTTTAATTTTAAAACTTCAAGAAATAAACAGAAAAATGTTATAATTACAAAATTAATATGTTCTTCAGCACAGAAGTAAAATATCGTCATTTTTTGGCTCTCCCTCGAGCCAACTCGTCTTATGTTTATGAGCTTCAAGCCCATCAACCAATGTGCTACTCCTCTTTTTTTATTACTTTCTCAAGGAGCTAATTAAAAGTTGGGAGAGGGATGAGCTTTCATGAAGACGAAACAAGCAATTTCCGTTCCGTGCCGCAATGTGCACAACCCCAGCAATGTAATAGCAATATTGAGAAAAGCATCCGTAGCTCACTGCACTTTACAAAGAACAGTCACTTCTTATTTCCTTCAAATTATAATCGCCTATCGATAAACAGCCAACTGAAGGGTTGACATAAAAGATAAAGTGAATACATTTCACATTAGATATCAATAACGTTTATATAGAGAATTGCAACAAGAAGATATTAAAGCTTGCCGAGCTGTGTGGATTACATGATATAAGTGCTGGGCCTTCTGAGCCTAAGCATGCAGGTTCGAACTCGGTACAGTCCAGAGATATCTGAAGCTGATTTACCGCCAGGTAGCCTGAAAGACCTCCCGCGGGACAAAATTGCGGCACTACGGCGTCTCCGAAAACCATACAAGCTTTTAGTAGGTCGTAAAAATAGTTGCATAAGTAGCAGTGGTAGTACTCGTTCTGGCATTCTTCCTATCTTAAGGGGGTCTGTTTTCTTGCATTTCGCCCTCCATTTTTTTTTCTGGTCTTCAGCGTTGGCAGGATGACACTTGCCCTATCTCAGGAAGTCCATCCACCGCTTTTTAGGTCGGCCTCGAGGCCCTTGTCTACCTGGGCTGAGAGTAAATGCTCACTTCGTTATAGATTCTGCGTCATCTCTGCCCACGTGCCCATACCCCCTCAGTCTTGCCTCCCTCATTTTGTCGGGAATCGGAGCAACTCTGAAACTTCGTTCTTCGAGTGGTCTGGTCGCGTGACACCCAGCGTCCCCCCCCCCTGTGGATGGAGGCAGTAGAATAACACCCACGGTATCCCCTGCCTGTCGTAAGAGGCGACTAAAGGGGGCCCCAGGGGCTCTGAATTTTAGAGTGTGGGTTGGCGACCACGGGGCCTTTAGCTGAGTCCTGGCATTGCTTCCACTTACTTGTGCCAGGCTCCTCACTTTCATCTGTCCTATCCGACTTCTCTTGGTCAAGTCTTGTTCTTTTCCGACCTCAACCCTATTAGGTTTGTGAGGGCTAGGGAGTCTTTCATTTTCACGCCCTTCGTGGCCCTTGTCTTCCTTTGGCCGATATCTTCATTGTTCGAAGTGTCGGACCCCTTCCATTTTTTCTCTCTGATTAGTGTTATATAGAGGATGGTTGCCTAGTTGTACTTCCTCTTAAAACAATAATCAGCACCACCCAGCGTCCATCTAAACATGTCCTGGATCTGCAACTCTTGCATTATTTCTCTGGCAACCTGTATCCGTCCATCCGCTCTTCTGCTTGTGTTCCTTGTGGAAGCAGTGTTCGATCTGAGAATTCTTCCAGTTTTAATCCAACCCTGTTGAAGTCCTTTTTGACCTCCTGAAACCACTTATCCAAAACTTTGCGTTTACTATCCATTATCTTTTAAGAATGTTCTATCAACCGCTTTTCGTCCGTTCTGAACAGATCTCAACAGAATTTCAGTCTTCGATTTCATTAGTCTCTCGTTTCCTTGATACAATTCTTCGCTTTATCTTAATATGCACTGTACATCCATGACCTTAGGGCCCAATATCTCACGAATAATTTCTCTCAAAAACAAAATTAACGTAACTTGCTTTTATTATGTAAAAGATTTGAACGAAACGAATTGACTGCGCGGTACACGCAGTATTGCTATAACCGTGGATTCGAGAAATGATGGGTTCGAACACTTCCATCGGCAGCCCTAAAGATGGTTTTAAGCGGTTTCCCATTTTCACACTATGCAAATGCCTAGTTTGTAATTTATTGAAGCCCAGAACTGTGATGTTACCAGTCTTGTGACAAACAGAAGAAAAAAACACCAACCGAACAAGAAAGATGATTAAGATGTCCTAAGTCCCGGAATAGCATCAAAAACACACTTCCAGTTCTCTGAGAAAAAGGCGGAGATATTTAGTATAACGAAATTTTAAAGGTTGTAGCTTTTTTTGTTTTGTATTAACTTACCAGGAAAAGCATTCAGAAACGAACTGAGGAAGTACCCTTTCTCACTTTTACTAATAAAGCATGATGCTGCATTTTGTACGCCCAGAAGAAAGCTGCATCAGTATAACCTACCTGGAAGAAAAAGAAAAGTACAGTGATTTCGTGAGCTCTGGAAGACAAACATACAAGAAAAGAAAATGCATAAATATTCAACCGTTATCCTTGATAATAAATCAGTTTATGAGGTCCAAGATGATGAAGAAGAAGAACGCAGGAGGAAAGGATGAATTCCGAACCTCAAAGAATGAAGGTTCCGAGCGGAGAAACAGCAAGGCATAAAAAACGGGAAAACGAAAGATTACCTAGGTCCTCCAAATAGTATACCACCGGAGTCGATTTGATCAAGTGATGACAAACAAAAGAGGTGAAACTGAGGAACATACCAACGTGAAAGCAATACCACACTCAACCGGTGTTCCGCGACTGCAAACTACTTGCTCTGTTGTGAACTCATGCTGGCATCAGTATTACTAAGTATTCACGAATATATATTGCATCTCTATCCTTGTACGCTTGACAGGGCGGGGTGGGGTGGCATATCATGTATTTGTCATGCTTTGCGACCCTGAGCCAACTACGTAGCCTCTTGGATATATTTCACATAAAGGTTGTAAAATAATTCAGTGATCAGGATAGTCTGGTGAACTGTGAAGCTAACAATAAAAGAATAACCATTTTTCAAATCTCGTTAAGACGGTAGAAGGATACGTATCCATGGGCACCGCAAGGAGGGTCCAAAGGGGGTTCGCTATTGGCTTTACGTCGCACCGACACAGGTAGGTCTTGTGGCGACGATGGGACAGGAAAGGGCTAGGACTGGGAAGGAAGCGGCCGTGGCCTTAATTAAGGTACAGCCCCAGCATTTGCCTGGTGTGAAAATGGGAAACCACGGAAAACCATCTTCAGGGCTGCCGACAGTGGGATTCGAACCTACTATCTCCCGAATACTGGATACTGCCCGCAGTTAAACGACTACAGCTATCGAGCTCGGTCAAAGGGCGTTCACTTGCACCCCTGTGACTGCCCTTACTGCCAGGACACGAACTCCGCAACTACCAGCAGACCTGTGATTTTCTCTCGGTCACTCCCCCCACCACATCAGTAAGTCATATGACAATATACTTCAACTGCAAGTACTTTCATTCAGAAGATATTTTTGAGCTAACGATAATATACAAAACACATTTCAAACAATGCAATCTGTCCATTTTCTCATTTTGCCATAGCACAATATGCTTCTGGATGTCATTCTTTGGTTCCCTTGTCAGTTTTTGGTACGGAACCACACCCGACACAATGTAGCAGTGTGTTTCTACTCTCTAAATATGGATTATGAATGTGATTTCCCACGCCCTATACAAACCATCATCTCTCCCCCAGTGCTACAAAGACTGGCATTACATTTCTCCTTCTTCCAGCATCTCCAATCCTGATCAGTAGATTTCACTTTCTTATAATGTCTGAATGTAAAGTTTAAAGTTCCCTAGTTTCCCCATTTTCACACCAGGCAAATGCTGGAACTGTACCTTAAGTAAGGCCACGGCCGCTTCCTTCCCACTCCTAGCCCTTTCCTATTCCATCGTCGTCATAAGGCCTATCTATGTCGGCGCGACGTAAAGCCAATTGTTAAACAAAATAAAGTATAAAGGAGTGTCTGACCCCTTCCATTATGCATTACTTTTACACTGTTCTCCACCTTCATTATCACTATGCTAAACGTCTAGCAGCACTTTTCAGTACCTTACTTTCTCGGCACTAGATCCACCATTACTATGCGTTTCTCTGCCGCCAGGTACAAGCTAGCCGGACGCATCTGTTTTTCTGCCTGAAGGACAAGTTGCAGAATTCGGGTAGGGGGATTAGTGGACACTTCCTTGATCTTTTCGGAACTGCAGAGTTCGTGTCATCAGAAAACATTCAAACAACAGTTAATAGACATGCAATAAAATCTAATCCATTTTTGAAAACAAATTAATATTAGTATGATGGGTTTCCTGGTTGCTGTGTAAGTTTCTTCGTCACGATGTCAACGAATTCAGTTGTTTCTTGCACTCTCGTCCTGAGAACCGTGAGCACGACTAGTCGACTTCACCTTCTGTCTCCCATCATAGACCGGTTCCAAGTCTTGACGCCCCTAATGTTGAGTATGCGTTCAATAGAATATGCTGTCACTGGGAGAGTGAGACTGATCTTAACGGCCTCAGCTACATCTGGCTAGAAGGCATCGGCATACTCAAGGGATTCATTTGGGGTTCCTTCATAATTTCATATGGCATGCTATGTGGCAGTCTCGGCCATAAAACTTGGTATCATAAACCATAATCTAAGAAAAATAGCCATCGTTACCTCGTAAAACCGTTCTATAGACGCATTATTTCGGCATATTAATGGCAGAGTAAATACATGATAAAAAGGGCAGACATCACTTGTAATGAACTGAAGTGTAAATAATGAAATGCCTCAAAAACAACCATTCAAAATTCAAAATTTTACATTTTTTTCAATACAATTCCACCCAGACCGGCAAGAACTGCAACCCTCTGCTGGCGCCCCCCACATACAGTAGGCCTACGTATTCCGTCAGCACATGGTCCACCGCATGACTTCACGGAATGAATTCCAGATTATATGACCAATTCTGTTATCAGTAAGTCGTCTTTAGTATTAGCTCAAGGTATTGTTTACCGATAAATATCGCATATGTCTTTGGCTGAATAGTCAGTGTAGAAGCCTTTGGTTCAGAGGGGCCCGGGTTCGATTACCGGCTGGGCTGAGGATTCTAGGTAAATGCCTCTAGCTCGGAGGCTGCGTATTTTTGATCGTCTTAATACACACTTTCATCTACACAAAACACATCACACAAACCAACCACCATAGAAACACGTAACGGTGGAATACATCCCTCTACATAGTGTTGGCGTCAGGAAGGGCATTCGATTGTAGAACTGCGCTTAATCCACATTAGTGTCGACCCAAGATTATTCGGACAAGGCCAGAAAAGAAAGAAAATCGCACTTGTCTTTTTTTCCATACACTAATGTCGGCAACATTTTTCGAGACGGAGTGCTCCAAGTCAGATTATGGCAAGTGCAATATGGCAGATACTCTTGCGATTTCTTCAAGGTGCCATTACATGGGGGGCAGCGTTCATCGTTCAATACCAGGACAAGAACCTCCAACGTCAATACAGAATCTTACTGGTTATATATCGGAGAATAATTCATGCATCTGTTGTGCAAGATCGCCAATATCGTTTCTCGCAATCATCACCCGATTAGAGTGGCCACCATGCTTGTCAGACATGAACCCTATTGATCATTCCTCGCATTGATTAAAACAAAGTGCCTTGGAATGTCGATATACACAGTTCAAAGAATGAGGGTAACATGTTTTTGAACGTATGCCATGCTCCACAAAACAATATCTCACACCCAGGTATATTACCAACCAAATCTTTATTCTTTACCGTTGAAGTATACAAAAGAACATCGATAGATTCGCGTTCATTTTCAGAACACAAACGGAAATGTCCAAACAGGGGCGAAAAGAAAGTGATAAAAGTCCTCTAGGGTGGATTTTTTAAATCATAATTGGCACCTACGTGGCATGCTCCGTATAAGTCGACGGAGGCCACGTTGCGGTATGAGGTCCCATTCTTCAATGAGAGCCTGCTCGAGGTCTTGGAGAGTCTGTGGTGGAACAGGACGCCCACGAATATTTCTGTTAAGCCTGTCCCACACATGCTCGACGAGATGAAGGTCGGGACTCACTGCTGGCCATTCCATTTCTTCAATGTCCAGTTCTCGCAAGACAGCTCTGGTGATACACGCTACATGAGCCTTGGCATGAGTACGAATACAGGGCCAACACCGTATGCAGCAACCAAAACATGCTGTAGCAGTATCTGTTCGATGTACCCCGCACCGGTAAGATTACCACGGACGACAAGATCCGTACGGCCATCAATACTGATGCCACCCCACACCATCACAGAACGTTGTCCGAATCAGTCGCCCTCCTGGAGAACATTTGGCATGTACTGCTTACCACGGCGTCTCCATACACGATGAAGTCCATCACACTAGGTCAGAGGAAATCTGGGCTCATCTGTGAACAGCACAGGTCTCCATTGGCGAAATTGCCAGTTGACGTGGGTACGGACAAACATAAGGCGAGCTGCGCGATGTTGTTGCGTTAAACGGGGCACTCGAACAGGACGTTTGGGTCGTAAGGACACTTCTTGTAACGTGTTCCTTACTGTCTGGTCTGACCCCGTGACTCCAGTGACCCTTCTGAGGTCTTGTTGCAGTTTTCTCGCAGTTGCTGAACGACGCCGCAACGCACAGATGGTCAGATATCGGTCATCCTGTGGAGTTGTCATGCATCCACGACCTTGTCCAACCCTCCTTGTGAACTGGCCTGTCTCACTGTAGCTATTCCACAAGCGGCGAATAACTGACGGAGAAACATTTGAGATCCACAGCAACACGACGAAAAGTCCATCCTTTCTGGATCAAAATGACGGCCCTTGCGACTTGAACCTCGTGGGATGTCCCATGGGATGTGCTGGTTGACGTACAACGTGCTCAAATGACCGCAGTAGTCTGTGTACCTCACAAAGACACACGGACGTACCGCTATTCACTTTGTTTTGAGGGGTCACCTGACAGTTTAATGCATGGCTACGCTTACAGATGGAGTATAACTTCGATTTGACATGCCCTGAGTAGCTAAGATCTCAATGTATGCTGTAACGACCATTGGAACCCCATCTACCAAATTAACGTTCACAAATCAGACGTTACAAAACATGTTCCCCTATTATTATTTTTTGAACTGTGTTCTATGTAATTTACACGACTTTACGATATCAACAGTGATACAAAACTTACAGGCTTGCTTTTCGTTTGAAGGAAGTTTGTACTTTTAAGTGACTGTTGATATTGTTAGCATAGGTACAGGACTCGCAGCTCTACATGGAATTCGAAACACAGAAATGTGACTCTTTTCATTTCAAAAACTTAAATGGATTGGACAGCTTTCGAATCACGGCCACCTTGGTGAAAAGCCAGATACAATGCCAGTCGGCTAACAAGCCCAAAATTTCAAGTCAATATCTTCTATTGTCTTGGGGAGATCTCCTAAGCATAGAAAATCACAATTAAACATAAGTGGTAGAGATTATGATGATGATTACAGCAGGAAATGTTCTGATCGGAGCCTGAACACCTGTCGTGACACAGGCTTTGCCACGACGAGAATGATAAATAATCAGATTGACTTCCTCCGAGCGGTAATGAGGGATTGTTCAATGGGCCTGGGAGATTTGCTACGTGTGAAGAGACGAAGTCCTCTATTTCCCAAAACCTTCCTTTATTAGCAGACTGATGAGTATGTATAATTATATACAGTATTTACAATCTCCTTCCTAGCTTCCAATGACGCTGACATAGAAGACTTGGCGTGGTCGAAGTATTGAAGTGAATACTCTAAGTCCACACTTGGACCTTATTATTATTATCGGAGACCTGACTGACAGGGCTTCCGCCCGCACTTCTAGCCGACTTGTTCCAAAAAGCCTCGATCAGGGTGTGTACTCCTGTTTTATACCTTCACTAACTTTCGCCTCCCTTCAAGAAGGCCATCGAAGTTTCCATCCTATGGAGAATGTCCTCAGACACACGAAAACGGAATTGCCTCTTCCGTTCACTCGCTACCCACCTTTTCTGAAGATATACTACGCACCTTTAGCAGGGTGCAGCTTATGATTCACCTACTTCGACCAAGCCTTACTTCTAATTACACAACTTGTGGCTCACAGCTTTTGGTGTGCCTTCAACTCTTAAATCTTGTATGATTCTTAAATTACTTATATCAGCATTATAATTATGATTCCTTGGCCTTGTTGCCATTACATAGTCATTACTATTAACTTATAATTTCCCTTATAATATTAACGTATATCTCAGCGACACCATTCCTCCTACGTCCCGGTCATGGGTTCGATCCTCGGAAGAATGAGTCCTGAGCTCCAATCTGGGGCTGACACGACACTTCCCCCCTTTGGGGAAAAATGAATGCAATACCTCTGCATTCATTTTTTACTCTTACTCTTACATCCTGTTAGAGTCTCCATGCTCTTGTTCGTGGGTGCGCTGTGCCAAGTTATCTCTGATACTTGCTCTACCTGTAGTAGGGCGTTCGTGTAACTCTAATCCCGACAGCGATCCTGAGTGGCTGAGGGCCCTTTCAGCCAGTCGAGGATGCTGAAAATGGACAGTAATGTCCTCATCAGAGACCTTAGCTCTGTGGTCATTAGCGATCACATTCTGAAAAATACATAAGTTGGGACAGCGCTCTCTACTATCTTCTATGCATTTACTTAAAGGTCTACACCTTCTACAGCAACCACAACAGTAACAACAACAGCAACAGACTATTATAAGTACTGCAAACAAAATAATACCAGTTACAATTTGATATACACTTGTATACTGTTGGGTCATTTGCATTTTAAATTCCTTTTCTTCTACATCTTCAGTCTTATGACTGGCTAACCTTAGGTCGCTTATATGATTCAGTAAGCTTCCTACTGTAACCCTATTTAATTCTGGTACATCCTCTAATTTGATCTCACTGTCTAGTTGTTCACAACAATCATATATTAACATTACTTCTGGCACTAAGTCTTTCCTTGTTGTCGTATTCACTGAACCTGCACTCTGAATTTTACTTGTGGGACTGTAAACTGTACACAAGTCTGTGAATTGTATTATTCCCACACCATTTAAACTTATATCACTGGTAATATCCTGACAAACACTGGTGACCTTAGTTTCATGAGGCGATACAAAAATATACATGTTATCATCAATAGGTATCCATAAGAGTTCATAAATCGACATCACACTTTTCTTGCAGTCTTCTGGAATAAAGCTAACACCAGTTAACAACTTGACAATACAACTACCCTTTGACATTACATTATTAATAGGAAAAATTGCCTTGCATAATCTCTGTTCATTGTCAGTCCACTTGCATTGTTTCACTTGTTCATCACTTAATTCTACATATGTCTGTCTTTCTTGATCAACTAATACATACTGTTTTTCATTAGATATATACACAAAATGGTTTGGATTACTCTTCATGGGAGAGGGGAAAGGTATACAATGGTACAAATTGTACTTTATTTTGTTAGTAAGAGGGGTGCGTAAAATATACACCAAGGTATCTCGAGTTATATATACACTCACTGATGATATTTTTAGAATCAAGTACCCATAAGTGACTTGCAAATCATATGGCAGATCATAACCCTTAGGGAAATTTCTTTGGGCCTTCTTATATGCCCTTACTAGTTCATCGGGGCTTAACACTTGGACACTCACCGTGCCTGTCTGAGAACTTACAATACTATCTAATAAGATCTGATAATGCTCGTGCAATTGCATCAGAAATCCTTGCAATTCAATTAAGTGTTTATTTAATGATATTTGCATTTCTGATTGTCTAAAAGCCTCATTTATACCCGTTGTTTCATTCTGAATGTAACTCTTAAGTTGCTCAAAGTTTTCACTTAGCTTGAGTTCATTTGCTGTGATGTCATACAGGGTATTATTGACAGATTGCAAAGTTGACTTTACAACTAACATTTGACTTTTTGCTACTTGTATCATGGACAATTGTTCCTGTTCTAGTTCCTTAATTTTGCCCTCGTAATACATTGCATCACTGTCATCGAGCGTACCAAATAACGTCTTTGCGATGGTACCAATTGCATTTATTAACCCGCGCTTGCTTCGTTTCCCGTTGCCTTCCGGTGTTTCGATCCTAGTAATTTTCCTAATTAAATCTTTAATCCCTTGAATCCTTTGAAATTGTTGCTCTACTAACATTATCTCATGTTCGCACTTAATATGTACTTCCTTTTCTATCTGAATACAGAGGGTTTTAGTCTTCTGTAAATTTCTACGGGCTATCACAAATAGATCTGCCAAACGTGTAAGGTTAATATAAGTAACCAGTTTCCATTCTACAGTGTATAATTGTACTTCTCCTTGATAATCAAAATAGATTCCGGCTGTATTCTCGTACCGTTTCATCTTGAAATCCAATTGACTGGTGGGTATGGACACCCCTAGCAACATAACTGTGACGACCAGCATTCTCCAGGTCGTGCGGCCTGTCACCCCTTTCATCTGCTTGGTTCGCTCACCTCTCTGCAAGGTAAACACGACTTTCACTTTCTTCGTTACTCTCCCTTACACACTATACCGTTAGGTGTTGTGAAACCTACCCTCAACTGTTTATCTGTACCTGAATACACACTTAATGTGACTGACTGTCTTACTGTAACGTTTGTCTTCTCATAATTATACTCTGTACTAGTCTATTAGCATACTCGTGAGTGATTTAAATAAATCTACGAATTCTTTTTCGTAACTGATATCTCTGTAAAACTTCACTCTTGGGCAGCTCTAACAAAATTTTAGAGCCATCATTAGCCCATTCAAAAATTCTCTTCCTGTTTGACGTACCAGCGTCACTTCTCCTTATCCTTACGGACATATGAAAGACATCATTGGCAATTAAGAAATTTGAATAGCGTCTGTCAAGACTGCAGAGGATTTACCTCCAGGAATGGTTACAGAAGTTAAAGTTAAATACAGGTATGAATCTACCGAAGTGATCTTTTTGGATTGTACTCCGTACCCTTGGAGTCACATCTCACGGGATGGTTCTCAACGTGGTGAGAAAATTCCCTTCAGTGGATTCTGTTCCCACGAGAATCACACTGTTGTGGAAAATCACCGGCCTAATGGTGATATTTCCCAGGCAGGACCCGCCTCACTGGGTTCCATGCCTCACTCAGGACGCCCGTATTCGTGCATAAAGGACTAAATACAAGGCCATTCCCTAAGTGGAACCTTTAGTCGCCTCCTACGACAGACAGGTTCGAGTCGTGGTGTTATTCTGGCTGTGTAACTGTATGGGAAGAAGAGTACCAAAGTGTAGACTGTTGTTTGCGTAAATCCCCGACACCACACGGGGTTATCCTCATGATAACGACCTTCAATTAGATATCATATGGATTACATAAAACATTTATCTGTGAAATTTTTCTGTACCATGAATGAATTTCGTTTCAGTGGAACTAAGCTTGGCTTCACGCCCTTTCTGATTTTAATAATTACAAGCAGATCTCATTTATTTTACATACGACGCTACCTAATTTACTCATTTAATTTCTAGTGACAGTAAGTGAAGGCTTTTCAGAACGTGCATATAGCAAGTGTAGATAATTTTAATCCTCATTAAGAACTCGAATTCTCTCCATATTCAGTTTGAACCCTGCGGTTCATTTTGACGAGTTGATATCTGGACATACAGTCTCGTCACCTGTAGTCTTTCTGATGGGTACTTAGGACGTACTCACCATGGTACTCCCGTACCAAAATTCCTAGGTTCCTCTCTTACATAGGTTAAAATTTCTAGTACTTTCCTGATTTCGACGCGACCTGACAGAGTATTTCAACTAACTCTATCAGCGGTACACGATAATCCACAATGCCGTTGGAGTGAGGGAAGTGTAACTCACTGCGACCTAAATAGGAACCATTACCTTACATTCTTCTCTAATTAATGTACATTTTTAATCTATTCTGGTGCACGATAATTTGTCTACCACGCTTGTTTACCTGTAACGTGCAATTCACTCCCGATACCTTAGTAATCTTATAAGGACCTTGATACGGTGGAGAAAGTTTCTTTGAACGTCCCCTTCGTAGGGCATCGTTACGTAACAACACGAGATCTCCTACTTTGAATGAAACTTCATTCTTAGCCTTATCATAGTATTCCTTATCTCGTTCTTTGGTTTTAATTAACGTCTTTCTAGCTATTTCATGGCTCTCTTGCAGTTGTCTGGTTAACTGCTCCAAGACATTCTGGCATTCATTATAATTTGGCTCTGGTTTCCTTTGAAGAACACCAGGGATATTTGCCTTTCGCCCAAATATTAACTCAAATGGTGTATAACTTGTGCTAGTGTGCTTGGTCGTATTATACACAAACATTGCCATAGGAAGATAACTATCCCAGTCATCTTGTGAACTGCATACATAATGTCTTAAATATTCTGAGAGCACCCTATGAGAGCGTTCCAAACTACCGTTAGATTGCGGTCGAAATGCCGCTGTATGGACCTTCTTGATTCGCAATATTCTACATAACTTCTTAAAAACATCTGACATAAAATTTGCACCTTGATCTGTCAGTATAATATTTGGTATACCGAATATACTAATTACTCTATTAATCAGAGTTCGTGCTATGGTTTCTGCACTTTGGTCCGGCATAGCACTCGCAATTAAATACTTAGACAGCTGGTCTTGACAGGTGAGTATGTACCTGTTTCCTGCTTCCGTTACATTTAAAGGTCCTACCACATCTAGTGCTATTTTCTCAAAGACTGCTTTCGGAGTATCTGTGATCTCCATCTTTGCCCTTACTTCAGGCCCGGTAATCTTATTCTTTTGACACGATGGGCATGAGCGTATATACCTTTCTACATCCTTTTGCATCCCTTCCCATTGATAGTGGTCTTTTATCCGGGCATACGTTCTGGATATGCCCTGATGGCCTGATACTAATGACTCATGACATTCCTTAATAATCTCTAATTTCTCTTGTTCTGTTAGCTCCGGGCTAGCGTTCCTAGCCTCTTTGGTTACATCCTCACTATCACTACCTTCTTCGCTTCCACTCTCAGGCTCTGTCACCTCTGCCGTGGCGTCCTCGGATTCAGAGCTGAGTCTCCGTGGTTGCACATTATTATCTGAGCTAACAGATGCTCCTAAGGGGTCATTAGCTTCACGCTCCTCATTACTAGTCTCTTGGTTATTATCACTAGATTTAACTACTCGCACTTTATTAACAGGCTCTTCGTTTCTAACTGGAATTCTACTTAAGGCATCTGCGTTGCAGTTACGCTTGCCTTCCTTGTACACTATCTCAAAGTCGTACTCTGCTAATTTCAATCGGAATTTAATTAATCTAGAGGATGGGTCTTGGACATTAAATACCCATTTCAAAGGCTTATGATCTGTTACTACCGTAAAATGCCTGCCGAACAAATACGGAATAAAATACTTCACACTCCAAACAATTGCTAGTAATTCTTTCTCTGTCACAGAATAATTCTTCTCGGCCTTATTTAAAGTCCTGCTAGCGTAAGCTATCGGCAAATCCTTACCTATCTGTCCTTGTGACAGCACTGCTCCTAAGGCCTCATTACTAGCGTCTGTGGTCAATATGAAGGGTTTCTCAAAGTCTGGGTACTGCAATATTGGTTTCTCTGTTAACTTTTTCTTTAAGATCTGGAATGCCTGCTCTTGCTTATCCGTCCATTCGTACGGTACTTCCTTCTTAAGCAGCTCGTACAGTGGTTTCGCTATCTTACTATAGTTCGGAATAAACCTACGATAATAGCCTGACAAGCCTAGAAATCCTTTCAGCTGTTTCGTAGTGGTAGGCTGAGGATATTCTCTTACTGCTTGAACCTTTCGATCATCAGGTTGAACACCGCCCTTAGTAATTACATGTCCTAAGAAAGCTACCTCCGTTCTTAGAAATTCGCATTTATCTGGACCTAATTTGAGATTTACCTCTCTCAATCTCTGAAAAACATCACGTAATCTCTGATTGTGGTCCTCTACAGAGCTAGCATACACAATCAAATCATCCATATACGCCAAACATTTAATGCCTTCTAAGCCTGCTAGTGCTGTTTTCATCAAACGCGTAAAAGTTGCTGGCGCGTCTCGAAGTCCCATAGCTAATCTCTTGTATTCATAGTGCCTCCCTAAGGCAGAAAATGCTGTCTTTTCTCTGTCCTCAGGCTTCAGCAATACCTGATGGTATCCACTGGCCAGATCCATAGTGGAAAAATACTTCGCTTTTCTAGGGCATCTAATATTTCAGAAATTAATGGAATAGGATACGTAGTTCCTATGGTGACGTCGTTCAAAAGTCTGTAGTCCACTACGACCCTCCACTTCTGCTTACCAGAAGCATCTAATTTCTTTGGGACTAAAAGGATGGGACTAGACCATGGGGAAGTCGAAGGAGTAATAATATCATCCTGTAACATCTGATTTATCTGACGACCTATCTCTTCTTTCTGAGCCTCGGGTAACCTATATTGCCTCACATGAATTGGAGGTTGATCTACGCGTGTGGGGATAGCATGTTGAAGTATATTCGTATGCGTTAATTTATCCCCTTCTAAGTGAAAAATATCCTGATAAGCCATGCAGATAGCGTAAATTTTCTCCCTGTCTTGGGGAGCTAAGTGATCTACTCTAAGCAGCTCCCGTATTCGCTGCGTTCGAGATTTACCTTCCTGATTATGATTATTATTATCATCCCTCTGCGCGATCGGCCTCTTGGCCTGACTATCGCCCTTTACAGCTATGGTTTCTTCAACCTTGTGTACCTCCGCTGTATTTTCGCTTTCTACATCCAGTAACTTAACTACTGGGCTTTTTAATCGCCACTCCCTGTCAGTAGTGTTCAACATACTAACGAGTGCGACATAATCCTTGGCTTTCGTTAAACACTCAGCTAGGTATACACCTGGCTTTACTTCCTGCCGCTCTATCAAGCCTTCGGCTGACGGTTTGTCTACTTCTATGGCTACGATTTTCTCCACTCTTGGTTCGAGCACCACCCACATATCCTCTTTCGCCCCTAGTGGGTATCTTTTTCCTGCTATCACAGCATAGCCTTCCTTATAATTTAAGACGCTGTCTCTTAACACGTCCTTTCCAATTATACCGTCTTGTTTCAAATTAAAGTCGTTGTCCACTACATGGAAGTCTGGACATCTACCACCAACGGGAATTCGAACTTTTCCTTTGGTTTGCTTCGAACCTTTCGTTATGCCTCTTAACTTCAGAATTTCCTTGCGGTTAACCCAAGCACCGTAAGGAACACTACCTTCCTTAATAAGAGAGACATCACTTCCTGTGTCGATTAAAAATCTTAAGGCATCCTTACGCCCGGTTACCGTTATTAATACGGTACCCTCTTCATGCTGTCCGACCTTACTGGGACTAATGGTCTTATGGGAGATCTCAAGCGTCCCTGACTTGTCTCCCTTATCTAGTTTAAAGCCTCTCTCTCGGTTTTAAACCAGCATTCTTTAGCTGAATGCGACCATCGCCTACAAATTCTACATCGCGTCTTTTCGCGTGTTCTATCACGGGAATTATTATTATTATTACCGTTACAACTCTGAACATTCCTAGTCTGTCTTCTAGGCAAGAACTCTGTTCTACCTTTGGGCTCGCTATCGCATCTGGTGCGACACTGCCACTGTAGGTGGCCAACCTTGCCGCAAGCGTAACAACGCCTGAATTCCGGCTTCGAATTTCTACGTGGGCACTCTGCCTTTTTGTGCCCTCTTTCATTACACTTAAAGCATTTCGGTCCCACCTTATTCGCGCTCTGTTGGTAACCAGAGGTGCGCACTATGTTCACCTCGTTACCGGTCTTACCGGTCTCTCTATTTCTGTTTTGGTTAGCTAATTTCTTTCTACACTGCCGTGCCCAATGGCCTGGCTTTCCGCAATAATTACATTTTATCTCTCCTGCGGCGTTTCTTCGAGGAGTAAGGGATTCCTTTGTCTTAGAACTCTGATTCTTCTGCTTACAATCTCTAGCTATATGTCCCTCCTTATTACAATTAAAGCATATTAGCAGCACCTTGTTATAATGGGGAGATTTACTAGGTTTTTGCGCCCCTTGCGTGGCCTTGCCTTGCCACCGACCCTTCGTGTAGCTTACCGGCTGGGTGTGCGCGCCTTCTTTTCTAGAAGCCGTACTATTCCTGAGGAGTGCCTCTCTCTCCTTCTGGGAATTAATCATGGCTTCTTCTTGTCTAGCAATAGCTACAGCCGCCTCAAAAGTTTGAGGGCTACGATCCTGTAGCTTACCCTGTATTCGCGCTGTATGAATCCCCTGAGTGAAAGCCGCTATCGCGATTTTCACTAGCATTCTGCGCTGCCCTGTACGATATTCTATTGGTTCATTCTCCAGGATAGCGTTTCGAAACATCAACGCCATTTCTTCAATTCTATGGGCCCACTCGGCCACGGTTTCTTTCGGTCCCTGGCTTTTTTGGAACAATTGACACAAATACAAGTCAAAGGTGCCCTGTTTTCCATAATATTCCCAAAGAGCTTCCTTAGCTCTTTCCCAGTTGATTATGTCACCTCTAGATAAGAACTTTTCGCGAGCAGAACCCGTAATCTTTGTCAAAATATATTTAAAGAATAACGGTTGGTCCCTATCCTTGATCATACTCTGTGCGGCATCCACATTAGCAATAAACTCACGCAATTGCTCTGGTTTGGCACCACTAAATTCATGACCTATTAACCGATATCCCTCAGTAACTGACACGTATAAATGTCCATCCTGTGCATCCCCAGCACTATCATAGTCAGAAACATTATCTGGCACATCATTGGGTACATTGGAATCTGCCATATTTACAACACTTGTGGGTACTTACCACTGCCCGAATATCTGCTGTCTTCTCTCGGTGTCTCGGCGTTGAGCTCCTCCAGGTGCCTCCTGCTGCTCTCCTGTCCTGATGTCCGCTTCCTTCTGCGTAGGCTGGAACGGTAGGCCTCTCGTCTGCTGCTCTGGACCGGATCTGCGAATCTTCTTGCTTGAGCTAGCCTCTTCTGCGTGGCTCTTAAAAATCTGTCTCTTCACTGAGGCGGAATCGAACCCAGTACCCCACACCTGACACCAGTTTAGTTTTTCCTGTCGTGACACAGGCTTTGCCACGACGAGAATGATAAATAATCAGATTGACTTCCTCCGAGCGGTAATGAGGGATTGTTCAATGGGCCTGGGAGATTTGCTACGTGTGAAGAGACGAAGTCCTCTATTTCCCAAAACCTTCCTTTATTAGCAGACTGATGAGTATGTATAATTATATACAGTATTTACAATCTCCTTCCTAGCTTCCAATGACGCTGACATAGAAGACTTGGCGTGGTCGAAGTATTGAAGTGAATACTCTAAGTCCACACTTGGACCTTATTATTATTATCGGAGACCTGACTGACAGGGCTTCCGCCCGCACTTCTAGCCGACTTGTTCCAAAAAGCCTCGATCAGGGTGTGTACTCCTGTTTTATACCTTCACTAACTTTCGCCTCCCTTCAAGAAGGCCATCGAAGTTTCCATCCTATGGAGAATGTCCTCAGACACACGAAAACGGAATTGCCTCTTCCGTTCACTCGCTACCCACCTTTTCTGAAGATATACTACGCACCTTTAGCAGGGTGCAGCTTATGATTCACCTACTTCGACCAAGCCTTACTTCTAATTACACAACTTGTGGCTCACAGCTTTTGGTGTGCCTTCAACTCTTAAATCTTGTATGATTCTTAAATTACTTATATCAGCATTATAATTATGATTCCTTGGCCTTGTTGCCATTACATAGTCATTACTATTAACTTATAATTTCCCTTATAATATTAACGTATATCTCAGCGACACCATTCCTCCTACGTCCCGGTCATGGGTTCGATCCTCGGAAGAATGAGTCCTGAGCTCCAATCTGGGGCTGACACGACACACCATTCTGAATCAGACATACAGAGTTAGAGAGGAGGAGCTACACGAATGTTCGTTCCCGATCTAATCCAGAACAATAGTCTTCCATATTAAATAAGACATGGCTTTACAGGAGTCTGGATGACCGTCCGAACAGCCAGCGAGGGAAATAATACAGTGACCGTAACTCAACAAGCTTCCCATTGTCCACTGGAGATGGTACGAGTAAGCCCGTAAGCCAGACTATAAAACACTTGCTGTGAAACGTTACGACGTCCCTTATATCCACCTCTCCAACATCTCACCTCTTCTCTCTTCACAGCCCGATTTTATAAATCGGGGAGGAATTTTTGAAACAGTCCGGTAGATTTTACGGTGCGGTTCGTAGTAGGAGTACTCGTCTCAGACTTAACACACATATTGTCCTGGTGCCCAGAAACATTCTATCTCAATATCATAATGAGTCGGAAAAGTGGAAGCTCAAAGAATTCCAGCCCTCACCATACAAGAGCGCGATACCAGTTTAACATAGCGGCTATCGTACCTTTTTAGTCTTGAACATGACAATAGACTTAACATAACTATCAATAGTTATTCGTTTCAAAATTTGAATTTGAACTCTGGCTACAATGTTTCCCTCATCGTACTGTAAGAAGTAGATTTGACTGGAGGTACTTCATCCCGTTTACCATCAGCCGAGAATTTGACTATGCACAAGTAATAAACATAGTATTCACTGTAGCTGAAAGTCATCTAAGTCATCAAGGCCATCCAATGCAAATGAAATGGGTTGGGTTAGCCTTCAGCGGAATTCGTGGACGGAGGCAGCAGTTAAAGAAGCGGAGAACAAGCGCGATGTGTAGAGACCAAAAAATGAGATGAAGATGATATTAATCATAAATTTTTTAATAGAATCTAATATGACAAAAGGAAATTCTGACCCGTTATTTTCTACAAATACTGTATAACCATTAAAAGATCCTAAGATATGTTTGATATCATTGAGAATTCAGCCAGTCCAAGGAAGTTTTCGAAACAATATATACCAAACCATACAATTATTGACCATATATGTCCTGCATAATTACGTAAAAACCTATTTTACAAAAGAGTGGCTTCTATGTCGTTAAAAAAAAACAGATGAACGCATAGTATTGTAGCAGTTCCTCGCAAGTACTCTTTTCTCAGAAAAAAAAAAAACTGAACCTACAGATATAATATTTGTTGTGGGTAGTCACAGGGTTTGTATATACAATACATGGGAAGGACCGAGCAAGTTGGCCGTGCGGTTAGGGTCACGCAGCCGTGAGCTTGTACTCGGGAGATAGCGGGTTCGAACTCTACCGTTGGCAAACCTGAAGATGGTTTTCGGTGGTTTCCCATTTTCACTCCAGGCAAATGGTGGGACTGAACCTTAATTAAGGTCAAAACTCTTCCTTCCCACTCCTAGCCCTTCCCTGTCCCATCGTCGCCATAAGACCTACGCCTATCTGCGTCGGTGTGACGTAAAGCAGGTTGTGTCTACATGGGAGGTGAATTATGTTTTGATAATAATATTAAGTCTGATAAAATAAATATTAAAACATCAGGTTTTGAGACAAGCTGGTTGATGAAAACATCTGTTACATTTCATGCGCGAGGCTGAACGGATGAAAAAAAGCCAATATCATAAAACTGACATGGATTTTTTAAATTTAGAGTTTCGAAAATTAATTATTGGCTATTTTGTTATCAAATACTTTGCCAAACAGTAAGCCTAGTTGAAAATGAAATGGCGTATGGCTTTTAGTGCCGGGAGGTGTCCGAGGACTTCGGCTCGCCAGGTGTAGGTCTTCTGATTTGACTTCCGTTGGTGACCTGCGCGTCGTGATGAGGATGATATGATGATTAAAATGACACATACACCCAGCCCCCGTGCCAGCGGAATTAACCAACGATGGTTAAAAATACCGACCCTGCCGGGAATCGAAGCCGAGACCCCTGTGACCAAAGGTCAGCACGCTAACCATTTTGCCATGGAGCCGTACAGTAAGCCTAGATTACTGACATTCACCTATTGACGGTCTGTATGTCTCGCCTAGTTTTCTACTTCTCAAGGGAGAGCTGCCTTGTTTGCAGACACTCGACATGCATTCCATCATGAGTTTATCATGTTGCGTCTGGCTACTTGGCTGAATGGTGAGAGTACTGGCCTTCGGTTCAGAGGGCCCCAGGTTCGATTCCCGGCCGGGTCGGGGAATTTGACATTGTTTGGATAATTCTTCTAGCTCGGAGGCTGGGTGTTCGGGCTCTTCTTAATACAAATCTTCATTTACATACAACATTTTATACTACAAACCACTACAGAAACAGAAGTAAATGAATCAGAAACACAGAACACAGCGTTGGCGTCAGGAAAGGCAACCCGGCAGTAAAACTGGGTTAAATCGCTAAATACCGAGCTCGATAGCTGCAGTCGCTTAAGTGCGGCCAGTATCCAGTATTCGGGAGACAGTAGGTTCGAACCCCACTGTCGGCAGCCCTGAAAATTGGTTTTCCGTGGTTTCCCATTTTCACACCAGGCAAATGCTGAGGCTGTACCTTAATTAAGGCCACGGCCGCTTCCTTCCCACTCCTAGCCCTTTCCTGTCCCATCGTCGCCGTAAGACCTATCTGTGTCAGTGCGACGTAAAACAACTAGCAAACAAAAATCGCTAAATCCACAGAAAGTTTGAATGGTTTGCCAGAATGAGAGTGAATATGGTTGTTTATTGTAATGTGCTGCAGAATGTAGTTGTAATTTATACTTTACGTTGTAGAAGTTTAATATGTTTAGGTTAGGTCATTTCAGTTTTTATACTGTTAGCATATATTTAAATGTAAAATACCGAAACTCTTCAATTGTAAAATTTATATTGTAAATTAGGTGCTCATTTATATACATGAAGTGGTTAACTGTAACAGAGAGCCAGGAGCCCTAACTTCACCACAATAAAGTCGCTTTAATAATAATAATAATAATAATAATAATAATAATAATAATAATAATAACCCCAGGTGAATGGGGAAAGGCGACGAAGAATGAGATTATCATGCTACAAACCCTATCCACGTAACTGCTACTCTCAAGCTGGAAATTACCTGATCATTGACTTATTTGATTCCATCCCTTATTTTTCGTTACATTCATTGCAGAGAGCGATAATGCAAAGATATATAGGCCAAGACCTGAAAATGCTGCCATACAAGGTGTCGCACCGAACGTTTTCACATCAAATATCATCCGAACAGTTGAAGATAGTGATTGATCAGTGACTTCAGGTAGGTCACATGAAGGAACGTGCAATGTGCATCCCCTGCTTCAATAAGCACCGAGGTAACGGTGCCAAGTTGTTAGTGGATCTACTGTATACTCATTTCTTTCGCATGTAGGCTTATTGATCGTAGGCAGCCTCATTCATTCAGGGATGCAATTGTTTCCACTGTCAGACATCACTGTTTTAAGAAATAGCTGGGCAACCATACCCTAATTACTTGATAGTTTGTCCTTGACTGTTCCTAGACTGCTGGTCAAGTGTCAATTGCGCTTGTGCGTCTACTGTTTTGTGACAATCAACAACAATAACAAGAAAAATAACAATATTACGTGTTTTACGCCCCACTAACTACCATAGTCTTCTGACGAGAAGTCGCGCGGATGCTGGGTAAGAGATGCGAGGGATAAGCATGGCTACCGCGCATGCGCCTATCTCAAGTCTCACGACTTGACAATAAACATCTGCTCAGCCCGCTATGACTCTTGCGAATTCAGGTAGTGTCCTGAAGTTTCAAAGTGGTACAGCAATTGTGTTTTAGTTAAACATTTACTATAATTAATTAGTACTGTAGCCCGCCTGGTGGCCATGATCGTTAAGGCGCTGAAGTCTAAAACGGTCTAACACCGAGGTTAGCCGGTTCGAGTCCCGTTGGTCGAAAAAATTTTCACCATCAGAATGTTGGCCGGCAGGGTAGGGGAGGTGGTGGTATACAATTTTTCTAATCACTAGATTGCGTGCCAAAAGCCTGGATTAAATTCCAAACCTCTCCGCAGTGCTCATATGGAGTGAGGGCATATGACGCTGTTGATGGTGATTCGTCCGTCGGATGGGGACGTTAAGCCTTGAGCAGACCCCTTGGTGCTATTCGACAGGAGTAGGCTATGTGCCGGCACCGGGTTTCACCCTCTCCCTACTATCATATATCACGTCATTCATTTCATCTCCCATAACTCCTCTGATGAGGTTGACGTCAGGAAGGGCATCCGGTCATAAAAAAACCGCCACGACAAATTCATCTCACCTCATACCCGACCCCGTGGGGAAACGGGACAAGGGTTGGACAAACAAACAATTACTACTGTATAATGAACAATCTAATATATATAAAAAATAAGAGTTTTGTCTGTACATTGCGCAGTATTTAAAAAGAATGGTATTTTTGTATCGGTCATGTCCTCACTAACAAGGAAATGCGCTTTTTAATTTTTCGCCATCTCTGTCTGCATGTATGTATGCATGTATGTATGTACGCGCATCACAAGAAAATGGCTGAAGAGAATTTGATGAAAATCGATATGTTAAGTCCGAGAATGAGGCACTACAACCCAAGCTATGAATAATTGTATTCACGCTGAGTGAAATGGCAGTTTAGGGGGAAAGCCTAAAATTCAATTCACAAAAATCTATGTTGTTCATGGTGCTATCTATTAATACTACATAACTAAAGTTATACAGAATTAAATTTCCAATTATTTATGTCTTTACATTTTCCCCGTGCCGGCTATGATAACAAAGATATTCAATAATTTCGATTTTTGTTGCCAAGTCCATATCAATGCCACGAGAAAAGGGGTGAACAGAATTCAATGAAAATCAATATGTAAAGTCAGGGAATACAGCACTACAGCAAAGGCTATAAATTACTTTATTAACGCTGGATGAAATGGTAGTTTAGGGGAGGACGCCTGAAATTTAATTTTTAAATACCTATGTTATAATGCAATTTAATACTATATTATTCACAATGTGTAGCCTATATGACTTCATGTAGAACTCCGTAGCAAAGCACGGGTACACCAGCTAGTTAGGAAGATGCAGAAGCTCGCATTGTCTATCACGCCTAATGTTTGCAACTAAGAGTGTAGTATTTGTTACTCGTGTCGTACCTACAAGCTGCAGAGACTTCTCGTCAGACGCAGATAGTACTTTCATGGCTTTTGGAAATCCCAGGCGCCGGATTTCTTTCACGAACCGGTAAGTGTAGAGACACGAGGCCGACGTATTTCACTACCTCCAAATAACATCGAACAGAGTCAGGATCGAACTGAAAGGCCAGTCGCCAGTGTTCTACCGTCTGAGGCACTCAGCTCGTTATTGTTTCAAGAGGAAGTACAACTGAGCAACTCTCCTCTATTAACACAAATCAGAACAAAAATGAAAGAGGTCCGATACTTCGAAGAATGAAGGTATTGGCAAAAGGAAGGGATGGGCCACGAAGGAGCGTGAGACCTCACAAAACCTAACGCCGTCGAAGTCGGAAAAAAACAAGTGTTCACCAAGTGAGGCAGGACAGGAAAGATGAAAGCGAGAAGGCTGACACAAGGCTATGCACTAAGAGTACAACCTTACTCTTTCTCCCCTGTTAATACTGAAGAAGGTAGTGAACTGTGGATTCGATTCAGTGTCGCTAACCACACAGTTTACGGAACCTACTTGCCGATACGTCGTCGTCTTTTTTTTTTTTACGTCGCACCGACACGGCCGTGCCTTAAGCATTTGCCTGGTGTGAAAATGGGAAACCACGGAAAACCATCTTCAGGGCTGTCGACAGTGGGGTTCGAACCTACTATCTCCCGAATACTGGATACTGGCCGCACTTAAGCGACTGCAGCTATCGAGCTCGGTGGCACGTTGTCTTCCAGGACACTGTTAATCTTGCATGTAGGCACTATGTAGTCATTATTTTGTCATGACCTATAAGATTATACGTGCCGACGCGTATTGTGAAAATCACTAGTTTTAATTTGCGGGAGTAAGAAAAGCATAGTTTCTTTTTCTGTAGGACTGTAAATATGTAAGTAGAATTGTAGCATGTGTCGGATAATGCATTTAATAACGTAGTTGGTTTATAATCATTATAAAATATCAAAGCCATTTTTATTAACAGTGCTGATGTAGTTATTTTATTATTATTAATAATTATATACAGTCGTATCAGCACACACTTTTTTAAAACATAACCGGTTTTCGGACACTAAGGTCCACCATCAGTGTTAAAATTTAAATTTAATTCCACATGAGTGTGTCGTCAAAATTGGTTAAAATTAGTTTAAAATGTAGCCCTGTTGACATCACATAGGAAGGGCTGGCTTTTCCTCGTGCTCAGGTTGTTGGTCGAGTACTGACAAACGTCCAGCTTAGTGTCCGAAAACCGGTTATGTTTTAAACAAGTGCGTGCTGATACGACTGTATATAATTAATAATAATTAAAAAGTAGTTAGTGTTAAATGACGAACGCAGCATTTTATTAATGCGGTCTTATTTTGTCCACTCTGTATGTATAAAATTCAAGTAGGATGTTAAAAAGAAAAAATGTTCGTTGGAAAGCAACGTTACCTCCTCTATAAAGATCAGTTCAGTTGAAAAGGGAGGAAATTTAATTATCAACCTAACCTAAACTTGCCTTGTCTTGTCACGAATTTGGTACGGTTTGGAGACTTAGCCGTTGTGTGTTACTGACTTACGGCATATGTACATGTAATATATTTCCTTGGGTGTATTATTACAGAGTGTTTTCACTTCAGTCGAACAAATAATAGCAAATTTCAAGAAGGGAGCCGAATTATTTACAGAAGGCAAACACCGCTTAATAGGCTATAGTAATGTGTATATCAAAATAAAAGCAGAAATATATATTATTAAATTGAGTGAGGGTGAAAGAGAGTGTTTATTTCCTTAACTCCTCATTGAGCATGAAAACTGACTTAATTAAGAATATTTTGATTGATCATTTACTTGGGTAAAGGGAACCTCCATTATTGATACAACGAGGTTAGTTTGTTGATGTTTATGTCTTGGTTTCAGTATGTAGCTATTCACCAGTGGCATGCACTGAACCCCATCTACCCCAACGTTGCTGGGGTGAAGAACTTTGTATTAACATTTTCTAATTATTCCTTAGAACGCTTTTTATAATGTTCAAAAAATTGCGAACATCTAAGCCAAGCCAAGTACAGCTGTCTCGACAATCCGCTCGCACTACCGCAGTTCAGCTTCTCCAACGAGCTGGGTTTCCTTGCCGGCTATCCCCAGCGAAATTTAAGGTCGCTTGGGTGACGCATGCACTTGAAGCTTCCTCGATCTGTGCCCCCTCCCCCGACAGCAATTTACGGTGATTGGCCAGCTAGCTTAGGTAAGGGGTGTTAGTTTTAATACTTGACACTCGAAGCGCCAGACACTAGAGACTACAAGAACAATAACAACATCTTAACAGTATAGCCACTTGCACATCGTCTTGCTAATAAAAATAGAGCCAGTATATGAAATCAACTGTAATATAGAAGAATATATTTTAGTCTTGGGTTTCGGCATGTATACAGTTTTTTCGAGCAATTCGTTGATGGCATGTGTAGAGTATGTGTTCCGATAGCCGCAGAAAAATATTTAGGTTGCCCAGCATGAACACAGAGTTAAGCGCGAATGGTTGTCTGTGATGGAGTGAATTTTTGTAGTGTTCCTCTTGGATTATAGGTAGTTTCGCGAGTTCTGTGGTATTCTTCATGGATATAACGTGTGTTATACGTCGTGACAAATATTCCCCTCGTTTGTCGTTGATGCACGTACACTCAGTAGGCCTATGCGAGTGAAACTATAAAACTTCAACGACGGTAAAATACCAGTTAAATGTTGCTGATTAGCTTAGATTAGGCTTTTGAAGTAAAAAACAAATAGTCGCAGTGTATTTTTGTGAAAACCATGACTGTACTATCACGAAGCGTCACCGGATGAAACTGTGAGTACATTGTTTAAAATCCTCTGTAGATTAAATTATGATGGTGTCCTCACTGCCGTGAATATCAATTTGGAAGTATGTGCGAGCGTGTGGTTGAAAATATTCTTGAAAGATCTTTCTCAAGTAGACCTTTCCACAAAAAAAAAAAAAAAAAAAAATGCAGCCTTATAAAATGGTAATATTGACTTTAGAGAGTGTAGTGAGGCTACGAATGTTTATATTTAAAAAAACATTTTTTTCAGCTGGGGTAATGAAGATGTTCACCGCACGCCACTGCTATTCACGTTGGCAGCAGCGATGAGCCATTAAAAGAAGAGAATACGGCGGGGATATATACATACCTTTTTTTGTATAGCTTTACGTGCCAAGTACTTTAACAGGAAGCCATTCCAAACTCAGCTAAGGGGACCTGGGGTTGTCAACCCACGCTCCCAAACTGAGAAAGCTCCTGCGGGATCACTCCTTTTAATCGCCTCCTACGACAGACACGACATATCGTCCACGATTTCTAGGGTAATTAGGGGGGCTGCAAGACACACTCAAGCATTTATGCAGTCAGATATTCGATTTGATATATGTTTATAACAGAATATATATAACTGTAACTGCAGTAACTCTTAGTAGTTTCAAGCTTTTCATTTATTGACGTTCGCCAGTAGCTACTAGTTCTTCACGTTCAATTTGTTTGCTAACTTTCTCTACGATTCTCCTAGTCATCAACGCGTGTGTTTTATTCATAGTTCACGTTCACCAGAGCACTTTCTAAAGGACGTATTGTTTTAACTACATGTCATTATAACTTCCTGACCATTACCTTGTTTTAATGTAAACTTCCGTGAATGCAGTATATCAAAGGCGGCTGGACATTGAGAAACATCCCTCATGGTCGGTAAGTGACGAAAGTGATTAACATCGAGTGATGAAAGGAAAAAGGAACGCAGTGAAGTGTTTTTCGAGTAGAGCTGATCAACGACTCACAAAGGAAAGTACATATCATACACAGCCAGTCTTCTCAAGATTTCTCTGTTCATGTGGTGAAAAGAGAGCATGACCGTGAGAATGAGCAGGGTCATGAGAACCACTGGGCCTCCGTAAGATGCTTCTATAAACACCTTGTTACGAGAACTGCTCATTCATTAACGTAAGCAACAAAAAACGCACTTAAAAATAGCTCCTCCCATGAGAATTAAGTGGTTCATAAACGAAATCATCACCAAACCTTTTCAGGGTCATGAAGTTGCTTTACCAGAATATCTACGAATGTAAGCGGTGGCGGTGGTGGTGGTGGTGGTGGTGGTGGTTATTTTAAGAGGAAGAACGACTGGGTAACAATACTACCTTAACATTCTCTCTGTAGGGGATATGAAAAGTGGAAAATCGTAGCTGGGACAACCACGACGGAAGTTATTACACTATTTTATAGTCCACGGCGGCGATGACAAATATGAGAGGATTTGAACATCAGTAGCAGGAAATGAAAGGTTCCAAGTTCCAGAAACGACCTCTCAAAAATAGTGAGCCGCTGGAGCAGAAACGCAATCATTGGGATTACATCCCTCCGAAGAGGGATGACTCCAGGAAGGGCATTTGGCCGTAAAACTTGTTAAGTCCGCACAAAGAGCCCACTCCAAGAAGAAGAAGAAGAAGAAGAAGAAGAAGAAGAAGAAGAAGAAGGGTACAGTCAGTGATCGTCCTGAGTTGTATTATATAGACAAACTTAACTAGGTCTATCAAGTTTGTTCCAACAAACAGTTCCGAAACGGTTCCGAACCAATTCTGAATTTTCTTAATGCGTATTCGCGACTCCGAACGGTTACAGAACCGATTCTTCGTAATGTTCTGCTGAAACACGTAAATAACAGCTTTGAACTTTAACAACGCTACCTACGAATTACGATACAAAACACTTCACGATGGATGGCTGATGACCACATTATTGTCCGGCTCCATGGTAAAATGGTTACCGTGCTGGCCTTTGGTCCAAGGGTCCCGAATTCGATTTCCAACTAGGTCTGGGATTTTAATCTTCATTGGTTAATTCCGATGGTTCGGAGGCTGGGTGTGTGTGTCGTCCTCAACTTTAGAATTTAGCACAGGTAGGGGCCCATCCTCACAGCAAGCAAGTCGTCTATAGGCGTCAACTTGAAAAACCTGCACCAGGCCTCTCCGGAGCCCATATGTCGTTATTATTATTATTATTATTATCATCATCATTATCTAAACGCGAAGTATGTAACCATGCCGCTCTGTGCATGTCCAGAACTGGTAGTCCTTGTCTTGACCGAGAAGTGCTAGAATCAGTTCCGAACTGGTTCTGAATTCTGTTGTAGCAGCCTAAATTCACAACTCACAGTTCAGAACCAATTCTGAATTTTTGTTGGAACTGCATCCATGTTACTGCGCATGCGTCGGCAGTTCACGGGCTTGTTGGAATAACCCTAGTTTAGCTCTATGAACCCTGGATATTCAAGTCGGAAGTAAGTTCATGATGTGATGCTAGTACAACGTTAATTAACTAACGAACTAAATATACACTATAAATAAATAAATAAATAAATAAATAAATAAATAAATAATGGAAACATGTTTAAGACTCCAAAACTAAGGATTTTCATGCCACCAATAATATTTTACTTCGTCGGGCTGTAGATCGCTGGCCTTCTCAGCTCAAGTTAAGTCAAACTCGTGTCGGAATATTAACAGGCAAGTAAAAGAACTCCAGCGAGGCAACATTCCGGAACTTCGGCGTCTCCAAACACCATAAAAGCAGTCAATGAGACATAAAACCTGTAACATCATAACATTATACTTTGACTGGGATCCCTTCACTAACCTACGAAGCATGAGACCAACTCTCTACCCCACATCAACGCATACAGTGCTGTCAGTTAAATAAAAATTACGCGAAGTTCCGAGTGATGTAGAAGGCAGCGGCCTGGCTCGGCTGGAACACTTGAGTAATTTTCCACAGGCACAGGAGAATGATTAATGAGGTAGAATTTGGGGTTGGTAAAGATACTGCAATTAAGCCTCCGATTAAAGTTCATTGTGTTCTGTAAAACTACATTTAGCTTAAGAATAGAATTATCATCTACGGTTCAACATTCCCACGACAATATGACAGTATTTTTATTAGTTCGGAAATTAATTTTAAAAGCCATATAACGGTACTCAAAAACGTTTTGCTTACTATGAATTCACACGATATATGTAACAGTACCTCAAACACGTTTACATTATAACTGAAAGCCAATGTCTGAGACACAAAGCGACGCTAAACCCAGATCAGGTTTGATATTTGCCCGATAGGAGAAATTTGTTGTATCGGTCAGTTTAACCACCTAACTTGAAAGGTCCGTGCTGTCCGTAAGAGTACCCATTTCTGCTATCGACTGCATTCAGACTGTGCCATTGCTACAGGAAAGATGACGACACGTGGATGTCGCCACTCGCGTTTGAGTCAGTGTTGTCTCCAGAAATTTGGACAAACTTCAGAGAGAGACAAAATGTTTCTGACGTAGGCGCGCTGTTATTGTCACCTTGTTCCGCCAGCATCTTCGGAGGGCCAGTGGAGTGAATGTGTCACATCATATTGTGCGAAATCGGCTACACGACGGAGAACTTATATCAAGGGAACCTGTGCAAAAATCTCCTTTTAAACCACACCACAGGGCAACTTGTGTGAGGTGGGCAATAACTCATAGCCATGGGCATCAGGAACATTCGAAGCGTACGCTCTTCTCCGTTGAGGTCACCATAAGCTTGCACCCACACAAAAGGCAATACGGAGTTGGAGACGATCCGGTGAGAGATGGAACGAAGTCTTCACCCTGGAGCGCTGTCAGCAGCAAGGGAGTTCCGTCATGTTTAGGAATGAGATCAGGTTTGGTCGACATACGCTTCTACACTAGTGGGTGATGATAACGCTCGTGCACATCGAGCCGGAGTGGTCAATAAATTGCTTGAGATCCATGACATACAGCGAATGGTGTGGCCGACATAGTCTGCGCATATGAATTGTGATTTTAAAAAAAGGCATGACGTTAACTGACCGTCCTAATCCTCCTATTTAGCATCTGATTGAAGCTGCTATCCAAGAGTGGGATAACCTGCCTGACAAGCGATTCATTGGTGTTGAGCATGAATCGTCGTGTTCAAGCATACATCAGGGCCCGAGGTGACCATATGCGGCACTGATGTGCAACACAATAAACGAGGGCCGGGGGCGTGTCATTTACATTATAAATATCGCTAGAACAGTGCTGGCAAATTATACATCTGCACCAGTTTCCTCCTAATCATGACACGCTCACAACGTTTACGGTCATCTTGACATCCGTTCATTCCCTATCGGAAGAGGAATGGTGGTATCTAGTTCATCAATATTCCAGTGCAGTCTCATTGGTGAACTAAGTGCACTTTCCTCTACGTGCACGATCTGCAGCTGAACTACTTTCTCTAGACAAGGTTTCAGAGGGTGACTGCTAGAACAGAATACTAGGTCGTTCACATTCACACCCAGGTACTAACCGCATCTAATGAGAGAGGATACCAGAAGTGTTATCATGAGACAACGAATTTAATATACTGCGTTGGATAGATAGGATATTTATAGCAAGGTCGTCGGAACTGACCCCAAAAAACTTACCAGATTTTCAAAACCCTGCATAAAAATAAGCATAATTAATATCAGAAGTTGCATACGCTGTCTCAACTTTTTTTTTTCCGGCTAGGTCAACGGAGATACTGGGAGATTTCGGTGTGTTGTTTAAGAAAGTCTGGCATCAATAAAATAACAAAACTCTGGCTGCCCCATGCACTTATTATGCGCATTGGAAACTTGGCTAGTGAAGGAAATTGATCGTAAGACTTGAAAGCTAGCGTTATCGCAGACTGATGCGCATCCCAATATTCCAATTCATTCATCATAAGGAAACTGGAAATCAGAGAGTAAATACATCAACCATCAGAGGATCTCATGCTATTTCGGCGATTTAGTAAGAAGAGACAACATCGACATATTTATGGCACAAGACCAAGACAAAGAGGAAGAAGTCCTCAGCGCTGGACAGCTCAGATCTTCAAAATGATTAAATTATAATGGCGTGTGGCCTCAGGAGAGGTCTGGAGCAGGTCTTTCGAGTTGACACCATATAGGCGACCTGCGCGCCTGTGAGAATGGGACCCTACCTATGATAAATTCTAATGGTGAGGACGGTACACACACCCAGGATCCGAGCCACCGGAATTAACCAATCAAGGTTAAAATCCCCGACCCAGCACAGAATCGAACCCGGAACCCCTTGGACTAACGATCAGCACGCTAACCATTTAGTCATGCAGCCGACTTCAAAATGATGAGCAACAGCTTCCGAAATGCAGTTCAAGCATCAAACGACCGCGAAAAGAAGAAGAAGAAGACGAAAAGCAGGAGAATGATAGTGTGATAGGCAATTATCACAAATGTAGCTCCATCAGTGGATCAGTGGTAGAATGTCGGAACCCAAAATCGCGGGTTTGAATCCGGTAGAGGTAGTCGGATTTTTAAAAGGCACAAATGACTCCATTCGGCACGCCATGTCGTACGATGTTGGCATGTAAAAGACCTTTCGAAACACATCTGGTGTTCATCCGAAAAAAATTAAAACTCATTCATACATCGGCAAAAGAGATCTGTTTCTCGGTCATCTGGTAAAAAAACAACGGAATGTCGAGATTGAGAGGCAGGCAGCCTAAATGGCTCAAATTCAAAATGCACGCTCATGGTAGCTCAGAGCCTCTGATGATCATGATAATAATGACTCTCTGTAGCTATTGTTAGCCTAGTACAGCCCTTGTAAGACATACTCTCCGACAAGATCCAGAATTGTTGAGAACAACACAAACACCGAGTCCCCGAGAGAGGGGAATTAACCACTTAAGGTTACCTCAACCCGAACGGGAATCGAACCCGGAGCCTTCTGAAGAGAAGGCAACTACGCACACCATTCATCCAAGGAGCTGGATATTATTATTATTATTATTATTATTATTATTATTAATTCCAACACTTGTCCCGTTCCTCTACGAGGCCGAGTATGAAGTGAAATGAACCTCTGTAACGAGTTTTTACGACAGGATGCCCTTTCTGACGCCAACGTCATCAGAGGATTTAATTAGAACAAATGAATGATGTGATATATGATAGTAGGAAGGCATAGGGTGAAATCCGATGCCGGCACATAGCCTACACCTGTCGAATAGCACTAACGGGTCTGCTGAAGGCTTTACGTCGCCATCCGACGGACGATTCACCATCAGCAACGTCATATGCCCTCGCTCCATATAGGCACTGCAGAGAGGTTTGGAATTTAATCCAGGCTTTTGGCACGCGATCTAGAGATTAGAAATTGTACACCACCACCTTTCCAACACTGCTGGCCATTATTATTATTATTATTATTATTATTATTATTATTATTATTATTATTATTATTATTATTATTATTATTATTTAACTATAACAAAGGTCACGGATTTTAAGAGGGAGAAAGGCAAACTGACTGCATCAAATTTCGATACCGCAATCTGCAGCAAAGATTACAAGACTACACGATTATTACGAAAATGTCTTCTTTAATTCTGGATTTTTAAATTCCTCAAATAAAATTAGCTCATTTCTGATATTTGAAGCCATTTATTTTCAGTTTCAACTCAGTTTATAACTGCTGGGTTCTTCAGGCTGTCAAAAATAATATATAAAGAGAATTTAGAAACTACCTGAGAAAGAAAACATATGATAACACAATTAAGTTAGTTCTTTTTCAGGTATAATTCTGTTATCACATGTTTTCTTTTCCATGTAGTTTCTAAGTTTATTTATTCATACTGTTTCGACAGAGTAAAAAACCTAACAGTTATAAATTGAAATTAGCTAAGATACACAGAAGTACTGTACACTTTTAATACGGCAGCAAGAATACTCACACAAGTACTAAAAGGAAGGATTAAAAGTGTCGTTTCTAAAGCGATATATTTAAAGTGTTTTTAACCTTAGAGCCCGTAGATCTTCGCGAGGGCGGAGCAAACAGAAAAAAAAATACAGAGATAAATCACTGAAGTACATTGGTAATTAACAATGTTATCTGGCTATACCTAGCAGGAAAGTTGGAATCGATTCCCCGTTCTTCCGAACACAAGCGCGGATTAAAAAGACAAAGCCAAGCACAGTCTGAAAATAGAGAACATCGAACTTGCATGTGCTAGCCGCCCAGGGGGTGGCTAATGAACTGACAGAAGTCACGATCCGACACACACATACACACACCCTCCTAATGAATTGCTATCTAATAATTCTTCGGCCTCTCAAATTCAGTTCTTATAAAATAGTGTCGCTTAAGGGCTACAAATCAAACGATTAGCTGGACTTGGTACAGGAAAGGCTAACATGTAGGGTGGACTGACCAGCGATTCCGCAACCATAAGATATATCACTCGGACAGTTCGCGAATGTAACTCGAAGTTCTTGCTAATTCTGTGAGCTACATAAGGATCAAGGTCTACCGAGCGAGCTGGCTGCATGGTTGAGGCCGCGTCGTTTTTAGCTTGCATTTGGGATTATGGTGGTTTCAAACCCTAATTTCAGCAGCCACAAAGACGGTTTTCTTTGGCTTTCAATGTTCACGCCAACTAAATGCGGACACAGTATTGTAATTAAAGCCACGGTCGCTTACTTCCCATTCCTAGGTGTACCCTGTCCCATAGTCCCTATAAGACCTATCAAAAGTCGACGCGACGCAATACTTCTTCTTGTTCTTCTTGTGCGGTCCCCTCACGGAAGGTCGGCGACAATCATGGAGTATGTTTTCCTATTTATTGTTTCACGTACTACAGTTGCCCTATCGACTACAGTCGATCTATTGTTGTACGGAGGATCGTCAGCAATCAACTACTGGAAGCGCCGCAACAATACACGCGTGTGGCCTGGCGTTGTCGTGCAACAACATGGCACCTTTTGAGAGAAGTCCAGTCCTTTTCTTGCGATCTCTGCTAACTACAAACGCTCCAGTGTGCAGCATTCAATGTCGCTTCCCTGGTGAGGATCAGTGGTAGATTGTAGACCTCCGGATCCTAAGACAGCGGGTTCAATCCCGGGGGAGGTAGTCGAATGTTTGAAGGGTGCAAAAAAGGCCATTCAACACTCCACGTGGTACGATGTCAGCACGTAAAAGATCTCTCGAAATATATTTTGTGTTTACCCGAAAAAAATCATTAAAATCCTCAGCCACAGACGCCGTAGAGAGATTCCGTTTACTCTGCCATCTAGTAGGCGTAGAGCAAAACGCAACGTCGAAATTGACGACCAGACGGCTAGTCGGAGGTTTTTTTTTTTTTTTTTTTTTTTTTTTTTTTTTTTTTTTTTTTTTTTGCGAGGTAATCAAACATCTGAACCACCCTCCCTACAGCAACGACCTGGCGGCCAGTGACCGCTGTAGAAGCACCTGGATGGTAAGGGATTCAGAGACTGGATGCAGAATTCTTCCACGGCGGCATCGATGCCTTGATGTACCGGTGGAACAAGTTCTTGGAGAAGACTATATTGAATGGTAATGCATATCAGTTCCCTACTAATGTGCATCCTGTCCGGCTCTATGGGTAAATGGCTAGCATGCTGGGCTTTTTCACAAGGTGTCCCGGGTTCGATATCCGAATGAGTCGGGGAGTGGTTGTTTGTGCCATCTTAAATATTTGGTAGGGTCTCACACTCACAACTCGAAAAGACTTACACCGGGCTTCTCTGGAGGCCATGCTCCATTACTGCGTACCTACCTGTAAAGTTTCTCCGTGCGACTTCTTGTTATATTTTTGACATGAATATGTCTTAAGGCTGGGGGTCATTCGAAAATTTGCCAGACATGGTGTGACACGGCAAAATGTGTACTGGAAGTGACGTTAAAATGTTTTTACCTAGCACCAGTGAAACGGGGTGGGCTGAAATATAAGACGCTAGTTTAAGATACTGTACGTAGTGTAGTACCACGACCAACTAGATCTACTATGCATCAAGTCGGCCGTGGTAGTACTGTACTAATATTCAGATCGATGGCCTCCCTTTTACGGTACACACTGTAGAACTAATATGTAAATCCACAGCCTCCTGTTTAGGCTATGTCTTACTGAAAATAGCAGCCATTGATGTTTAACCTAGTAACAGTGTCCTTGAGATGTGCACGAGCGGTAGATTTGTATTTAGAAGAAACTCTGTATCCATCTCTGTGAAATGATGCAAATAAATCGTTCGTTATCAAAATCAGAGTAACATTTATTGAAATTTATTAGCTTTTCACAAAGATAATATTTACATTTTTTGAAGCGTCTTCGTATTTTACGTCAGTGCTTCTTTTTTGTTTTTTGTTTTTTTACCATTTGCTTTACGTCGCACTGACACAGACAGGTCTTATGGCGTCGTTGTCAGTGTTAACATCCTGATCATAGTAATGGAACTTCCAGTTTTACGTGATATTTGAACTACACGCACGTGGCTTTACATTTTTAAAATCCCACATGCAATGGTCGGGATTCGAACCGCTACCGCTTTGGTGAGAAGATAGTGACAATGCCGCTCGGTGAACTTGTCCTCTTCCATTCTCTTAAACAAACCTTTCGAATTCCTTACTTTTCAGGCGAAAGCAGAAAGATGCAAAGAGAGGATTTCCTGTTTATAAAATGAATGCTTTAAGCATATCACAAAACTTCGTTATCAAAAGTTAACTGTCTGTAAAAACTAATAAACATGCTAAAAATATATGTTTCTTTGAATTAATGTCTACCCCACTGTATCAGAGTGAACATGCAACGGATCAATTCAAAGGCTGTAAAATATTTTTTGATAACATAGTGAGCGAAGAAATGCTACCATATTGCACCACTAAAACATAATTTATGGTTCTATTAGGCCGCAGAGAAGTACTGCTACATCATTACATGAACAATAAGTTATTCGAGTTTAACTACAGTTCTCTGGCGGTTCCGCAATGATTAGTCATGACTTTTATACCATATTTATGAAGAAATCTGTCGGTACGTTATTCCACAGATGAGAATAACAGAAGATAATTCATTACAGGACGTCTGGAAGTACTTATGAAGAACTTTAAAAACCTATTTCTGTAAACGTGAGGAACGTGCCACCTAACTGTCAGCTTTAGAAATTCGTGCAAAGAGAAATCAGTTGAAAACAGAGACCCTGAAACTGAGCGAGCTTGCATTCGGTTTGAACCCCCACTGCCTGCAGCCCTAAAGATGTTTTTCTGTGGTTTCCCATTTTCACACCGCAAATGTATGGCTGTAGCTAAATTTAGATCTCAGTTGCTTCCTTCCCAGTCCTAGCCCTATCATATCCCGTTGTCGCCGTAAAACCTGCCTGAGTCAGCGAGACGTAAAATAAATAAAAAAAACTAAAACAACGAGGAAAACAGGAAAAGAATTACGTGAAATTAAATAATGCATTCGTGAATCTTCAGTCACTTTTTAGTTTACTCTCTCACATCTCACTTGGACATTTCAAGAACACACACGGTACCCTCAAGATGATGGCCATGATAGTAACAAAATCAAACTCCACAAACACGTACATGCCGATCTTACTTACACAATTCGGATAACATGAAATCTTTGTGAGTTGTCTGAATCTAAGGTTCATGAATGATGAAGAAAAATAATGATTCGAAAAAATACACACCGCAGCTGGCGGAAGGAATCTGCCACCTGGGTGACAGCCCTAAATTCAGATCATTGATTGATTGATTGATTGATTGATTGATTGATTGATTGATTGATTGATTGATTGATTGAAGAGAGATATGGTTCGGTTGCTGGATATCGGCTTCCTTAAACATGGGATAGAACATAAATAGAAAATGAAACTGAGTTTATTGAATCACATTTCTGTACAAGTGCATTCTTTTCTGCTTGTTTAATGTCGCACTAACACATCGAAGCTTTTCGGCGACTGAAGGATGGGAGCACGCAATACTCCAGGGATACATCAGCACATGCGACAACGGGTTGATGCATGCATCAATGTTAACGGAGGGCATTCTAAAAATTTCATGTAAGAAAGAGCTAATGCGTTATGCCGGTACGTTTTCTTTCTGCGTGTTTCCCATAATTAATGTATTATGTAGAGTTGTAGAAATACGAGTTCAAACATTGAAATAAAGCGTTTCAGTGTCCATGTCCATACAACATTTTTTCTTCTACCTGTGAGCAATGTGTCCTGAAAGTTTGGGCTTCCTTGTCGTTACATCCTGTATAATTCTAAATTTCACAATGCCGCTTACAAGCGATGTATTCGAAATTTCTGTTCAAGCTCACTGTAATTTATCGAGCCTGCCATCATTATCTCTCGAATAAACAAGTACGGTCGCCCGAACCATATTTTACTGGGTATTATCTCCCACCGATAAGCGGCATGGTAATGCTGTATCGAAAAGCACACCGCGTACTTCCTTGCTCAGCACTCTTGTTGCCCATGCACTACACAATACCATGCTTGCTGGACAAACCAGCAGCTCGTTAAAAGTGCAAGATTTAGTAGATGAATAAAAATAAAAAGAGGAGGTTGTTTCTATAAAATGATTAGGGACGTATGAGCCAATTGGTATACTTATAGGCTTCTCACCAAGGCAGTCGGGGTACGAATCCCGGCCAATGCATGCGGGATATCTGAAATGAGCCGTCGCACCCCTGTGGTTCGAAATCCATGTAAAACTGGAGGTCTCGTGGTTACGGTTACATCAACATAAAACTACAAGTCTGCTTTACTTTCGTCAATATTTCGCAGGAAGTTAAATCTGTGTTCGACTTCTTGGATGAATGATTAGCGTAGTGGCCTTAGGTTCAGAGGGCCCCGGGTTGGATTCCTAGCCGGGTCGGGAATTTTAACAGCGTCTGGTTAATTCCTCTACCTTGGAGACAGGGTATTTGTGTTCGTCTTAATACATATCTTCATTTAGATACAACATACCACACTACAACCACCACTGAAATATGCAATAGCGAATACATCCCTCCACATAGGGTTGGCGCCAGGAAAGGCATCCGGCCGTAAAAATAGGCTCAATTCACAAGTAGTGCTGAACTTGTGGAAAGGCCAGGAAGACGAAAGAAAAGAAGAAGAGGGAGAGAAGTAAGGTAACTAAACTGCGTATAGGCTATTCGGGGGTATTTGTTATTGTGAAAGTAAGGATTTTCAATGAAGCCAAGCAAAGCGATCTACGTACAAGCCACGAAGGCCATTGGAGGAGTGGGAGGTAAAGGCTTCCACTATCCGTAACTTGGGCACGAAGTGGGATAGCGTGTTTAGCTCTAAGGCCGGCCGCCATTATCCCCAAGAATTAACCTGGTGCCGCTCTTTTGATATAGGCTGAGTGAACCTCAGAGCCATGCGGCGCTCCAGAAGAGGAAATCTCGTTTCTTAAACGTTTCGACTTCCTGACGTGGACTTGAACCCACGTCCTTCCGGTTGTGATTAAAGAACATAAAGCAAAGAGACAGCCGTTCTAACATTTTCACACTTTTATATAGCCTACGTCTCATCCAGGTTTTTCTGAATGTTTTGACGACTGAAATAGGCTAGTAAATGGTTCATGGTTACAAATGCAGGCTGTTAGGGAAAATTATATCGAGAAAATCAGGGGTTTTCCTTACAAGTTGTTTTACGTCGCACAGGCACAGATAGGTCTTATGGCGACGATGGGACAGGAACGCCCTAGGAGTGGGAAGGAAGTGGCCGTGGCCTTAAGGTACAGCCCCAGCATTTTCCTCGTGTGAAAATGGGAAACCACGGAAAACCATCTTCAGGGCTGCCGACAGTGGGGTTCGAATCCACTATCTTCCGAATACTGGATAGTGGCCGCACTTAGGCGACTGCAGCTATCGATCTCGGTCGTCAGGGGTGTATAGGAAGTTTATTTGCTACAGTTATCAACGTCCTTTTTTTGCCCAGAAGGACAAGAGTCAATGTTTTCCATTTCGCTTTACGTCGCACGCGTGACAAGTGTTTGTAAACACAACCGTACTCACTATGCACGGGTGACCTTCAGACAACCAATCACCGCACTGATTTGTGTGTGACAGCGAGTGTTTATGAACATCAAGTTACATTTCCAGTTCGTGTACTTGTGATTCATTGTACTATTCTGATCTTCGTGCTCGTGTGTTGTTTGTCACAACAGACCGCTTGATCTTGCGACTGGAGTGACTCACAGCATACATAAGCAAACCACTGTACTGAGGTATGTATTCTTAACTTTCGTATTACACAGAAATTGCGTTTTACAACGTAATACAGTATAACAGTAGCTACGGTACATCCGACAAATAAAAATGGTTTTCCCGAACGCCAAGTTAATATCATTTTCTGCAACTTCATATAATTGCGGTGCAACATTCCCTTTCATAGAATAGAATACTCCCCTCCTCCAGTTCCGGATCGCCAGAAACTGAGATGAGCGAGTCATTCCGTTTCATACCGTATATGATTCCACTTACTTTTGCGAGGCTTCTCACTTTCATCTACCATATCCGACCTCCCTTGGTCAACTCTTGGTCTTTTCTGAACCCGATAGTATTAGGTTTCGAGGCCAAGAGAATCCTTCAACTTCACGCCCTTCGTGGCGCTTGTCTTTCTTTGGCAGATACCTTCATTTTTAGAAGTGTCGGACCCATTCCATTTTTTCCCTATGATTAATGTTAACAGAGAAAGGTTGCCCAGATGGCATCCTCTTAAAACAGTAATCACCAACGTATAGGCCTAAGGTATAGTTATCCTAATCAAGTTTAACCTAGCCAAAGAAACACACACCGGTTCCAGTCTATCCCACTCTAGAACAAGCGGCTCATTGCGACAAGCATTGGAGGATAGTGCACTACGTTGTCAGTGTTAAATGTAAGTAAGTGGTTGCACATATTTTATTTGCGGTACTGAGTTGAAGCGCTTGCGGTAAAGAACTGTACTACCTTGCGGTTATGATTTGTTACAACGTCATGCATTTTGCGCAAGAACAACCCACTGGGTTAAGTAATTACAGAAGTTACAATATTATCATTATCTGATTTGTCATTCAGATCTATCATATGCATTTAACTAACAATGGTAACTTTCCTTTACCGTTATGCGAAAGCGTCTTGTCCTTGATATTTCCATTTGAATTCGTTCCGTAGCCGAAGAATATTCTAGGCAGAGAACCCTTTATGTCGGTTCTGACTCCCTCCCAATGGTAGTGACGCACAACGTTTTTCTAATTTAATGAAATAAAGCAAGCTTTTAGTTTTACATGACAAACTATCACGGGATTATACCCACAATACCTCCAGTTCATTTCAGAAGTCCCACCTGCATTGGCCGGAATTTGAAGTGCGATCGTCTTAGAGAAAAGCCAGTGACTAAGCCACTCGGCTATCTCCAATTAAGAACATTCCACCGAGCTCGATAGCTGCAGTCGCTTAAGTGCGGCCAGTATCCAGTAATCGGGAGATAGTGGGTTCGAGCCCCACTGTCGGCAGCCCTGAAGATGGTTTTCCGTGTTTTCCCATTTTCACACCAGGCAAATGCCAGGGCTGTACCTTAATTAAGGCCACGGCCGCTTCCTTCCACTTCCTAGGCCTTTCCTATCCCATCGTCGCCAAAGACCTATCTGTGTCGGTGCGACGTAAAGCAAATAGAAAAAAAAGAACATCCCATTACGAGGTAACGGGCTTCACATTCACTTCTGTCGCGTGGAGGGATCGGCCCGAGACCTGAGAGCCGTCACTTTATCCTTTCACCTTAGCAGAAATTTATTTAGTTGTTTATCTTCTTCTTGTAGTGCCTTCTCCGTTACTGAAGGTTGGCCACGATCACAGCGAAGTCTGTACGATGTTCGTCTGTCCTCATCAGTCTACTAGAACAAAGTCCTGTCCAATCCCGTAAGTTCCTCGCCCAAGAGTGTTTTCTTCGACCGCGACCCCTACAACCATTAATTTTGATTATGATGATGCTTGTTGTTTAAAGGGGACTAACATCTAGGTCATCGGGCCCTAATGGTACAAAATGTAATGACAATTTAAAAGTTCAAAATCATCCACTGACAAGAATAAAAAATGTGATGAGGAATGAATGGGTGGATATGGATTTAATACAATCAGTGGATCCGACCCAGAAACTAGCATAAACAATAGTATTACTAACCAAGGGACTGCTTCTAAAGCACAATCCTGAATCGAGGATACTTGTTGTCTAAAGGGGTCCAAAATCCAGGTCAACGGGCCCTCATAATGGTACTCATCGCTAGTAAAGTAGAACCACGGTATTTGTCATATTGCGGTACTAATCAAAAGTAGCGTACACTCACGGCGTTCCACACATTATGGTACTACTCACAAGTATTGTACGTCGCACAAGTAACGCAGACCTACGGTCTTTCTCACATAATGGCGCCACCTAGGTGTACTAATCATGGACCCCGGTATTCCCGTGGTGTTCCTCATATAGTGGGTACTAATCACAGGCAACGCAGACCCACGGTGTCGCTCATGTAGTGGTACTAATCACAGGCAACCCCCAGGCCAGTGGTGTTTCTCACAATGGTACTAATGACGGGTACTGGAAACCCACAGTGAACCACTCTCTACTGCTACTAATCACAAACCTTTTGTGCACCTGTCATAGTGGTACTACTCGCAAGTAAACGCGACCCATGACATTCCCCGCGTGATGGTAATATTCACAAGTAGTTCCATGGTTCTAATTTAATCGTCCCTTGGTCGCCCCCTTTTAGTCGCCTCTTACGACAGGCAGGGGATACCGTGGGTATATTCTTCGTACCATTAATTTTACCGTACATGATCAGTTTAAGTAGGTTGCACTTTTCATTCCTCATAATATGCCCACGGTAAGGCTGACTTTCTTATCTTGAATGTACACATTAACATTCGTTCCCTCCTCATGCGTTTGAGTACGACAGCATTGGAGACGCGGTCAGTCCGCGAGATCCGTAACATCCTTCGGAGCACCCACATCTCAAAGACATTTATTCTCTTAATGGTGTTATATTTCAGAATCCATGTTTCAGCACCGTATTTTCACAGAAGCACTGAAAGTACATAGCATTTGACGAAGCTGAGGCTTCTGTCACACAGTAGATTCCTCATTTGCAGAAAGCTAGTACGAATCATTTCTACTCGTACACGGATCTCTAAATCCGAGTCTAAGTCCTCTGTAATCCAGCTGTCAAGGTACTTAAACTTCCGTACTTGTTCAACTGGTTCCCCATAAATGGTCATAATAATGTGAGTGTTACGAGTTCTGGAAATGGCCATCACCTTGGTCTTGACGGTGCTAATTTTGAGACCAAGTTTATCCCCTTCTGCTACGATTCTGTCTACTAGACGCTGAAGACCTTCAGTACTATCAGAAAATTAAAATCGATGTCAGGGAGGGAGATGACTTTTCCCCGATTCTTTTCAATTGTGGCCTGGATAAGGTAAGAAGAGTATGGGAACAAAGACTCCAAAATAGGGCACTCCATCATGGGAAAAACTCAGGTCCAAAGCAGAAAGGAGTTGGTGTAAACTGTTTGACCTTCGCTGATGAGATAGCAATCCTATGCCTTAGAACAAATCAACCCTCTGTAAGAATTAGCAAGGAAAGTTGGACTGTATGCCACAGAATGCAACTTATGAGAAGACTAAATTCATGGCCAATATTAGACTTTCATCCACAATGTTAAAAACAGAGTACGGGAAAATCAGCAAGGTTAATAAATGTAAATACCAAGCTGAAATAATTCAGATTAATGGCTTCGATAAGGAAGCAAACAGATCGAGAGCAAGAAGACTGGAATTAGCGTACCAACTGACTAAAGATAACAAGAATCAAGGAAAATCAAACCAGAGAGTCTGTATGCCACAGAACGGATGTTCTCTATGAAAACCGGTGAAATAGAAGAGAGGAAAAGGAAAGGAAGAAGAAAATCTAAAGGCCATTGAAAGTGGAGGAAGGAGAGTGTAGACATTGGAGCAATAAAGATCTCTACAAGGACGGAGAGAATGAAAGAATGTCAAACACAATCACAGAAAGGAAATTACCTTTTTTGGCCACATAATGAGGCTGAAACAGCAGATTGACAAAACGAGTGTTTAACCACATTTACAAGAGCAAGAATGACAACCATTGGATCCAAGGTATTAAAAAGATATGACAGAGAATGGAATAACAGACGATGTAATACAAAACAGAATAACTTTCTAAAGATTGACACAAAATTTTAAGGGCTTCCAGGAGAAGGAGAAGATGAAAAGTAACAACATCTGGACATAAGAGAGAAGGAAAAAGAATGTGAAAGGATGTAGAACTATTGGAAGTAGAGAAAAGGAGGATCGAGATGAACGCACAGGGTTACTTTCCGTGGTCCTTAGATGGCCAAAAATCGAAAAGAATAGAACAGAAAAACGCATGGTTGTTTTTTACATCTTGTGATGTGGCAGAGAACTGTCTACATAAGGAGCACATGCAGTTTTCACTTGGGTCGTGCATGTTTTATGGTGGTACCTGTGCACTGCTAGTTTTATTACCACATTTTGGCAACATGACATCCGTGCAGTAGAAATCCAGAGGGAGTTGTTCTCTCTTCTCCCTTCTTTCCACAATGTGTGTGCTTCGACGCTCCTTGTGGATGCCGGCGGTAGTTTTGTCCTCAGTTCCTCCATGTTAAGCAGGAGAGCGTGTATTCTGAGATTCCCAATATGGTTTTCAAGAATTCTGCTTTAACTCCTTCGATGGTAGCCAAATCTTTCTTTGTCAGTTTTCCCCATACCAGGTGTACCCCGTAAGTGAGTATTGACAATATCTTTGTGTCGAATAGGCGCATAACTGTTTTTAATGACAGGGTACCGTAAATTAACATAGCTTTTATGGCTGTCACTGTAATCTGAACGTCCGTAAGGTGATTCCAAGGTATTTAAGTTAATTTACTATTTCGACTTTGTCCTCTTTGTATTGTAGGTTGTCTTCTGCTGCGGCGCGTCCGCTTTTTTAGAAAACCATGTGTAGCTTGTTTCACCAGTTTATGTTCAGGCAGTTATTTTCAGCCCATTCTACCAGCGCTGAGAAAGCACGCTGGAGTTGTTCCTTGTTTGGTGATCCTAGGATCATATAGTTTTCGTACATGCAGATCACTGCCTCCTTCGATATCTCTTTGATTGCTGTTATTAAATCCGCTGTGGCAACATTAAATAATATAGTACTGTGGGAGTCAACTTGCAGCACACCTTTAGATCGGGTGATTTCCTTTATTTTGCAAATCACGTCATCTATGGTGATTTTGTTGTATGCCAGGATATTTTTTACTATGACTGTTGGAAGGTTTTGATTTCCGATCACACCGATACCAGTTTTTGCCTGTCTATTAGATCGAAGGCTTTTGTATAGTCAGTAGTATAATACAGGGATTCTGCCGCCACCTCCACCTCAGGCTCCCAGTGGCCACCTCCACCTCCACCTCAGCCAGAGGCCTCCCAGTGGCCTCCTCCACCTCCACCTCAGCCAGAGGCCTCCCAGAGGTCTCCTCCACCTCCCGCGGGAAATTTGAATTTGTAAACAAAGCCACGTGCTTTTTGACAGCTGTCATCGACAACAACGCATCGCTAACCTCAGTACTGCCATCTTGACGGGCCTAAACCTCAGTAGTGCCAACTTAACCTAACTAGCGCGAGATAAACAAAGCCACGTGTTTTTTGACAGTCATGTGCTTTTTGACAGATTTGTAAACAAAGCTACGTGCTTTTTGACAGCTGTCATCGACAACAACGAATCGCTAACCTCAGTACTGCCATCTTGACGGGCCTAAACCTCAGTAGTGCCAACTTAACCTAACTAGCGCGAGATAAACAAAGCCACGTGTTTTTTGACAGTCATGTGCTTTTTGACAGATTTGTAAACAAAGCCACGTGCTTTTTGACAGCTGTCATCGACAACAACGAATCGCTAACCTCAGTACTGCCATCTTGACGGGCCTAAACCTCAGTAGTGCCAACTTAACCTAACTAGCATGAGGTAAACAAAGCCACGTGTTTTTTGACAGCCACGTGCTTTTTGACAGATTTGTAAACAAAGCCACGTGCTTTTTGACAGACAACAACGCATCGCTAACCTCAGTACTGCCATCTTGACGGGTCTAAACCTTAGTGGTACCAACTTAACCTAACTAGCATGAGGTAAACAAAGCCACGTGCTTTTTGACAGCTGTCATCCGCCATCTTTAAACCACAAAGCACTGTGCTGCCCTCTTTATCGCAGTAGCTGCAAAATTCGTCACCTGTCATCCGCAGTGCTGCCATCTTGACGGGTCTAAACCTTAGTGCTACCAACTTAACCTAACTAGCGTGAGGTAAACAAAGCCACGTGTTTTTTGACAGCTGTCATCCGCCATCTTTAATCTATAGAGCACAGTGCTGCCCTCTTTAGCTACTTACCTTTGAAATGTGGTGGCGGATAATTTGAAAAATGCTTTTTGACAGCAGCCATCTTTGTACACCGTGCTGCCCTCTTTAGCTAGATACCTGTGGTGGCAGACAATTTCACGTGACAGCAGCCATCTTTAATCAAGAGAGCACCGTGCTGCCCTCTATGTGGTGGCGGCAATTTGAAAAATTCTACATTCTCTTGTTTGGAAACAAACCCATGCGCTTTTTTTGACAGCTGTCATCCGCCATCTTTAATCCAGAGAGCACCGTGCTGCCCTCTTTAGCTACTTACCTTTGAAATGTGGTGGCGGCAAATTCCGCGTGCTCTTGTTTGGAAACAAAGCCATGTGCTTTCTTGACAGCTGACATCCGCCATCTTTAATCTATAGAGCACAGTGCTGCCCTCTTTATCGTAGTAGATGTAAATTCGTCACAGCTGTCATCCGCAGTGCTGCCATCTTAACGGGCCTAAACCTTAGTGCTACCAACTTAACCTCACTAGCGTGAGATAAACAAATCCACATGCTTTTTTGACAGCTGTCATCCACCATCTTTAATCTATAGAGCACAGTGCTGCCCTCTTTAGCTACTTACCTTTGAAATGTGGTGGCGGATAATTTGAAAAATGCTTTTTGATAGCAGCCATCTTTGAGCACCATGCTGCCCTCTTTAGCTAGATACCTGTGGTGGCAGGCAATTCCACGTGACAGCAGCCATCTTTAATCATGAGAGCACCGTGCTGCCCTCTACGTGGTGGCGGCAATTTGAAAAATTCTACATGCTCTTGTTTGGAAACAAACTCACGTGCTTTTTTCTGACAGCTGTCATCCGCCATCTTGCATCACAAACCTCTGTGCTGCGCTCTTTAGCTAGATACCTTTGAAATGTGGTGGCGGCAATTTGAAAAAATCTATGTGCTCTTGTTTAGTAAACAAAGCCACGTGCTTTTTTTTTACAGCTGTCATCCACCATCTTTAATCAATAGAGCACTGTGCTGCTATCATGCGGGTAATTTCATCACCTGTCATCCGCCATCTTTAATCTACAGAGCACCGTGCTGCTCTCTGTAGTAGCGGGCAATTTGAAAAGTTCTGTTAGCTGTCATCCGCCATCTTTAATCAAGAGAGCACCGTGCTGCCATCTATGTGGTGGCGGCAAATTCCACGTGCTCTTGTTTAGTAAACAAACTCACGCGCTTTTTTGTCAGCTGTCATCCGCCATCTTACATCGCAAACCTCAGTGCTACACTCTTTAGTTGAAATATGGTGGCGGATAATTTAAAAAGAAAAATTCTACAGCAGCCATCTCTCGGCGCTAATTGCACAAGATGGTGGCTATACATGACTCCTTAAAGGTGCTTATGCAAGATGGCCGCTATACATAGACTCCCTTGGGATGCTTGCGCAAGATGGCGGTTATACATGGCTCCTTTTGAAATATGGTGGCGGATAATTTAAAAAGAAAAATTCTACATCAGCTATCTCTCGACGCTAATTGCACAAGATGGTGGCTATACATGACTCCTTAAAGGTGCTTATGCAAGATAACCGCTATACATAGACTCCCTTGGGATGCTTGCGCAAGATGGCGGTTATACATGGCTCCTTATGAGACGCCCTAGAGATGCTTGCGCAAGATGGCGGTTGCTCTTATGAGGTGGCTTAAGGGTCCTTGCACAAGATGACTAGAGACGCCCTAAGGATGCTTGCGCAAGATGGCGGACACAAGATGGCGGCTATACACAACTCCTTATGAGACGCTTTAAGGGTGCTTGCGCAAGATGGCTGCTGCTCTTAGCTTAGAGGCTAACGTGTCGTGCTAGTTCGATTCATTAAATTTGGGGCTTAAATGCAAAATGTTAAATATCTCGAAAGCAGTGCATCGTAGAGCAAAACGGACAAAATTTTTCTGACCAATGATTTAACAGCCGCTGTTATGCATGCGGTGGAGGGCAATTTGAAATTCTATGTGCTTAATCAACAGAGCACCCTGCTGCCCTCTTTAGCTGAAATGTGGTGGTGGATAATTTGAAAAATTCTTTTGACAGCTATCATCCTTAAACAATGGCGACTATACATAGGCTGTTAAGGCCTTATCATGCTCCTCCTCCTCCTCCTCCGCCTCTTATGTCAAGGCATAGCTTTATATCGAACAAGTTTAAACCTGCATCGCGAAGGCAAGCGTGTGCAGCGATAACATTATTGTGCATGTTTAGACTTTCGAAACATAAGGAGAGTAGAATCAAACGCTGTACTAGATACGACATGTGATCAGAACATTGATTGATGCGTTCAGAAAACAAAATAAGTGATCAAGACTAGAATCGAACACTGTACTCAATACATCATGTGTTTAGAATATGTCATGGGATACCCTTGATCAGATTGAAACATAACAAGACTAGAATAGAACACTGTAATCGATGTTGTTAACTTCAACATGTGATCAGAACATTGATTGATGTGTTCAGAACACAAAATAAGTGATCATGACTAGAATTGAACACTGTACTCGATACAACATGTGATCAGAACATTGATCGATGTGTTCAGAACACAAAATAAGTGATCAAGACTAGAATCGAACACTGTACTCAATACAACATGTGTTTAGAACATGTTAGGGGGTACCACAACCTCATCGATCGCTATCAGCAAGAACGCTTGTACTTTGTTAAGTGTAGAAAATTAATCTTTATTGGTAAATGGTTTTATGTTCAGAACAAGGAATGGAACCTAGGGGTTACGTCTTACCTAATAAAATCCCTGAGGTGCGATGAGTTACGTTTTTCGAACTAGTGTTTGGAACACTGAACTTTTCAAGATGGCAAGAGTGAGGTTAGCAATGTTCTGTTGTTGGATTTTAAATTCTACGCTATAACATGCATAAGGTGGCAGCCTTGAGGTTTACCGCCGTAAAGATGGTAAGAGTGAGGTTAGCAATGTTCCGTTGTTGGATTTTAAATTCCTCCGCTCTAACATGCATAAGGTGGCAGCCTTGAGGTTTACCGCCGTAAAGATGGCAGCAGTGAGGTTAGCGACGCTCTATTGTCCTCCAAAGTGAGGTTAGGGTTCGTCAAGAAGACAGCTGTCAGAAAAAAGCACGTGGCTATGTTTACCAAACAAGAGCACGTTTCCGTGACGTCACGGTCACGTAATCAATCCTTAGCTCGACGTCGTTAAGAGCAGCATTAAGGTGAGCTATGCTTAGAAGTCTTGGGAACAGAGCAGCAGTATGAATTGCCATGTTTCAAAGCGTGTACACATCACCTATCGATTTTACATGCATCGACCATCGAACTAAACTTCATCCGCTAGATCGTGCTGCTATCTTAGCATAACCTATACCCATAAAATTAAAATAAAATGAATAGCCATGTTTCAAAGCGTGTACACATCACCTATCGATTTTACATGCATCGACCATCGAACTAAACTTCATCCGCTAGATCGTGCTGCTATCTTAGCATAACCTAAAAGTACAATGAATAGCCATGTTTCAAAGCGTGTACACATTACCTATCGTTTTTGCATGCATCGACTATCGTACTAAACTTCTTCCGCTAGATTGTGCTGCTATCTTAGCATGACCTTAAGGTACAAAGAATAGCCATGTTTCAAAGCGTGTACACATTAACTATCGACTTTGCATGCAACAAATATCGTACTGAACTTCTTCGCTAGATTGTGCTGGCATCTTAGCATAACTTATACACATGAACTTAAAGTACAAAGAATAGCTATGTTTCAAAGCGTGTACACATTACTTATTGATTCTGCATTCATCGAATCTCGTACTAAATTTATTCCGCTAGATTGTGCTGCTATCTTAGCATAACCTATACGCATGACCTTAAGGTACAAAGAATAGCTATGTTTCAAAGCGCGTACACATTACCTATCGACTTTGCATGCAACAAATATCGTACTAAACTTCTTCCGCTAGGTCGTGCTGCTATCTTAGCATAACTTATACACATGAACTTAAAGTACAAGGAATAGCCATGTTTCAAAGCGTGTACACATTACTTATTGATTTTACATTCATCGAATCTCGTACTGAACTTCTTCGCTAGATTGTGCTGGCATCTTAGCATAACTTATACACATGAACTTAAAAGTACAAAGAATAGCCATGTTTCAAAGCATGTACACATTACCTATCGATTTTGCATGCATTGACTCTCGTACTAAACTCCTTCCGCTAGATTGTGCTGCTATCTTAGCATAACCTATACGCATGACCTTAAAGTAAAAAGAATAGCCATGTTTCAAAGTGTGTACACATCACCTATCGATTTTGCATGCAACAAATATCGTACTAAACTTCTTCCGCTAGATTGTGCTGCTATCTTAGCATAACTTATACACATGAACTTAAAGTACTAAGAATAGCCATGTTTCAAAGTGTGTACACATTACTTATTGATTTTGCATGCATCAAATATCGTACTAAATTTCTTCCGCTAGATTGTGGTGCTATCTTAGCATAACCTATACCAATGAACTTAAAGTACAATGCATAGTCATGTTTCAAAGCGTGTACACATCAACTATCGAATTTGCATGTATCGACTCTCGTACTAAACTTCTGCAGGTAGATTGTGCTGCTATCTTAGCATAACTAAGACGCATGAACTTAAAGTACAAAGAATAGCTATGTCTCAAAGCGTGTACACATTACCTATCGATTTTGCAAGCATTGACTCTCGTACTAAACTTCTTCCACTAGATTGTGCTGCTATCTTAGCATAACCTATACGCATGACCTTAAGGTACAAAGAATAGCCATGTTTCAAAGCGCGTACACATTACCTATCGACTTTGCATGCAACAAATATCGTACTAAACTTCTTCCGCTAGGTCGTGCTGCTATCTTAGCATAACTTATACACATGAACTTAAAGTACAAGGAATAGCCATGTTTCAAAGCGTGTACACATTACTTATTGATTTTACATTCATCGAATCTCGTACTGAACTTCTTCGCTAGATTGTGCTGGCATCTTAGCATAACTTATACACATGAACTTAAAAGTACAAAGAATAGCCATGTTTCAAAGCATGTACACATTACCTATCGATTTTGCATGCATTGACTCTCGTACTAAACTCCTTCCGCTAGATTGTGCTGCTATCTTAGCATAACCTATACGCATGACCTTAAAGTAAAAAGAATAGCCATGTTTCAAAGTGTGTACACATCACCTATCGATTTTGCATGCAACAAATATCGTACTAAACTTCTTCCGCTAGATTGTGCTGCTATCTTAGCATAACTTATACACATGAACTTAAAGTACTAAGAATAGTCATGTTTCAAAGTGTGTACACATTACTTATTGATTTTGCATGCATCAAATATCGTACTAAATTTCTTCCGCTAGATTGTGGTGCTATCTTAGCATAACCTATACCCATGAACTTAAAGTACAATGAATAGTCATGTTTCAAAGCGTGTACGCATCAACTATCGATTTTACATGTATCAACTCTCGTACAAAACTTCTTCAGGTAAATTGTGCTGCTATCTTAGCATAACTAAGACGCATTAACTTAAAGTACAAAGAATAGCCTTGTTTCAAAGCGTGTACACATTACCTAATGATTTTGCATGAAACGACTATCATACTAAACTTTTTCCACTAGATTGTGCTAAAATCGTGTTAGTGTGCTGCTATCATAGCATAACCTATCGATTTTACATGCATCGACTATCGTACTAGACTTCTTCCGCTAGAGCATGTAGCAATCACTTCTGTGTACCCCCAACCTATGTGCACGAACTTAATGCACAAAGAAGAGTTATGTTCTAAAGCGTGTACACATCACCTATCGATAATGTATGCATCGACTATCGTACTAAACTTCTCCTGCCAGAGCGTACGACTATCGCTTGTGTGTGCATGAACTTAAAGCTTAAAGAATAGCAATGTATAAAAATCTTGTAAACAAAGCAGCAGCATTACGTATAGTCAAGTTTAAATGCGTGCACACATCATGTATCCATGATGCACACAGTACTAAACTTATTCCATTAGAATGTACAAAGTTCGCATGTGTTTGTGCTGCTATCTTAGCATAGCCTATGTGCATGAACTTAAAGAATAAAGAATAGTTATGTGTAAAAAATCTTGTGAACATAGCAGAATGTTTACTACGTAGGTGTAGACATTGAACTTTGCATGCTGAGGCAACATACTACGTGACCGTGACGTCACAGCCACGTGCTCTTGTTTGGTAAACATAGCCACGTGCTTTTTTCTGACAGCTGTCTTCTTGACGAACCCTAACCTCACTTTGGAGGACAATAGAGCGTCGCTAACCTCACTGCTGCCATCTTTACGGCGGTAAACCTCAAGGCTGCCACCTTATGCATGTTAGAGCGGAGGAATTTAAAATCCAACAACGGAACATTGCTAACCTCACTCTTACCATCTTTACGGCGGTAAACCTCAAGGCTGCCACCTTATGCATGTTATAGCGTAGAATTTAAAATCCAACAACAGAACATTGCTAACCTCACTCTTGCCATCTTGAAAAGTTCAGTGTTCCAAACACTAGTTCGAAAAACGTAACTCATCGCACCTCAGGGATTTTATTAGGTAAGACGTAACCCCTAGGTTCCATTCCTTGTTCTGAACATAAAACCATTTACCAATAAAGATTAATTTTCTACACTTAACAAAGTACAAGCGTTCTTGCTGATAGCGATCGATGAGGTTGTGGTACCCCCTAACATGTTCTAAACACATGTTGTATTGAGTACAGTGTTCGATTCTAGTCTTGATCACTTATTTTGTGTTCTGAACACATCGATCAATGTTCTGATCACATGTTGTATCGAGTACAGTGTTCAATTCTAGTCATGATCACTTATTTTGTGTTCTGAACACATCAATCAATGTTCTGATCACATGTTGAAGTTAACAACATCGATTACAGTGTTCTATTCTAGTCTTGTTATGTTTCAATCTGATCAAGGGTATCCCATGACATATTCTAAACACATGATGTATTGAGTACAGTGTTCGATTCTAGTCTTGATCACTTATTTTGTTTTCTGAACGCATCAATCAATGTTCTGATCACATGTCGTATCTAGTACAGCGTTTGATTCTACTCTCCTTATGTTTCGAAAGTCTAAACATGCACAATAATGTTATCGCTGCACACGCTTGCCTTCGCGATGCAGGTTTAAACTTGTTCGATATAAAGCTATGCCTTGACATAAGAGGCGGAGGAGGAGGAGGAGGAGCATGATAAGGCCTTAACAGCCTATGTATAGTCGCCATTGTTTAAGGATGATAGCTGTCAAAAGAATTTTTCAAATTATCCACCACCACATTTCAGCTAAAGAGGGCAGCAGGGTGCTCTGTTGATTAAGCACATAGAATTTCAAATTGCCCTCCACCGCATGCATAACAGCAGCTGTTAAATCATTGGTCAGAAAAATTTTGTCCGTTTTGCTCTACGATGCACTGCTTTCGAGATATTTAACATTTTGCATTTAAGCCCCAAATTTAATGAATCGAACTAGCACGACACGTTAGCCTCTAAGCTAAGAGCAGCAGCCATCTTGCGCAAGCACCCTTAAAGCGTCTCATAAGGAGTTGTGTATAGCCGCCATCTTGTGTCCGCCATCTTGCGCAAGCATCCTTAGGGCGTCTCTAGTCATCTTGTGCAAGGACCCTTAAGCCACCTCATAAGAGCAACCGCCATCTTGCGCAAGCATCTCTAGGGCGTCTCATAAGGAGCCATGTATAACCGCCATCTTGCGCAAGCATCCCAAGGGAGTCTATGTATAGCGGTTATCTTGCATAAGCACCTTTAAGGAGTCATGTATAGCCACCATCTTGTGCAATTAGCGTCGAGAGATAGCTGATGTAGAATTTTTCTTTTTAAATTATCCGCCACCATATTTCAAAAGGAGCCATGTATAACCGCCATCTTGCGCAAGCATCCCAAGGGAGTCTATGTATAGCGGCCATCTTGCATAAGCACCTTTAAGGAGTCATGTATAGCCACCATCTTGTGCAATTAGCGCCGAGAGATGGCTGCTGTAGAATTTTTCTTTTTAAATTATCCGCCACCATATTTCAACTAAAGAGTGTAGCACTGAGGTTTGCGATGTAAGATGGCGGATGACAGCTGACAAAAAAGCGCGTGAGTTTGTTTACTAAACAAGAGCACGTGGAATTTGCCGCCACCACATAGATGGCAGCACGGTGCTCTCTTGATTAAAGATGGCGGATGACAGCTAACAGAACTTTTCAAATTGCCCGCTACTACAGAGAGCAGCACGGTGCTCTGTAGATTAAAGATGGCGGATGACAGGTGATGAAATTACCCGCATGATAGCAGCACAGTGCTCTATTGATTAAAGATGGTGGATGACAGCTGTAAAAAAAAAGCACGTGGCTTTGTTTACTAAACAAGAGCACATAGATTTTTCAAATTGCCGCCACCACATTTCAAAGGTATCTAGCTAAAGAGCGCAGCACAGAGGTTTGTGATGCAAGATGGCGGATGACAGCTGTCAGAAAAAAGCACGTGAGTTTGTTTCCAAACAAGAGCATGTAGAATTTTTCAAATTGCCGCCACCACGTAGAGGGCAGCACGGTGCTCTCATGATTAAAGATGGCTGCTGTCACGTGGAATTGCCTGCCACCACAGGTATCTAGCTAAAGAGGGCAGCATGGTGCTCAAAGATGGCTGCTATCAAAAAGCATTTTTCAAATTATCCGCCACCACATTTCAAAGGTAAGTAGCTAAAGAGGGCAGCACTGTGCTCTATAGATTAAAGATGGTGGATGACAGCTGTCAAAAAAGCATGTGGATTTGTTTATCTCACGCTAGTGAGGTTAAGTTGGTAGCACTAAGGTTTAGGCCCGTTAAGATGGCAGCACTGCGGATGACAGCTGTGACGAATTTACATCTACTACGATAAAGAGGGCAGCACTGTGCTCTATAGATTAAAGATGGCGGATGTCAGCTGTCAAGAAAGCACATGGCTTTGTTTCCAAACAAGAGCACGTGGAATTTGCCGCCACCACATTTCAAAGGTAAGTAGCTAAAGAGGGCAGCACGGTGCTCTCTGGATTAAAGATGGCGGATGACAGCTGTCAAAAAAAGCGCATGGGTTTGTTTCCAAACAAGAGAATGTAGAATTTTTCAAATTGCCGCCACCACATAGAGGGCAGCACGGTGCTCTCTTGATTAAAGATGGCTGCTGTCACGTGAAATTGTCTGCCACCACAGGTATCTAGCTAAAGAGGGCAGCACGGTGTACAAAGATGGCTGCTGTCAAAAAGCATTTTTCAAATTATCCGCCACCACATTTCAAAGGTAAGTAGCTAAAGAGGGCAGCACTGTGCTCTATAGATTAAAGATGGCGGATGACAGCTGTCAAAAAACACGTGGCTTTGTTTACCTCACGCTAGTTAGGTTAAGTTGGTAGCACTAAGGTTTAGACCCGTCAAGATGGCAGCACTGCGGATGACAGGTGACGAATTTTGCAGCTACTGCGATAAAGAGGGCAGCACAGTGCTTTGTGGTTTAAAGATGGCGGATGACAGCTGTCAAAAAGCACGTGGCTTTGTTTACCTCATGCTAGTTAGGTTAAGTTGGTACCACTAAGGTTTAGACCCGTCAAGATGGCAGTACTGAGGTTAGCGATGCGTTGTTGTCTGTCAAAAAGCACGTGGCTTTGTTTACAAATCTGTCAAAAAGCACGTGGCTGTCAAAAAACACGTGGCTTTGTTTACCTCATGCTAGTTAGGTTAAGTTGGCACTACTGAGGTTTAGGCCCGTCAAGATGGCAGTACTGAGGTTAGCGATTCGTTGTTGTCGATGACAGCTGTCAAAAAGCACGTGGCTTTGTTTACAAATCTGTCAAAAAGCACATGACTGTCAAAAAACACGTGGCTTTGTTTATCTCGCGCTAGTTAGGTTAAGTTGGCACTACTGAGGTTTAGGCCCGTCAAGATGGCAGTACTGAGGTTAGCGATTCGTTGTTGTCGATGACAGCTGTCAAAAAGCACGTAGCTTTGTTTACAAATCTGTCAAAAAGCACATGACTGTCAAAAAACACGTGGCTTTGTTTATCTCGCGCTAGTTAGGTTAAGTTGGCACTACTGAGGTTTAGGCCCGTCAAGATGGCAGTACTGAGGTTAGCGATGCGTTGTTGTCGATGACAGCTGTCAAAAAGCACGTGGCTTTGTTTACAAATTCAAATTTCCCGCGGGAGGTGGAGGAGACCTCTGGGAGGCTTCTGGCTGAGGTGGAGGTGGAGGAGGCCACTGGGAGGCCTCTGGCTGAGGTGGAGGTGGCCACTGGGAGCCTGAGGTGGAGGTGGCGGCAGAATCCCTGTATTATACTACTATAGTCAATGAAGACTGCGTAAGATTTTTCCTTCTCGTGTCTATTTTTTCTCTATTTCATTTAGTAACTTTTGAATTGCATGCAATGTTCCTGTTCTAAAACCAAGTTGTTCTCTATTAAATTGGAATCGACTTCTACTACTATTCTCCTCAGCAGCTTGAAGGCATTTCTTTCTAGTGCGATTCCTCTGTGCAAGTTAGGGTCGTTGGGTCCACCTTTAATTTTCTAAATGGTTTTAATTGTCGATTTCCTCCATTCTTCGGGGAAATTTCCTGATTCTAGGCACTTCTTAAACAGCTTGGAACATAGTTCTGCCAGGCACTGCGCCGATTCCTTCAGGTGTTCATTAAAAAACCCGTCTGATTCGGCAGCCTTTTTATATTTTGAAGCCTTGATGCTGTCTATCACTTCCTTCGTAGAGATGGGAGATATGGCGTCGAGTTGGTTTCAGTTTTGTACGCCACTTATTGCCCCATACTGTTAAGAAAGCCAACGATCATACCATGTTGAATACACCGGTTCACGTCCCATCACCGCATTTAAGTTTCTTTTAAGGCCATAATTAATGGTTACAATACCTTTAAAAAAAAAAAAGGTGGTCAAGAGATACAGACAGAAAGAGTAGAGGCATTAGTGATCCTTATAAGGTTGGGGTCAAGTGAAACCTGATCAAGAGGTGACTTAGGGAAGTCGAAAAGGAAAGATAAATGAAAGAGGCTGCACACAAGTAAAAGCAATATTAAATCAAGACCACGTAGTCGCCATTCATTCATGGGAAATCTTTATAAATCGAAAAATAAGTAAACGTATTCAATTGTAGCAGTTGCTGTCTTACGATTTTCCTTTAACTCTGAGCAACTCTACGGTCAGAAAAAGTAAAATAAATAAGAACAACGACGTTGGTTGATCGGTTCTATAAGTTACACTGCATTAAACAGAAACTGAAAATGATTCCTATAACTTTTCGTGCTCCTGTAAAAAGTGCCAATTAAATATTCAGTTAATTTATCTATTCACTTAATTTTGTAACATGATTATTAAAAAGTAACAAACATAATAATAATAATAATAATAATAATAATAATAATAGTAATAATAATAATAATAATAATAATAATTGAGAAACAAGAAAGGAAAATTTTACGAAAATTTTTTGGCCCAGTTTTTATAGATGGAATATGGAGAGAAAAAAATCATCCCAGGAGATATATTGTCATTCTGAAAAAATTTCTCACACTTTTCGGAAAAGACGATTGAAATTTTATGGACACATTATCAGAATGAACCCTAACAGGCTAACTAAAAGAATTTTCAACCTGGCCCTTTCGTCTAAAACCAAGAACAGCTGGCTGCGTGAAATTGAAACAGATCTCCAGGAAATCAACATCTCAGAAGACATTGTACAGGACAGATGTAAATTCAGAACCAAAATCGACAATCACCACTTTGAAGACAAACCCAACACTAGAGCTACTATAACTTGGACAGAAGAAGGAAGGAAGAAGCTCAGCGAGAGGATGAAAAGATTTTGGGAGAAAAAGAAGGCCAACACATCAGCTAATCAAGTTCAACCGTGCTCCTGAGTAGGGCATACCGATGTAATAATAATAATAATAATAATAATAATAATAATAATAATAATAATAATAACAACAGAGATAATGTTGCATCTCTCCTTAGTTTCGAGGCGAAGTAATAAGCAAAATGATTCCATAAGTAAATAAAGAAACAAATAAATACATAACAAGGAAAGCGACATCGTTCAAAGGTACTTTGTGGTGGTGGTGGTGGTGGTGGTGGTGAGGATTTTTGTTTTAAGGGCACAGTTTGAAGATAAAAATATATTTGTACCAATGTACGGATTAGCCATTAGCATGACATTTTGATGGAAATGTCTTCTAAATAATAGAAAAGGTATTCCCAAAATCCATTGAAAATATCATTTAAAAAGTCCACAAAAATAATTCTTTCGAAAAATTTAAAAAAAATCGTTCCACTATAATTTTACAGCACATTTTAAATGTTGTATTAAATTCATTTTCGGCATATTAATTTATATTCAGAGATAGGCTACATCATATTTAAAAGAATACTTTTCCACCAAAAGTTAGGATAGAATGAACCATACTGCCTGAAAATAGCCTTCGATTACAGAGCTTTTTCTTATAATATGATAGATAGTATGCAAATGTTGTAAAGTTAAATGGAATATTACAGGGGGAAAAAATGATATTCGATATGCTGGGAAAAACAAGACAAAGTTAAATGTAGATTTCTCTGATGAATCGTTACCTAAAAGTTTCCAGTAAAAGGTCTTCTGTAAAATGATCGAAATAAAAAGAAAAGATACTCCTGAATGTTCCTTAAGAAGTACAATATTTGACAATGATCCTCAAGATGAAAGCTCTGAAATTTATCCTTTCAGTTGCCGCGCACGACAGGTAGGAGATATCGTGAATATATTCTCTCCCACTACCCTGCCCTCCCCCTCCCTCCACCACCACCACCACAATGCACAGTGGGGCCTCAATCGTCGTGATGTCGATTAATGTGTATGCTGTTAATAAAGATTCCGAATAAAGTCACCATGACCTATATATGAATCGAAGTGTTGGATCAAATATTACAGACCTTAAACAGTAATTTCCCATTGTACGCGACAACGATTTAACGCTGAACTAACCGTGACCCATCAAGAAGCTCATAACAACTTATCCGATAAGAAAAGAGAGTCAAGGTTCATGACTTGTTCGCAAGCAGGTTACTGACTTGTATTTTACGAAGCACTCGCGTATAGCAGTTGAGAAATGAGTCTGACAACTATCATGGACAGGTTAGGCACGTCACACATGTCTCAGAGAACTGGTGAACTGCGGAGCGAAAATGCTTCCCGAAGTCACAAAAATCACAACTGAAAACCGTAAACGTAGTTAGTGAGACGTAAACACAATTAATTATATGAATTAGTTCGTGGGTAAAAGAAAGGTAAATAGAGAGAATACGAATATTCATATTCGAAGATGCAATGTTAAGGAGACTGGGGATGCAAATGAAGACAGAGCTTCGAGTAAGGTAATGTTGCGTGTGTGTTTTAGAATTTGCTTTGAGCTGCACTGATACACCACACGAGGCAGGCGTACTTACCCCCCACGGCACGGACGCCCTTGAAAGGGCTTTGGCCTGCCCAGCGACCGCTGCTCAGCCCGAAGGCCTGCAGATTACGAGGGGCTGTGTGGTCAGCACGACGCATCCTCTCGGTCGTTATTCTGGGCTTTCGAGACGGGGGGCGCCATCTCACCGTCAAATAGTTCCTCAAGTTCTAATCACGTAGGCTGAGTGGACCTCGAACAGCCCTCGGGTCGAGAGAAAAATCCCTGACCTGGCCGGGAATCGAAACCGGGGCCTCCGGGCGAGAGGCAGGCACGCTACCACTACACTACGAGGCCGGCAGGCGTACTTAAGCACCTCCAAATACCACCGGACTAAGCCGGGATCGAACCCGCCAACTTCGGCCGCGAAGGCCAGCGTTCTATCGTCCGAACCACTCAGCCTGGCTATCTGTCTTTTTTTATCTACCATCTTATTTTGCCTGGCCTTTCTTCAACGGCCCACGGTCGGTATTTTGTGTCGATTTAGGAAGTTCTACGGCCGGATGGATGCCTTCCCACATGCCTCTCACACATTTTATGTATGATCGCATATTATTATTATTATTATTATTATTATTATTATTATTATTATTAGTAGTAGTAGTAGTAGTAGTAGTAGTAGTAGTAGTAGTTGTAGTAGTATTATCATTAATCTCTTAGCTTTACGTGACTGTTATTTTCCTACTAGTTTATTGTCGCACAAACTCAAAAGACCGGAGACTATTGGTATGGATGGGTTAGCACTGGAGAAGGAAGGGGCCGTCGCTTTAATTAAGGTACAACCGCAGAGTGTGCCTGGTGTGAAAATGGAAAATACCGAGCGAGTTGTCCGTGCGGTTAGGGTCACGCAGCTAGCGAACTTACACTCGACAGACAGTGGGTTCGAATCCCTCCGTCGGCAGTCTTAAAGATGGTTTTCCGTGGTTTCCCAATTTCACACCAGGCAAACTACGGAAACCATATTCAGACCTACCGATGGTAGGGTTTGAACCCCCGTCTTCCGAATTAAGATTTCAGCTAATTACTATTATTATTATTTTCAGGGCACCTTTCTTTTTAGAATTGGCTTTACGTCGCACCGAAACAGATGGGTCTTATGGCGACGATGGGACTGGAAAGGCCTTGGAGTGGGATGGAAGCGGCTGTGACGTTAATTAAGGTACAGCCCCAGCATTCGCCTGGTGTGAAAATGGGAAACCACGGGAAACCACGGAAAACCATCTTCAGGGCTGCCGACAGGAGGGGCTCGAACTTAATAGGACATCAAGATATATACATTCGATAATAATAATAATAATAATAATAATAATAATAATAATAATAATAATAATAATAACTCACATATTCTGGCGCTTCCGCTAAAGAAGTCAATGTTGATTTTTAGAGTGGCATACACATTACTCAGAGTTGATTTGATTGATTGCGAGTGGCCTTCGGAGAGGTCTGGTGCAGGGCTTTCTATTTGATACCCATGAGTGGCCTGCGAGTCTGGGTGATTGACAATGATGATGATGATGTAGGAAGAGCGTGAAATCCGATGTCGCCACATAGCAAAATACTGTCAAATAACACCACGGGGTCTGCCAAGGCTCAACGTCTCCATCCGACGGACGAATCAAGATCTCTAGCATCATATACCCTCCCTCCATAGGAACACCAGGTTATTGGCACAAACTATAGTTATTATAAATTGTATACCACCAACTTTCCTAACACGCCGGCCAAGATTCTGATAGAGATTTTTTTTACCACCAGCGGGACTCGAACTAGCAAACCACGGTGTCAGACCGTAAAGATTTGACGCCTGAACGACCATGGTCACCATCCGGCCTTTTACTGCGAGTTAACAATGATTCACCGAAAGCGAACCTTGATTCCCAGGTAACGAGGGCAACGCGAATATTTTGACATAGAAATCACAAGCAGCTGTTCACATAGCATGAGACATGTTCCCGAAACACAATTACTGTACTTGTAAAACCTCTCCAGCTGCTACGCAATTACAAGCAAAAAGAAAAGTAAATATTACGACAAGAGGTACTAAAGACGGAAGCACATCCGCCGAATTACATCGGAAGTATAGGTCTTGAAACCCATGGTTGGTTGGCTTTCTAATCTCGTTAGCACAAGTTGCAGCTATGAAAAGAAGAACTCTTGAAAAACGGACGTGAGATAGATACAAAAGGATGACAAGCACGTAGAAACCTGCAATCATACAGGTCAGTCAGATTCCTCTCACACTCGCGAGACTTTGAGAAAGGGAAGATGTCGACCTGATTCCGCAAGGCCATTACGGCGATTCTTTTTTTTCTTTTTCTCCTCCTCAAACTTCCTGTCTGGTCAAGCCGAGCCGGACTTACCGCTCTCCTTTCTCTCTGTACTTGATGACCTGAAGAAGCGCTCAGTAATTAGTTTCAAGTAAAGCATGACCGCCCGAGGGTAACCTCGCCGACCACTTCGGCAATGTGTGTGCGCACTCTCGACAACCACTACACCCTCCTCGCACGAAGACAGAAGTGGTGGTGATTATTGTTTAAAGACAGCCCTGACTTTTATGCCTCTTGAGCTTTCAGGTGCCCCGCTTTAATCCGAGGACAAATGCAACATTTAGGAATAAAAAAAGGTTAGAACAACTGCTCACAAAAATTCCCCACTCTACAGACGATGCAATGTATACAACAATGCAGTTCTGTGTACCTCCCGTCGTGTTTTTACAACAATACACCATCTCCGTGAAAATTCTCTAAATAACTTGTAATGTTGATTTGAACCACAAAATGTACTTCAAACCTTCTTCATTACGCCCTATCCCATAAATGTAATTATAAGTGTTAGTACAAGAAGAAAATAATAGTTTAGATATGAAATTACGTTTTTTATTTTGCTCTTTCTTGTAAAGATTAAATTAGATTATACATGAAATATTGTTTCTTTCTCATTGTAAATATAATATCAGAATAAGTCAGATATTAGATTATTAGGAAACCTCAGTGGCTCAGGCGGCAGCGCGCCGGCCTCTCACCGCTGGGTTCCGTGGTTCAAATCCCGGTCACTCCATGTAAGATTTGTGCTGGATAAAGCGGAGGGGGGACAGGTTTTTCACCGGGTACTCCGGTTTTCCCTGTCATCCTTCATTCCAGCAACACTCTCCAATGCCATTTCATTTCATTAATAATTCATTAATCATTGCTCCAGAGAAGTGCGACAGGCCTCGGCAGCCGGCACAATTCCCATCCTCTCCGCTAGAAGGGGGCTTCATTCATTCCATTTCTGACCCGGTCGAATGACTGCAAACAGGCTGTGGATTTTCATTTACATGAAATATTATTTCTTTCTCATTGCACGTATAATATTAGAATAGGTCAGGTATTATGTTATTAGAATAGTTTAGATACGAAGTTATGTTTTTTTATCTACTTGTTTCTTGTAAAGATTAGATGTGAAATATTATCTTTCTCAATGAATATTTTAGATATTAGGGTAGTAGACCGATTTGAAACTATGATAAATAAACACATGTAAACAACTGCCACTGTAATTGCGATCAGAAATCCTGCAGTTCGCAGTAAATAAATAAATAAATAAATAAATAAACAAAAATTGGGTCAACTTGGCCTCCATCCTCTCGCAACACTAATCAGGAGAAAAATGGAACAGCTTCGACATTTCGAAGAACGAAGGTATTAGCATAAGAAAGAGAAGGGCCAGGAATGGCATTACCACTCCCAGGGCTACGCGAACCTAATGCCGTCAGGGTCGGAAGAGAACAAAAATTACCCAAGGAAGGTCAGATAGGAAAGATTAAATTGAGGAGCCTGACAAAAGTGAAGGCAATGAGAGACTCAGCTAAGGGAACCGTCGTCGTCAACGCACGCTCTCAAGTTGAGAACCACTGGTTCCAGGCTTTTCAGATATCTGAAATCAAAATACGGGGCAGATGTGCGATCGAGGAAATCAACGGGCTCGTATTCTACTAGTTATAAACTTCGTTTCAAAATGATCCGCTTATTGTTATGTTAAAATCATAGTGCGGTTTATTAATGCATGCCTTAACATTCATTTACTTGGGGACAAAACATGATGGCCTCATTTCCAGGAAGCGACCTGGAAACCAGCAGTCAAAAGTGACTCCGGCTACAGAAGTTGCCAAATCGTCTCTGGGGCTGTAGCCTGTCTTAAGGCCACAGTTGATTCCAGTCCTAGCCCTTTTTTTTTATCCCGTCGTCACCGCAAGACCTGCCTCTGTCGGTGCGGCGTAAAACAAATAGGAAAACAAGTTTATTTAATTATTCATAGCAGCTTTCAATTTCAACATAATTTCATTTTTCTGAAGTGCTGTTAACAGTTCTTGTCATTCTTAGCAATTTCACAAAAATCTCCGCATGACATTGAAGAAAAAGTTACAAAAATGAACAGTTCGGACCAAATCAGGTCAACAGAACATAATATTTCTCACAGCTGACAACTTCACACGAACATGCGGTGGACTCGAACTAACTCTGGCCGCTATTACGCGTCTTATTCGCCAGGATGGACAACCCGAGAACTACAAAACAATAAAAGAAAAAAAAATTGCAAAATCTACGAACTCGCACCAGATAAAAAAAGGAGTAAAAAATCTATCAACTTTGAAAGAAAGAAGAAAGCTCTTGGTACTTATCAGAGGTGGAAACACTGGCGTATTTCTCTCGAGGTTCAAAATACGGGACAATTGCTATCGGATAGGAACTGTCCGAATACGCTACTATCTCATAAAATCCAGGATGTTTGGCAACCTTGACTGATCACCACTTACGACACGCAGGAGATACCATAGATTTCTACCACCATCACCTACATGGAGAATGAAGAAAGAGAGTATTCATGTACCCGTTTATAAAGGAAAGCGAGAAGCGCATGACTGCAGAAATTACAGAGGAATGAAGCCTTTGTCGTATACAATAAAGATATGAGAAAGACGGGTTATTCGCGTTTCGCAAATCTTGACCACTTTTCCATACATGAGTCGGGTGTAAACTCTAAATGGTATGTACGAATTGCGCATGCATGAAGACATTACATGGTTTACATGTTTCTGTTTTCCGGAAGTTTTATATTAAGAGTAGTGATGGGTCTGCTGATTCTTGGAGGTTCTGTCACCACGATGCATTTAGTTATTGGTCCCCTCAAATGATGCCATTTTTCTCTCAGTTGTATAAGGAGCCATCTAACGAATTATTATAACGTACGCTATAGTGCCAGCACTGTGCATCTAGAGGTATTACCACCGTCTCTGGCAGTGCGCATGCACCATCCAGAATCTTCATAGACAGATTGTATCAAACAATGTTAAAAATAAAACATGTGAAGAAATTTCTAGCCAAGTTATTCGAAGCGTATTAGAATTATACCAATTACGTTTATGAGTAATAAATTAACAACTGATTTAGTACGTGTTCGTCAGAACTTGTATGCTGCAAGAAGTAATTTACCAAAATCTTTACTAGATATACACGATTTTTTTTTAACTATTTGCTTTACGTCGCACCAACACAGATAGGTCTTACGGCGATGGTGAGATAGGAAAGGTCTAGGAGTGGGAAGAAAGCGGCCGTGGCCTTAAGGTACAGCACCAGCATTTGCCTGGTGTGAAAATGGGAAACCACGGAAAACCCTCTTCAGGGATGCCGACAGTAGGGTTCAAATCCACCTATCTCCCGGATGCAAACTCACACGAATCTTTGAACTGCTTTGAAATTGAAAGCAATAAGAGCGAAAAAAAAAATGTTTTTCGTATATGATCTGCCAACAATACAGTGATTTTTCCACACAAAAATCCCAAACAATACATAAAACTGTTCATTCTAAGCTCAGACACTCTAAGTACAACTTTATGCATAAATCGCAATTTACGGTGTATATGAAGGAGCAATTGCTTCAGTTTTCATTTTCAATGTCTGAATCCACTTCGTGCAATTCAGGAGCACATTTTCATCCCATTTATACGCAACTCGCGACACATTACCGTAAATGTTTTCGTGCAACTTGGATACAGATTCTGACCACAACGCGCAGCTCCGGCATCCCCAAGAAAGAATTACTGGTGGAAGGCTACGGGCAAGAATAGAACGAAGCATAGATGCAAGACTAGGTAGTTCCGCTAGACTGTACATGGGTTGCAACACGATGACCCGCTTGCATCGTTCAGCTGACTGATGTCAGCCATTTTTGAGTTGGTGCCGGTAGATACTAGATACTCGTGTTGATCCATTGCTTCCATACAGTACTTATTTTTCCAAGGATTCATGTGATGAAGATGATTTATTTCATTAAATAGACCGGTTTCTAAACTGTTGATATTACAGGAATCCTATCTTTGAGAATATAATTTTCATCCAGAAAAATACAGAAAGGGCTGATTGTGGTGAATATCACTATCTTTTTACTATTCTGCGAAACACTCGTGAAAACTTTTACGACTATTTGAGAATGCGAATGAAAACATTGAATTATCTTTCAGTTTAATTAAAGACGCTATGCAGAAAGAAAAGAAAAATAGAAAAATGGTTAGCACCTTATTCATTTTGTTAAGAATAATTATTTAATTACCATTAACCTATTTGATATGCACGTGTTATTCGGGTATTTATTTATTTATTTATTTATTTATTTTCGTCCTTCGTTATCCCTACGTATTAATTTTACTCACTTGTCATGTAACTCGTTTTGTAGGCTAACACTGTGTTTAAACTCTTTGCCTAGCTTTCTTGCAACTGGAGCTACAATTAAGTACCTCGCTGCAAGCGAGAAGAATGACTGGCCCGTAAAGTGACTAGACATGCGTCAACGTAAACGCTTTCATCTAACTTATTTCTACACCTTCACTCCCCTCCCCGCATTGACCACCTTCTACTTTACTAGCATCACTCACCGTGTTCTTGCCGTAAGGCGGGAGACGATTATCGCGGAGGAACAACAGCCGCTGTATTTCCCTTGCTAAAACTACTACAAAACCACGTAGAAATGCAAGCAGAGCTACATACAGTATATGGAGTTTACAGACCTTGAGAAAGCTTATGAGAGAAAATGAAATTCACAGCCTGTTTCCAAACATTCGACCGGGTCAGGATTGGAATGAATGAAGCGCCCATCTAGCGGCAAGGATAGGAATTGAAGCCTGTCGCACTCCTCTGGGGCAATGATTAATGAATGATAGATGAAATGATATTGAAGAGTGTTGCTGGAATGAAATACGACATGGTAACCAGAGTACCCGAAGAAAAACCTGTCCCGCCTTCGCTCTGTCCAGCACAAATCGCACATGGAGTGACCAGGATTTGAACCTCGGAACCCAGCGGTGAGAGGCCGGCGCGCTGCCGCCTGAGCCACGGAGGCTTGAGAAAGCATGTGAGAGAGTGCTTAGCAAAAGATGCTCCAGAAAAACGTGAGGATTGTAAAGGGAATGTACGAAAGGGCAACGACCCGTTAAAAATAATGTTATTGGCGTTACGCCCTACAAACTACTATTCCCGCACGAGTTCTTTTACGTGCCAGTAAATGTACCGACACGAGGCTGACGTATTTGAACACCTTCAAACACCACCGGACAGGGCCAGGATCGAACCTGCCAACATAGCGTACTGAAAGAGGAAGTGAGTGCTCTCTCGTAGTTAATAGGGGGTGGCGGCAGACTGAGGTAGTGTAGCTATGAGTGAACAGCGCTGCTCGCGTAAATTCAATAAGCGGGCGCGACACGGTACAAAACGTACACGAAATAAATTCTCTAAGACTTCCAGTTGCCAGAATGACCTCTGAATTATTCCCTTTCATGTGTCATGTGTGTGCAATCCAGGAATATTTGAAGAGAGGAAGCTGGTAAAAACACTAATTTAATGACTAAATGTTATCCTCTGAAAAGATTTGATCATCAGTAATTCTCAAGTGACTTACAAAGTGTTGAGATATAGTTGAAACTATTCTGCACTTCACATTAATAATAAACGAATCTACCTTTATAATAAGATCTTCCGAAAAATGACACTCTCAAATCCTAGATTTACGCATGTCTTTTCTTGGGATCGCTCTAGCCCACAGAGAGAAATACTCCTCATTTTCAGGTGGAGAGAAGAAATGTTTACCTTCATCTGACCTGTAAGCAGGTTGACACCCCGGCACAAAGCACGACGGCATTTTCACACTCACTAAATTCGTAAATATAGTTATTACACTCAAAAAATCACTCCCGCTACAAGTCAAAACGCGCGCACCCAGTATAAACATGCCATCTGTTCATCCAAAGCGATCGTTGCGCTGCAGTGGCAAATTTCTGCGCTGTAACCACCAGTGTCTCCATTGCTGTAATGGGAAGCGAGTCGAAGTACTCTCACTTCCTCTTTCTATTCGCTACGCTCCCAGTTGGGGCCAGAAGGCCAGCGCCTCAACCGTCTGAGCCACTCAGCCCGGCCCCGCATGAAGAGTAGTATACGTAGCTATGGCATATACAATGTGGAATTGGAGTTACACCAAGGATCAGCTTCAGCCCATACCTGGTAATGGATGTGATTTGAGAGGTGTGAGGAGGGAAGCACCATGGAGTATGCCGACAAATTCTATGGTACTACAGCCCTAATGGACCTTGGCCTACCAAGCGAACGCTGCTCAGCCCGAAGGCGTGCAGATTGCGAGATCAGCGCGATGAAACATCTTGGTTTTCTGGACCGCGCCCGCTCCCTCAATGTCATATACCTCCGCAAACTGTTCTTGCGTAGGCTAAGTGGACATCGAAGCAGCCCTCAGGTTCAGCCAAAAATCCCCGACCTGGTCGAGAATCGAACGCGGGACCCCCGCTAAAATGCCGGCTAATTGCTTTGAACGCATGTTAGTAACTCAACATAAAATTCCAATATATACTCATTCGACTTTCAGGGAACTGTCTCCTATGATTATGATAAAATCAAATCTAAATAAAACCCTTACAGTTTATTGTTCAATTGCTGGAAAGGACACGCGTTAATCCTTCGTTTAGGAATTATTCGTAACACGAGCTAAAAGAGTCAAAATTCGTCAAGATTTAGTCTGATACTAGTTCTTTCAATTACCATTTTATAAGGCTGCATTTTTTTGCTGTCAGTTTCTTAGGTTTGACACTTGTACTTTCTGTTCGAACAATAATCACCACTATCACCTTGGGTGCGAGTTTGTGAGAGTTGATTTTCTGTCTATTGTAGCCTCTGTAGTTGCCAGTGGGTTAATACTGACTGTTGTGAAATCCTTCTGGGTGTCTTCTAGTCAGCGACAGGGTACCTCGCCATGAAAGCCAAGAACAACTGGCTTAGTGAAATAGAAAAAAGACCTTCAGGAAACTGGCACACAGGAAATTGTTCAAGAACGACTGAAGTTCAAAAAAGCAGCCAATATCCATCATTTTGCTGAGAAAATGAACACCAGGACCAATAAATCATGGACTGAAGAACGGAGGAAAAAGTTCAGTGCCCAGATGAAGAAATTTTGGGACAAGAAAAATCAACATTAGCCAAATAACTTCTATCGCGCTCCAGAAATGGGCATAATGCTGTAAAATAAATAATTAAAAAAAACCTATCCAGCATACACTGGCGTGGATTCACAACGAAATCAAAATGCCTACTCATAATAGCTGAGACGTTCTGATGATGATGATTATTACAATTATTATACGTAAAATAAAAATAAAATATACGTAAAATTTCGGTACCTTAGTCTCCGAAAACTAAGACGTGTCGAACACGTACCCGACCTAATAAGTTCAAAGTTGATTTCGATTACAATGCAATCTTGAAAATTCAATATTCATTGTCCGATTACAATACTCTTTCTATGCTCAACTTTCAAGGAGGAGAGAGGAGGGATTCTTCACGATTTTTTAAAATTCTATGTCCCTGTCAAGGAAAGCATCAGACATCCGCGCGATACATCAAGCTATAACAAAGCGGTACAGGCATACATGTGGAAGTATATACATACAGTGACCGAGTTAGTGAGCACTAAAAGATAAGGCAAGATAAGGCAAGACTTTCCTTGTGGAAATCTAAGCAACAAGAATGAGTGGAGCCGCGTGAACAACTTCCGGCTGGCTACAATGAAGACTGGAGTGTTTCGAGGTCCCTTAACCGATTAAGAACTGGTGTCGGCAGGGCTAAGTCCTCACTTAAGTTATGGGGCTTCCCATCAGAGGACAGCAAGTGCGACTCTGGTGAAGAACAAACAGTGAGCCATATGTATCAATGTCCTGTCTGACCATTTTCATGTTCAGAGCAAGATTTAATGCTTGCTGATGACAATGCCCTAAGTGTGGCTCGGTTTTGGAAAAACACCATCTAGATGTACAGTAAATTTGGTCAATTTCCTTTGCAAATTTTTGGAAATAATTTAATTATTATTTTTAACTGTACGATTAAGTATGTTTCTGACACGAGTAAATAAATAAATAAATAAATAAATAAATAAATAAATAAATAAATAAATAAATAAATAAAGTGAGCACTGACTTATGACTTCAAAGAGGAGTCACGTCAAGATTGACTTTTCATCAAAAAGACCATGATTCGAATCTCAGCCAATGCATGTGGGATTTAAAAAAATAAAAGTTACGGCCATATGGCACGGATTCATCGTAGAACTCGAGCTCGAACGCATGTTTTCGTTACCTCCCTGAGTACTCGTTGTCGTCACTGTTGGTTTTCAAGTTCCACCACCAACGCAGACAGATCTTATGACGATGACGAACTAGGACAAGACTAGGACTGAGAAGGCAGCTAGTTTTTTCATTTGCTATTTGCTTTACGTCGCACCGACACAGAGGTCTTATGGCGACGATAGGATAGACAAGGACTATGAGTGGGAAGGGAGCGGTCGTGACCTTAATTATAGTAATCGCCACGTACGGCAATACCCCAGAAAGTAAATATCGCCGCCCGATGCTCTTCTTTTTTCTTTTTTTGTAATGGCTGATCACTGCTGCCAACCTGCCTGGTTACATATTAAAATCACCAGACATAACCATAACAAACTAACCTCAATGTAAACACCGATAATGAATGTTTCCCTACCCTAGTAAATGATAAAAGTTAAGATGAAATAAATCAAGATATTCATAATTAAGTCGATTTCCACGCTCAATGAGGAATTAAGGAAATAAACATACTTTCTCACTCAAATTAATGTTACATATATCTGACTTTATTTTGATATACAGTAGGCGTACTATAACCATATTCTTGAAAAGAGGGGCGTGTTAAACGATGCAATTTATTTAATAAGTCTTTGCAGTGTGATTTTCGAAAGTTCCAGACATCCAATGACTTCCCTTTCTTTTGCGCGAACATTTTCTTCTCTCTTCAATACCGGTAACCAGTAAGGAGAGAGATTATTGGGCATATTTTCAGCCTGCAGGCTGGTTATATCTTCAAGCTTATCAGGAAACATATAGGAATACTAATGTGCCAAGCTCCGTGAACGGAAATTAGGTCAGCTTTCAAGTTCACTGCGGATTTGAAAATAATAATAAGTTCTACTGCCAAAATTTCGTCCCGCAAGAGTTATTTCATGCACCGGTAGATCTAGACATGAGACTGGCGTATTTGAGCACTTTCATCATTTCACACAAACTATGTTATTGAATGCATTATCCGAACATGCCACAATTCTACTTACCTGGTATTAGCCAAATAGATTTACAATCCCAAAGAAAAAGAAAATATTCCTTAAATATTCTCGCAAATGTATCACTAGTGACCTTTTTTTTTTGCTAGGGGCTTTACGTCGCACCGACACAGATAGGTCTTATGGCGACGATGGGATGGGAAAGGCCTAGGGGTTGGAAGGAAGCGGCCGTGGCCTTAATTAAGGTACAGCCCCAGCATTTGCCTGGTGTGAAAATGGGAAACCACGGAAAACCATCTTCAGGGCTGCCGATAGTGGGATTCGAACCTACTATCTCCCGGATGCAAGCTCACAGCCGCGCGCCTCTACGCGCACGGCCAACTCGCCCGGTACTAGTGACTAACGGCGATGCGGTGTCAACACGCAATTCACGCTAGAACAGTGATTGAACGTTGCCAACGTGCCAGATTAACGGTAAATGTAAGACATCGTATCGGCAAGTAGGGTCCCTAAACTGTATGGTTAGCGACACTGAAAAAGACCTGCAAAATACCCAACAGCAAGAAAAGTAACTATAAATCAATACCTTAATATTACAGGGGAGAAAGGGTAAGGTTGCACCCTTAGGGTACGTCCTTACACGGAGAGCACTATAAGGTACAGCCCCAGCATTTGCCTGGTGTGAAAATGGGAGACCACGGAAAACCATCTTCAGGGCTGCCGACAGTGGGATTCGAACCCACTATCTCCCGGATGCAAGCTCACAGCTGCGTGTCTCTAACCGCACGGCCAACTCGCCCGGTTGAGAAGGAAGCGACCGATGACTTAAATAAGGCACACACTCAACGATTGCCTAGTGTGAAAATAGAAATTACCTTCATGGCTGCCAACAGTGGAGTTCGAACCCACCACTTCCCGCATGCAACCGCACAGCCACGTTACGCGAACCACGCAGCCAATCCGCTCAGACACCACCAAAATTAATGGAATTATTTAAAAACCTGGCTTTAAACTGAAATCAAAATGATTATTAAAAACAGCCTATACTGAGGCAGTACGTGTTGTGGACAGTACAGGGAGTTTTTTTTTTTATTTTGCTAGTTGCTTTACGTCGCACCGACACAGATAGGTCTTATGGCGACGATGGGACAGGGAAGGGCTAGGAGTGGGAAGGAAGCGGCCGTGGCCTTGATTAAGGTACAGCCCCAGCATTTGCCTGGTGTGAAAATGGGAAACCACGGAAAACCATTTTCAGGGCTGCCGACAGTGGGGTTCGAACCTACTATCTCCCGAATACTGGATACTGGCCGCACTTAAGCGACTGCAGCTATCGAGCTCGGTAGTACAGGGAGTCACCTGGTACGGTGATATATTACGTTTTCTTCACACTGTGATAAAAATACTTACGACACAGCCAGGTTTCATGGTCACATGGTTGGCAGTTAACTCTTCCACCTACTGACCGAGGTACGCTCAGAGGAATAGGAAACAAACCAACTGATTTTTAAACTTCACTTTCTTTCGTGCCACATTGAGCTGTCAACAAAATAATGACACACTACAGTTTTATGTAGCGGGATGTGCAGCATTACAAATAGAAGACATGTTTATGGACTAGAATACATCCATGAATCATCCTGGCAGCGTTAGACTTGTGAAACCTGTATTACGCGTCTCTGTGTGTCAGTTGCTATCTCTTCGTGTCTCACCACTGAAAACCCTAACACCATACATTCCCAATTGTTGTCAATTACAATGACGGCCGGTGATTATTCTATTGCTGGTGCTAGAAAAATCAAAATGTGTAAGCAGACCTTTCAAAGTTGCAAGTACAGACGGTGCATATTTTTTTGGTACTTGTTTAACGTCGCACCAACAAATCTAAGGTTTTTTGGCGACATAAGGACGGGAAAGAGTTAGGACTGGGAAGGTAGCGGCCGTGGCGTCAACTACGCTACAGTCGCAGGATTTGCCTGGTGTGTAAATGGGAAACCACGGAAAACTCTCTTCAGGGCTGCCGACGGTGTGATTCGAACCCATTATCTCCCGAATGCAAGCTCACTGCTGCGCGACCCTAACCGCACGTCCCACTCGCTCGGTCAGTGCATATTTACCAGTGCTACAAGAAGTTACACGAAATATTTTCATTATTTAACTGTGCTATTGTACAAGACCGTTCTTGTAACGCAGTATCAATTGCATCGAATTTAGAAATTGAGTAAATAATGTAAATATTTACTTTAATCGGCATGTATTTATCTTAAAATTCCAATTTTAAGAAAATTACTTATCGCATTTACAGATTCTTAGAAAAACGGTAATGTATTTAAATCATTTCTTCCAAAACCTCGAACGAAACCTTCATACGAACTACTAGGAACGGTACCGGAATGAAAAAATAACACATGCTTGCTTCACATGGAATAAAGAGGCCTAAGCATGGCTATTGCCAATACAAACACGTGGTCACAATTTTATTTGCAGCGAAAATGCCTTACCTGCAACTTGAGGACTTCAAGGAAAGGTTACACTAACCTAACCCCATATGGCACAACAGTCCCGAAGGGCCTTGGTCTACCAAGCGACCGCTGCTCATCAGAAAGGCCGGCAGATTACGAGGGGTCGTGTGGTCAGCACGAAAAATCATCTCGGCCGTTATTCTTGGCTTTCCAGACCGGGACCGCCATCTCACCGTCAGATAGCTCCTCAATTCTAATCACGTAGGCTGAGTAGACCTCGAACTAGCCCTCAGATCCAGCTAAAAATACCTGACATGGCCGAGAATCGAACCCGGGAGCTCCGGGTAAGAGGCAGGCACGCTACCCCTACACCACAGGGCCGGCAAACTTTACACACATACAGTATATAAATTTGGGAGGGATATCTGCTGCACATAATTATATCCAAACGTCATTTAACGACAATCCGGCTCCATGGCTAAATGATCAGCGTGCTGGTCTTAGGTCCAGAGGGTCCCGGGTTCGATTCTCGGCCGGGACGGTGATTTTAACCTTCATTGGTTAATACCGATGACTCGGGTGTTGGGTGTGTGTGCCTTCTTCATCATTAGAATCCATCAAAGGTAGGGCCTCTTCCTCACAGACGCGTAGATCGCCCATACGGCGTCAACTTGAAAGACCTGCACTAAGCCTCTTCGGAGGCCACACGCCATTATTATAATTATCATTTAACGACGCTTACATGAACGAAACATAAGCAACATTTATTGTGGAAATGCCACACTCCCCCCCCCCCCTTCACAATGTTGCTTTATGTCGCACCGACACAGATAGTTCTTATGGCAACGATGAAATAAGAAGGCTAGGAGTGGGAAGAAAGCGACCGTGGCCTTAAGGTACAACCCCAGCATTTGCCTGGTGTGAAAATGCGATGATGTCTTGTTGTTGAAAGGTATTTAATAGTCGCCAGATGAAGTGATAAAATCGCTGAACTGGTAACGCTGGATCTTGTCTCCATTGCGCTTACCATATGTTGTTGTGCTTCCCACATGCTACACTCTAGAGGAATGTAACTGAAGCGTTACATCACGGGGTTCATTGTCGCCCACTCAGCCTTTAACACCACATACAATTCTAAGCCAAACAGTCTTCTATGCAGTGTCTTTAAATACGAAGGTGGTGCCCGTGAGATCTGGGAGACACACTCAGACAAGCGGCGCCACTCGAGCAAATCTCGGCAGAATAACACAATGCATAATATATATTTTCAGGAGATTTAAATTTAATATAAACTTTTCTTGAGTGGAAAAGTTATTTTCTTCATTACATTGGTGGAGCCATGACACACCAGCACTATTTCACGAACCGCCCCTGCTAAGATTATCTCCTCCTAATATTAGTTCCGTCGTTCCTTCCTGTTGGCTTGTACACGTACAACTATTTTGGATAAATACACATACTTGGTTTACCACATACCGTATTTCAACAACTCGTATCAGCATTCTTTTTGTTCATTTACAGATTCTATATTAGAAAATCAAACCAGTCTGCAAGGAAGTGTTTATTATTATTATTATTATTATTATTATTATTATTATTATTATTATCACTGTACACATGAAATGGGCTTTTCGGCTTATGCCGTGTCAAGAAACCAAGTACGGGCCGTGAAAGCATTATTATTATTATTATTATTATTATTATTATTATTATTATTATTTCTTCCTTAAGCCAAATTTAAAGAGTGCTTTTTAACTTGTTAGCTTGGTCTGACAGTTTTCCTTTCCTCTCCTCCCAAAATTTTTTCATGAATTCGCAACGGTGATTTTTCCGTTCTTCTGTCCACTGTTTCCCAGTGGTCCTTTTAGCTTTTTCCACGAATATACGATTTGCAACCACAATTCTTCATGATTTTTCTGGTATCGTCTGTATCAATTATTATTATCACCGGTAAGAATCCACGAAAGTTTGGGGATGATCTGTTAAAATTTAATATTCATACAGTTTATCGTCGTTCCGCCTAGAAAAATCACTATGTAACAATACCACAGTCTAATATAGACAGTCGCGAAGCTCGGCTTATTTTTTTCATCCATGCGACTGCAGCGCTCCACGTGGCCAGCAAGCTGCCGGTCTTCTGGGATGTGTAAGTTGTATACGTTTTGCGAGGTAAGCGTGAGGTAATTACATTATAGATGATCGGTTTACTATTAAATTGACATGGTATGTATGAAAGGAGGTGTGTGTGGCGCAATAAATTGCTCAGTTACAAGAAGACACCAGAGCTATCATTCTTTAGGCTTTCTAAAGATCCTGAACATTAAAGCTTTAATTACTGTTTACATTTTAGGATAAGAGAACAATATTTTGAAGATTCAGAAATTTAACTTCAGATAAGTAGGCATTTCGTTCATCACTGATTCAGGAATGTAACTCATAGTGAAATCCATCCTATTATATGAACCTAAATAACGTTTTAACACAACCGTAACCTCTAACACGTAGCGGTGTTTTGATTTTCAATGTGTAGAAAATTGCTTGTCGCCTCTGTGTAGTGGTTAGTGTAATTAGCTACCACCACCCGGAGGCACGGGTTTGATTCCCGGCTCTACCACGAAATTTGAAAAAGTGGTACGAGGGCTGGAACGGGGTCCATTCATCCTCGAGAGGTTAACTGAGTAGAAGGGAGTTCGATTCCCACCTCAACCATCTTCGAAGTCGTTTTCCGTGGTTTCCCACTTGTCCAGACAAATGCCGGGATGGTACGTAAGTTAAGGCCACGGTCGCTTCCTTCCATCTCCCTTGTCTATCCCAATCTTTCCATCCCCCACAAGGCCCCTCTTCAGCATAGCTGGTGAGGCAGCCTGAGCGAGCTTCTGGCCCTCCTCCCCAGTTGTATCCCCCGAACCAAAGTCTCACGCTCCAGGACACTGCCCTAGAGGCGGTACAGGTGGGATCCCTCACTCAATCCGAAGGAAAAACCGACCCTGGAGGGTAAACGGATTAAGAAAGGAAGAAAGGCAAGAAAATTGCTTGTAAATGGTAGGGGGGATGATTTATTGAAGAAAAATGTGAACTATTTGTACAATAACATCACGTTATGTTCCAATCATTTTGCAGACAGCCAGTTTATGTCAGCAAAGAAAAAGAAATTAGTATGGAATCTCCGCAGATTTCTTCGAACCGAAAGCCCGTCTCAAAGGAGCACAACACACAGTCATACGTAGCACCGCCTCAGATAGGTCTTATGGCTACAGTGGGATAGGAAAGGGCTTGGAGCGAGAAGGAAGAAACCATGGCCTTAATTAAGGTACAGACTGTTTTGACAATGGGAAACCACGGAAACCCATCTTCAGGGCTGGCGACAGTGGAGTTCGAACCCACTATCTCCGAAATGTAAGCTGATAAGCCGCCCAGCCACTTGCACGTTTGTCAGAGGAGCCGAGAGAACATGGACTGTATGCTCACTAACTTCTATGTAGTAAACTATTAATTCCCTAATGTTAATACTTGATTTTTCACATTAATGCCGAGAAGGTACTAAGTCATTAGTGTTGAAATTATTTGTGAAACTAAGATTAGATTACCTTGTGATATTTTGCAATGAACGTTTTCAGTGTCATAAAACAAAAAAGCTCAAAATCCAGCCATTTAGGTTCCTGAGATGTTTGAATATTGTTTGAATTGTTTTATAGTTCACTACTATTTTTATGATTTATGTGAAATTACCAAATTCAGTTCAATAATAGGATTTCGAAAATGGCTAAGACCTTAACTTCAGTGGTATGATCAGCTGCTCCTTCGAAAATAAACTATTGTTGTTTTCCTTCGGTATTATTACCACGCGGTAGTCTAGTGTATCAACGTATTTTATTAAAATGCACGATTAATATAGTTGTCGAGGTGGTTACAGTTTATAATTTACGTGGGAAAGTGCATTCAGCTGTTGGGTAGAGATCTGTTCCGAACAGTTAGAGCTTGCTGGCCGCTACGAGCGCTAGTGTTGTTCCGCCTGACAACAGGATGCCATTTCATTACTAAGGAGCTTCGCGACTGTGTATATTAGACTGTGACAATACTTCAGCTGTCCGACTCGTTGGCTGAATGTTCAGCGTACTGGCTTTCGGTTCAGAGGGTCCCGGGTTCGATTCCCGGCCGGATCGGGGATGTTAACCATCATTGGTTAATTCCAATGGCCCGGGGGCGGGGTGTTTGTGCTGTCCCCAACATCCCTGCAACTCACACACCACACATAACACTATCCTCCACCACAATAACACACAGTTACCTATACATGGCAGATGCCGCTCACCCTCATCGGTGGGTCTGCCTTACAAGGGCTGCACTCGGCTAGAAATAGCCACACGAAATTATTTTTAATATTTCAGCTTAGAACTCTGACCGGAAAGGTTCTGTCTTTTAAGGTTCAGTAATTGATGAACTACACGGTATATCAATGAATTTTCGTTCTAAGTGATACTGTGCTGCGGGGCAGTATTTCTCCCCTCAACATTGCCACATAACGGTCTTTCGAGGCGCAACAGCGATATTAGAGAAGAACGACCTTCATACTTCATTCCATCGAAGCAGTTAGTTTTAAGAGTGTAGTAACCTGTGTGGCGATCACATAGTCCCCAGATGAGTCAGATCTTGTGTCAGACCTCTCCGTTAGTTTCGTCTCTCGGTCGATACATGTACTTTTCCAACCAGGTGCAATCAGATTTGAGTGACCTGTGGGAATCCTTCAATTCTTCACATTCCATCGCCCTTCCCTTTCTTTACCCATGCGGTATCGAATTCCAGCTACTCGGTTATGTAAGAATCCTCTGCCAGTAGTATGCCAGCTCGTCAAAAGTCACACCTTCAGGACAAAATTCCGGAAATCCAGTGTATCTTAAGGCCGACTGTAACTATTTCTTTACCGAGCTCGGTACCTGCAGTCGCTTAAGTGCGGCCAGTATCCAGTATTCGGGAGATAGTAGGTTCGAACCCCACTATCGGCAGCCCTGAAGATGGTTTTCCGTGATTTCCCATTTTCACACCAGGCAAATGCTGGGGCTGTACCTTAATTAAGGCCACGGCCGCTTCCTTCCCACTCCTAGCCCTTCCCTGTCCCATCGTCGCCATAAGACCTATCTGTGTCGGTGCGACGTAAAAGCAACTAGCAAACAAAAAAAAAACCTATTTCTTATGAATTAACGAATTAAATTGTAACAAACGACATTATTAATGTCTTTCTACTTTAAATTATGCTCAAGATAATAGGGGTTTCCGTTTAAAATCACGCAAGATTGTGTTGAAAATTATACTCCCATACATTTTTAATTAATTACAACCACGAATTTCAGGAGCCCCTCTCGTAACGTTCTGTCTGTAAAAGTTGCTTTCCAACATTTGTTGTTTAAGAAATATTGTCTGTTGTAATGTTAGGTGACTCACACGGTAATAGCAAATTTTCTTCAGTTATAGCCTACGCATAGTTAACTTTCGCAGGTCTGTGCTCGAAAAAGTAAACTCATTAAGGTTAGCATGGCCGGTGAAATGCGGTGCAAAAAGAAGTACTTACAGTCACTCAGCCTGTCGGCTAAAGGGATTCAACATATGAGAGTTCATTTACGGAACAAAGCAGTGGCACACAACGGTCAAAATTCGTAAGTACACAGACATATAAAATTATTCCTAACGTTTCCGCAATAGTAATAACAATAACAATCGTGAGATCTCACCAAACTCTGACGCCATTTAGACTAACTGCGAGTCAGTTTCGACATTCTATTTTAATCGACCGGGTGGCAGAGAAACGGATCTCTGTTGGGCGACTTACTGTCCATTTTTAATTAATTATGTTGGTTAAAACAGAATGTGTCACCGGAGATCTTCTACATCCCGACATCATACGACATGGAGTGCCGAATGGTCTTTTTACCGCCTGTCAAAAATCAGATTACCTCTACCGGGTTCGAATCCGCTATCTTCCGATCCATATACTTCCATACAGTAAGAAGGAACATAAACGATTATAATAAGTTCTTCCCACCCACAAATATTTCAGATAAATAAGTGTATAAGCATATCCTAAAGGTAATGTCAGCAATTCAACATTTCTATGAGCAACGACAGAGATTTTACTACTACTACTGTTAAATAATAATAATAATCATAAAAATAATAATGTATGATGAATTGACAGCCACACGCCCAGAGATATCAGGTCTTGATTTCTAACCATTCCAAAGATTTTATTCAGACTGGCGGCTAAAACGGGATTCACTCAGCCTCATGAGACCAACTGTGGAACTAACTGATACAAAACGAAGTGGACCCGGACATGAAAGCCATGCAATACGGCTGAGGGTATCGTCACGCTGACAACGTGGTACTCCAGTATCTGCAGGCCACGTGGCTGGGCAGCATTCGTCCCGGCGGGCCAAGGCCCTTAACAGGTTTTGCGGAATGGGGAAGGGGGAGAAGATATGCTTAATGTTCCTTTATTTATTTTCCTTTTGTTAACACAGAAGGATGGGAAAGGACTAGGACTGGGAAGGAAGCGGCCGTCGCCTTAAGGCCCTGCATTTGCCTGGTATGAAAATGGCAAAACCACGGAAAACAACAGAGCTGCCAACGCTGGAATTCGAATCTGTCGTCTCCCGAATGCAAGCTCACAGCTACGCGACTCTAACCGCACGACCAAATGTTCCTTTAACTGTTGGTGATGGTAAGATAGCTACCTCGAGATACCACAAAAGATTCCTCAGCATGCCGGTCATTTCACAGAAAGGAGACTCGCGAATTATTTTAGCACCCTGACACGTCGACCTACTTCATTGGCGTTGTCCCCGTTCGGTTTAGGGGTCCGTTTTTCTACATCCTGCCTTCCATTTCACCCTGTTCGCAGCATCGGACAATCCAGCCACCGCGTTTTTGGTCGCCCTCGGGATCACCGTCATGTTCGATCCACCGTAACGCAACATTTACCTGCAACTTTGCGTAACAGAGATGGACATTTAATGAACTGTGCTACACAGTCAATGAAAAGCGGAAAGACGAAATAGCTAGATAAGCAGTACACACTATCTGATAGCCCAGAAGTGCTCGGTAAAGCTTGTTTGGAAATACAGTCGAACTTCTATATCGCGAAGTGCTTGTGGAGGCTGAAAAACACTTCGAGTTATCGAATATTCCAGATATAGAATAACGTGCATACTACCTCCTCTCTACCAACACTATTACATTTTCTTTGTATATATATAAGCTTTATTATGCCTTAAAAGGAACATTCGCATTTTGGATACTTACAAAATTCTTATTGAAGAGAAGTCTGTAATTTTCCTTAGTAACACACTTAGCCTCTACACATTTTCACTAGCATATTGACAGCACCAAACACACCCTCACCAACTGATGACTGTCGTTGAATAAAGCTGCAAAATCTGGCCAGGGCTTGACTAATCCAGCAGGCCACGAACTCCCAACTTACACACTACCCCGTCCTGTCAACAGCTTGCTGAGCTGTGAAGTAGCCGAAAGTAGAATTTTAAAATGCTATGGTACGCGGCTACTCAAGGTTGCGATATGCAGTACCGTTAAGATGGTTTATAACATCCAGCTAGTCAAACATACACTCTGAATAAAATGTAGAGATTGCTTATATAAGGAAACGACTTAAGTTCAGGTTCCTTCTAGAGGAACTAGTTTTTCGTGGGGATAATGTATGCGCATAAAGCGTAATGTTCCGCATAATTTCGAGTTACAGAAACACATTTTATATCTGGGCTTGAAATATCCTTCGAGGTATCGAACGTTCGAGTAATAGAACACCGAGTTACAGAAAATATATAAAACGTAAAACATATAAGATTCCGTCGGGAAATGGAAATCCTTTCGAGATATCGAAAATTCGAGTTATAGGCCTACCTAGACGTTCGAGTTGTAGAAGTTTCACTGAACTATAACACAGTATTTCCAAATAATAATAATAATAATAATAATAATAATAATAATAATAATCTATTAGAAAAAGACGACTGAAATTTTATGGCCACATTCAAAGAATGGACAATGAAATACTAAAAATATACTTAATTATGCCTCCTCACTAAGAGTCGAGAATAATCAAATAATCGAAATTGAAAAATACCGTAAAGAAATCAGCATAACAAGTGAAATTATATGGGACAGGCCTAGTTTTAGAACGTTGGTGAACAAACATCATTTTGCTGAAAAACCCAAGATGAGAACCAAGACTGCATGGACGGAGGAACGGAAGAACAAAAAAAAAAAAAAAAAAGAAAGAAAAAAAACAACAGCGAGACGATGAAGATATTCTGGGAAGAGAGAAAGCAAATTCATCTGCTAAATAAGTTGAATCACGCTCCTTAGTTGAGAACATCTTTGTAAAAAATAAAAATGAAACAATGGTTTTAAGTCCCACCAACTACGTCTCCTCGGAGAAGATTATACTAGACGTGGAACTTCTGACAGTCGTTCGACATCCACGATACGGCAATTCCGATTTCGGAAACACAAAATAGGAAAACTGACTACATGATGGTCACCAACCTTCTGTCAGGATACACTACCAGAAGAACTACGTTTGCGTCTTTCAAGGACGCTGAAGTGCTTCAATTTTGTTCCTCGGGAGCTCTTTCACGAACTGGTAAATCTATCAACACGAAGCCCGAGCACTTCAACACTTTCAAATACCACTGAGCTGGGACTGAACCCGCTAACTTGAGCTGAGAAGACCTGCACTCTATCGTCTGAGCTACCCAGTCTGCCGAAAACAACTGTTTTACCACCACATTATGGAGGTATATGTTCTAGACCAAATTATTTTAGGCTGTTCGAAGAGACTTGAGGCTGAATGCAGGGTAGAAATTCACAGCAATTCTAAAATAAAATATGCGAGTACATACACTAAATTGTATATATGTCACTTCTTAATATGTTACATTAATTCTTTAAGTTGTGGTGTGTAGTGCAATTAGGGAACATGTTTTAAAGTGATATTTCAAACTCTTTTTGTGTGACAGCTACATACGTAATGTTGTATTTAATTGAGATTGGAAATGCTTCTTGTATCCTTCTTAAAACCTCTCCCTGATCTTCGCCGAGCCGAGTTTCATTTACAGTCCTGGGGTTGGTGGTGGGGACAATAGAGTTGACTGGTAAATTACTGCCTTGCACTATGATTGGCTGTAAATTATCCTGACGCTTTTGTTCGCGAAGAATGGAGAGAGACATCTCTATGCTGCCAGGATAACGTATTGTGTTTTTATGTATAGGGATGGTAGAAGACAAAATTAAAGTCGGAATGGGGTAATCCAAGCCATTTCACGTACTTTACTGCCTTTATCCGCTTCCATCAGCTGATATCTTATTTCCTCTCAGAGTAAGAGATTCTAGCAAAGCAGAGATCCCAGTTTAGTTTTTACTCCTTAAATCAAATCACATCCTTTGTATTCCCTACCAATCGTACGAGACGACTAAAAGGGGAATCCTCAGAAGCTTTCAATTGGAAGAGTGGGTTGTCGAACACAGAGTTCCTAACTGAGTCTCGCATAATTTCCACTTACTTGTGGCAGGCATTCTCACTTTCAACTTTCCTATCCGACCTCCCCTACTGAACTCTTCTCTTCCAACCGTAACCCAAACCATGTTCATCGAATTAGAGTGGAAGAATCTCCTATGTTAGACAACGACCAAGAGAAAATTGTCGATTTTAATCACATCATTCTGGGCTGCAGTAAATATCGGCATGCAGAAAGTGTGTTATATGAAAAACAGGCCCTTATTCATGTCCCGTTTCCTACCAGTAAAACATGTTTACTAGGAAGATCTGATAACATTTACCTACCACTTGCAGATTATTTTTTGCAAATGACTGATCTGAAGATATCCCACTTAGCGCCGAAGTTACAGATAGTGGAAGCCTTTGGTTCCTACTCCTCCAAGGGCCTTCATGGCCTTACAGAGATGACTTTGTTTTTTAATTTGGCTATTTGTTTTACGTAGCACCGACTCAGTCAGGTACTATGGCGATGTTGGGATAGACCAGGGGTAGGACTAGAAAGGAAACAACCGCCGCCTTCATTAACGTAGAGCCATTTGCCAGTTGTGAAAATAGGAAACCGAGGAAAACCATCTACAGGACTGCCGGCAGTGGGGTTCGAACCCACGGTCTCCCAAAAGCAAGCTAATAGCTTCGAGACCCAAACCGCGCAGCCAACTCGCTCTGTAGCCTGGATTTGCTTTGCTTCATTGTTCGAAGGATTGTTCATTTCTTCCTCAGTTTATAGTTAAAAGGGAATGGTTGCCTCGTTTTACTTTCCTTCAATATAATGTGCAGACATTTGAACATGAAGCCATTTCAACTGCCAACGGGTCAATTTCAACGTTGCTTTTTACTGTACTTGGTAGATCTCTGTTGGGCGCTCTATGGCTGATTTTAAATTCACGTTGTCGGGTTAACACCAAATGTGTCAGCAGACATCGTACGGCATGGAGAGTCAAATTAAATTATTTTCGAACCTTAACAAATCCACGGTTCTAGCCCTACAGGCAAGCAACTCAACGTTGAAAACATTCGAGGGATATGAGCTACGAATTTTAGGTAAATAAAATATCATAAAGTACGAGAATATATTCTTTATTTATTCCTAAAAATTACACTCCTTTTCTTAATCACCGTTATACGGTCGATGAGATGAGCAGTTTTCCTTTTTCTACCACTACGAGCGCTAATGTGAGTGAATGCATTGTTTCACTTAAGCATCACTACAAGCGCTAATGTGAGTCAATGCAGAGTTTCGCTTAAGCCCTTGTAACTATATTCGGTGTGGGCATGTTTCAAAAAATAATAAAATGCCTGAGTGTATCAAAGCAAGAAACACATTACAGAACTAATTATGAAAATAAGTTAATTTGGCTAGGATTTGAATTTTTTTTAAAGAAAACGAGTAAAGAAACAAGCAATTTTAGGCTGTTCTTCCGGAACTGCATTTAGGCCGGAAGTTATTTTCAAAATTTGTGTTTTTAGTTTGACAGAGCTATCCAAGGCTCACAATTTGAAACCTTTTTCAGGTCCTTTAACCCTTCAACTTTCGGCACAATTGAGGAAATGGCTTAATTTTACGTTTTTCGTAGTACGGGGACCCCTACTATACGCGAACCTTTTCTTGAGCCCGATTTTTACGGGGTGAGGAGTAAGGAGGGAGCGCTGGCGGTTCCAGTTATACTGCCAACTGGATGAAAATGAAATCTGAAATGAATCGATAATATGATCGATCAATATGAATTTTCTAAACATTTATTATCTTACGTCAACAACTTAGGCCCTACTGTGTCACACATACATTATTTAACATTATATGACATTTCTCGATGCGAATCTTGTTACTATAGCATGAATGATATAAGTTTGGCATTGCTGTGTAAACAAAAACAGTACTAGTTCGTAAAGTGTACGCCAGATGTCGCACAGCGATGAATAAGCGATTCATAGTTTGTATTTGAAAGGTTGCCAATATGGATGTCGAAGATAACCGAGGTCTACTGATTCAGCACTAGGGAGCTCAGGGCTCAAGAAAAGGTTCGCGTATAGTACTTTGTCTGCTAAGAAATGTTTTCAACATTAAAAATTGGGATTGACCCACGATCTCGGGATCCGGAGGCCAACACTATTCCACAGACGAAGCTTTTAAAAGAACAATCACCAGCAACTCATACTAAGTGGCCAGGCTGATGACCACGGTGTCCCAAATCCCTTGCAGGAGACAGTAACAGAGAAATTCAATAGAGTGCTTATACTCCTATCTTAATACGCTATTGCGCAACTCTTTTTGCACATTAATTACTGCCTTACAGGGGCAAATATTTGTGGATAAACGAATATAAACCGTTTATCCCTTTAATATATACATATGCTCCATATGTACAAAGCAAGTGATTTGTTTTAAGCCCAATGTAATTGCTCTGTTAAAAGGTTTAATTCGTGATGAATTGCCAGACGCAAGGCAGCATTGTTAATTGACTCCGTAATAACTGTTAATGAATGAGTCGTGGGCAACCAGAGGATCCGTTGACACCACTTGTTGCGATCATCTAGTGCAACGCTTTTCCTCTCCACATCAATGTATGGACACGACACCGGCTAATCGTATTTCTTGGTTAGATGAACAACTTTGAAGTCTTACAAGAACGTGACTCATAACGTGCACATTAGTGAACAAACTTCTCCATCTCTTACTACAGCTATGATAAGCTCAAATGCCACAGAGTACAAGCATGGAAGTTCAGGGCAATAGGCTCGGCGTGTAAAGACAAAAACATGTTATTTTAGGGTACTCATCGAGAAGAAAAAGTGAACAGTTCTACCATAGGCCTACTGCGCTCAAGTTTCTGAAAAATCAGGCACAAATTTTTTGAAGAAGGAAGACACAGTTTCCGGTGTCGACTTAGTACAATGTACCGCGAAAACTTTTCAATCTGTCAAACACACAACAATTTCAATATGTTTCGTTCTACAAGAACATCCTCAGATTCTATCAAATCACTTAAAACATGGGTATATACTGTATGTACAGTATTGTTTACGTTGCGTAAACTTCTCAATGATAGAGAGTTACGTGATAATATGAACAAGTATCGACACATAATGATTTAACTGATTTTGATTTTTAAGTGATTTGAGTTTTTCGGCTTCATAATTTGCCTGGCTGGCAGAATAATTTGTTAAGAAGGAAGCCATACTTTCCAGTCAGGGTTATTCAGCAGGGTTTAAATGTAATTCTTATTTTTCAAATTTATCGGAAACGAAGGATATCATCAGTAAAGACAATAAAAGCTGTATATAAATTACAGCGCGGGGACTGCAACTCCGTTCAAGTCCGGGTGAAATTTTAAAATAAGGACGAAAGAACATAATCAGATCATAGAAATTTCATACGCCCACAGAGTTGTAGATTGCCAAACATCTCACAGCTAACAAGTCATCAGTCCGGATCAGTATCTCAAAATCGTTCATACTGAAACCTGATTTTTGATATGACAAATATGTGAATTGTGTTGGACTAATTTCACCAGCAACTTAATCTCAAAATACCCCGAAGATTTGGGCAAAAGACTGAAAAATGAACTAAAAAACTTCAAAACATACTTTTAAGGTTACATTTCTAAATCCTGTCAATAAATATTGCCATTTCCCCTTTTCAGTGGTACCTATCTCTAAAGTCAAGCTGTAGTCTGTACACTATTTCCAGAGCTGTGTATTGCTCTAAGAATGTTTTGCACCTTAACAATTACAAAATTATTATTATTATTATTATTATTATTATTATTATTATTATAGTTTCACGTCCGCTGGGCGAGTTGGC